>NW_026606101.1:64147500-64567500 GCF_029834395.1 Sorex fumeus | reverse complement strand
AACCCTTGGTTCCTGACAGGGGGAGAATTCAAAATCTGTGACTGGGAACAGGTTAAGATAGATCTACAGAGAGCACTCAGAGATAAGGGGTCGGATAGGGTTCCCGTCGCTACATTCTCCCTCTGGAGATTGGTTAAAGATGCGCTGTCAACCACCCGTGTCCGGGTGCAGGAACAGCTGTATGACCTCCAAAAAACCTTCGGGGAAATCCAGGAGGAAGTAACAGGGCGCTCTCTGCAGGGGGACGCTGGCAATGATATAGCAGGACATGAATCTGCTGAAGCTCCCGCGATTTCTGAATGTGAGAGCCAGACTCCTCTTGCCCCCGATCTAGACACAGAAGAAAAGCAGCTCCTCTCTGGTCCCAGACCTCCCCACCAATCTTTGGGGGCGAGATATATTCTCAGCCATGGGCGCAGTTCTAGTCAGACCGCCTGGCCACCCCCAGACCCCCCCGGTTTCTTTCCGGACTATAGCCCATATTACTAGTGATTACCCAGCCCTGGGACAAGGGGACCCCATAACTCTGATGCCCGTGGAAGAACTGGAAGGGGCCGCAACCCCTGGGCCGGAACATAAGCCCTTTTTAATCGGGGTCACTGTCGAGCGGCCTCCCCCCACTCCAATCACCTGGAAATCAGATGATCCAGTCTGGGTGGAGCAGTGGCCCCTCCCTAAAGAAAAATTACAGGCCGCACATGCCCTAGTATCTGAGCAATTAGAAAAGGGACACATTACCCCATCCACATCTCCCTGGAATACCCCGATCTTTGTTATAAGGAAAAGGACAGGCGGGTGGAGATTATTGCAAGATCTCAGAGCAGTCAATGCCACCATGCATCCAATGGGGGCCCTGCAGCCAGGGCTCCCCCATCCCTCCACTATACCAAAGTCCTGGCAATTGTTAGTGATAGATCTTAAAGATTGTCAAAGATTTGCCTTCTCTCTACCTTCCCCCAATTTTCAGGAGCCCTATCAGCGCTACCAATGGGTAGTCCTTCCCCAGGGCATGACTAATAGTCCCACTATGTGTCAGATATATGTTGCAGCGGTTTTAGCGCCAGTCCGGGCTCGTTTCCCTAATGCACTTTTGATTCATTATATGGATGACATCTTAGCCGCCTGCCCCACCAAAGACCTGTTACTTCAACTCTATGATCATGTCCGGGTCGCCCTGGAATCAGCAGGCCTTGTGATCTCCCCAGACAAGGTACAGCTCTCTCACCCATACAGATATTTAGGATACACCATAAACAAGGTGGGAATAGCGCCTCAAAAAATACAGTTTGCCACCTCTCATTTAAAGACTCTACACCAGTGGCAACAGTTTTTGGGAGAACTCCAATGGCTCCGACCATCCTTCTCCCTGCCCACGGGAGAGCTCAAACCTCTTTTCGAACTATTGAAGGGGGATTCTGACCCTCATCACCTCATCAATTGACCCCAGAGGCACAATTGGCTCTTAGAAAAGCAGAGGATGCCTTAGAAGAAATGCAAATATACCATATTGATTATAATCTACCACTACAATTTATAGTGCTTGCTTCAGAGTTTGCCCCAACTGGAGTTTTCTGGCAGATTGGTCCATTATATTGGGTCCACCTCTCTGCTTCCCCTACCCGAACGGTGATTCCCTATCCCACCTTAGTTTCTCAATTACTCTGGAAGGCCAGAACCATAGGGTGTGCACTCTTTGCTAAGGATATGGACATATTGGTCGTTCCCTATTCCAAAGACATGATTAATAATCTGATGCAATATGATGATTCCTGGTGCCTTTTTGTCTGCTCCTTTAAAGGCCAAATTACACAGGCATATCCCAAACATAAACTCCTGCAAAGCTTCAGGATTTGCCCTATTATCTTCCCTCGAATTGTTAAGACCACCCCCCTTCCGGGCGCACGGACCCTCTTTACTGATGGCTCTAAAAGCGGTCGAGCCGTAGTGGTTGATGGGCAGGTTGTTCACGCCATACAGCTTGCAGAAACCTCGGCGCAATTTGCAGAAGTATCGGCTGTATTATTGGCCTTGCAGACATTCCCTAATGAGCCCCTCAATATTTACACTGATAGTGTGTATGTTGCCAATATCTTCCCCCAATTAGAAACAGCACCCCACATAGGTGAGGGCTCGAAAATTTTATCTCAATTACAAACAGTGCAACTGTTGATTTGGGCCAGAAAGGACCCCCTCTTTGTGGGTCATATTAGAGGACACTCTGGCCTCCCGGGACCCTTTGCAGAAGGCAATGAACGAGCAGATAAAGCAACCCGCTTAATAATGACATCCCTAGAATATGATAAGGCCATGCAGCTACATAAAAAATTCCACTTTAATGCCCAGTCTCTTCGTTTTCATACGGGTTGTTCCAAAGCTGAGGCTCTCTCCATAACCACTGTCTGTCCCGCTTGCGCTCCTTATATACATTCCCCGTCCCTAGGAGTCAATCCTAGAGGAGTGAGAGCAAATGATATTTGGCAAATGGATGTGACCCACACTAACTCTTTGGGTAACCGGCATTATCTCCATGTCTCGATAGACACACACTCGGGCATGATTTTTGCCTCACTACATGCCAGGGAAAAAACGAAACATGTTATAGATCACCTTACCGCCACTTTCTCATATATGGGAAATCCCAGGCAAATTAAAACTGACAATGGACCGGCCTATACAAGCCACGCATTTCATTCCTTTTGTGAAACCTGGGATATTGCACATACAACAGGCATTCCCTATAACCCCCAAGGACAGGCTATCATAGAGCGAGCGCACCGACATCTCAAAACTTACATTTCTAAAACAAAAGAGGTTGAGATCTACCAAGGCTGTCAAGGGCCACAAGCGCTCCTATCCACAACCTTATTCATTTTAAATTTTTTGCTCCTCGATGATTCAGGCCGCAGTGCAGCCCAACGTCACTTTGCTACTCCGGCTCCCCTTAAAGCAATAGTGAAATGGAAGGATCTGTCCTCAGGAACCTGGCAACCACCAGCAGCGATACTTGCCAGAGTCAGAGGCGCAGTCTGTGTATATCCAACTAATGCAGAAAAACCCATTTGGGTACCGGAACGCCTGGTCAGGCCAATACATGAGTCCCCCGATCATTTGTCCCCCACAGCTGGGAAAAATAATGAAACTCACCTCCAGGGTACTTAGCCCTGAGACAAACTTCTCTTTTTTCCACAGGAACAAAATGACCACAACGACGCTTGTCGCCTGGATCCTCGCTATATTATTAATGAAGGACCCAACCGAAACTCATGCCAATCGACACCAACCATTCAAGCAGACCTGGGTCATAAGGAGTGGAGAGGACTATGAGGTTTGGAGTACCACAAGCTGCGACGCAGCACCCCTTAATCAGTGCTTCCCTGACTTATATTTTTCCCTGGAAGACACCTACCCCTTTCAGGATGGTTTTGAAAGGCCCGGGGCCAGAGCCTCTATGAGACGCAATGGCTTTTTCACCTGCCCCGGGTTCCGGACAGGCCAATGGAGGAGAACCTGCGGTGGCCCTGAATCTTACTATTGTGCCAGCTGGTCTTGCGTAGATTCTAACGATGGCTATTGGAAATGGTCGGTTGACCACGACCTGGTTAATATTTCTTATGCTGTGCCACTGAGATATGGCTCATATTCTGTGCAATACCACCCCCATATGCTTCTGGTCAAAATCTCCTTCACTGATAAGGGAAGGTCGGAGACCCGATGGGTCAACGGCCTGAATTGGGGACTTATGTGGTATAGCAGGCCATGGCATGGGGTTATCCTGCAGATCCTCTTGAAAATCGAACCCGTGCAGCAGGTTCCGCTAGGCCCTAACCAGGCACTTGAGGCTCCAAAACCCCCTCTTAAGCCCACCATCATTACCACGGCTGGCCCTAAGGCGACACCACCTCCTGTTACAGCCGGCCTATCCATCCCAAAACCCAGTTTTGGCCCAATCATTAACCCCCTCAGGAGTCTTATCGATGCCACATATCAGACTCTGAATGCTACTGCCCCAAACCTGACTGAAGCCTGTTGGCTGTGCTATAGCCCCACACCACCGTTTTATGAGGCTATGGGTATTAACGCCTCCTACAATGTTAATTACAGAGCTCCTGGAGAGTGGAAGGCCCGTCCCCAGGGATTGACCATGACCCAAATTAGCGGTCAAGGGACATGTGTAGGTACAGTCCCTCAAAACAAGAAGGAGTTGTGTGCACAGAATGTGGAGTCCCCAGGGTGGAGTAACTCCGCCTGGATCTCACCAACAATGGGAGCTTGGTGGACCTGTTCACGTTCAGGATTAACTCCCCACTTGGCAGGCTCAGTATTTAATGCCTCCCAAGAATTTTGTCTTATGGTTATTATTGTCCCAAAAATTATATACCACCCTGCTGAGGTACTCCTTGACTATTGGTCCAATTTCCCTGATGTCCTGCGTAGGAACCGCAGGGAACCCATATCCACACTAACCATCGCCACTCTGATTGGCATAGGCTTGGCAGGTGCCGGCACTGGCATCGCTGCTCTGGTAACCCAGCATTCTGGCCTATCTTCTCTAAGAGCAGCTATTGATGAGGACCTGGACAGAATAGAAAAATCTATTAGCCATCTTGAAAAGTCCTTGACCTCCCTGTCGGAAGTAGTCTTGCAAAATAGGAGGGGGCTCGACTTGCTCTTCCTTAAAAACGGAGGGCTGTGTGCAGCGCTGGGAGAAGAGTGCTGCTTTTACGCCGACCACACGGGAGTAGTCCGAGATTCCATGGCTAAGCTGAGAGAAGGCCTGGAACAGCATAAAAAGGAGAGAGAGGCTCAGGAAGGGTGGTTCGAGTCTTGGTTTAATCAATCCCCCTGGTTCACCACCCTGATATCTACTATAGCAGGCCCTCTGATCATACTATTACTGATGCTTACATTTGGGCCCTGCATCCTGAGTCGACTTGTCTCATTTGTCAGAGACCAGATTGGCAGGGTTGATCGGCAAATCACTCAAATTCACTTTATGCAGCTGAGAGAAACTAGCAAAGAGCCGCCCTATTCAGAAAGGTATTTCTAATGGGCCTGGGAAGCCTCTTCCTTTATCTGTTGCAGTGACCTGATCCCGTGGCCGGTACCGGAAAACGCAGGAGGAGAAGGAGTGCGGACCGGACCTGTACAGAAACCTTGGATCACTGAACGAAGAGATCCCCATCACCCCTCTACCCTACCCTTGCCCCTCTTTTCTGAGCCACGCTCCATTCTGGTCAAGCCACACTGGGTCCTGCCTGGTCTGGTAGAAATGTCATCAATCCTCCCCTATGCCTCCTCACGGTTAAGGAAGTATGCCCTTGCCCAGGATACCCAATGACGGGCAACTTCTGTCACCGCCGCGCACACCTAAGACAGGGGCTAAAGCATTCTCCCCAATGACGGGTACCACGGCGGGGCGATGGACGACCTAAGACAGGGGTCCTGGCGTGCCATAATTGGAAAAAAGGGGTGAGATGTTGCCTACTGACCAAGTAAAAGAATGCTTGATTTTTCATCCCCCCTTTGTCCTGCTCAAAGCTGGGCAACTTCCCAGTACAGGCGGTTTCAGTTTGGGAAAAATGCACCCTCGTAAATGATTTGTAAATGATGTACGAGGAACAGCACAGTCTCTATGGATATGTCAAAACTGTAACAAAGCAGGCCGCTCCGACCGGTAGCGTTAGGTCGAAAGGGTCACCAGGTGGCTGACCAACGGTGCATGGCTCTGCCCACTGTGACTGACCAACGGTGCATGGCTCTATTCATCGTCCCATCCACTTTCCCACGTCCCATCCCCTTTCCTTTCTTTTGGGTGGGTTGTGGAAACATACTTAAGTCTGTACCTGTGCTCTGAATAAACGCGCGCATTCATGCCATCTCCTGAATGACGGAACCCTGTGTGACTCGAGTGCTGATTTCACCCTGACGGCCCTCCCCTGGCTCGGCTCTGCAGCGCCGGACGCGGCACCAAGCAGTGCTCAGACGCCCACATGCTGCTCCTGGTGAAACCCGCAAACCAGCTTGGTTGACACAGAGCTGTGGGGACCTGGGGATGGGGGATGGGGGTGAGGTGGTGGCAGGGCTGTGCTAGGAGCACCCGTGTGTGCTGGGATTGGAACTTGGTCTCTGCTAAGCTACTTTCTGGTTCCCTTACTTATTTACTCTTTTTAAAATTTTTTTTTGAATCACCCTGAGATACACAGTTACAAGGTTGCACAAGATTAAACTTCAGCCATGCAATGTTCCAACACCTATCCCTTCAGTGGTAGCTTCCCGCCACCAGTGTCCCCAGCTTCCCTCCTGCTCCTGTCAGCCTGCCTCTGTGGCAGACAATTTTCTTCTCTTTTTCTCCCACTATTTATTCAGCCACTGATTAGCTGATTGAATTGTGCATGAACTCCACCTTACTTTATTTATTTATTTTTTTTTGCTTTTTGGTTCACACCTGGCGATGCACAGGGGTTACTCCTGGCTCATGCACTCAGGAATTACTCCTGGCGGTGCTCAGGGGACCATATGGGATGCTGGGAATCGAACCCGGGTCGGTTGCGTGCAAGGCAAACGCCCTACCTGCTGTGCTATCGCTCCAGCCCCTATTTTTTATAATTTTATTTATTGAATCACTGTGAGAGCAGTTACAAAGCTTTCGGGTCTAAGTCTCAGTCATACAATGAAACACCCGTACCTTCACCAGTGCCCATTCTCCACCCCCAACAAGCCCAGTATACCCCCATCCCACACCCTCCTCCTACCTGTGGGGCAGATGATTTCCACATTACTCTCTCTCTATTTTGATCACATTCAATATTTTGACACCAGACCCACCATTATTATTTGAGATTTTACCCCAACACTCAGATCTGCTGAAAAGGCAACAGTAGACAATTTGTTTTCTATTGCTGGTTATGAATAACATATGATGTCGTGTGGCTGCAGTAGTAACCGCGTGATTTTGAAATTCCAAAATTTTAACACTTAAATCTGGAGGGATTTCTGCAAAAACCTGCTGGGTTCTGAGATTTGCTCCTGAGTCTCTGGGATCATGGGTGTTAAGCAGCTTGATCAGGAGCCAGAAAGGCCGTTCGTGAGCGATTACTTGGGGTCTCGTTGGGGTGGGGAGGACAGGACTGGCTCCACCACCATCCTGTGAGGCCCCAAATGTCTCGTCACTGTGGGCCCAAACCTGACTGTCCAATGGCCTCTGAAGGATGACGGCCACCGAGCTACCAGGGGCAAGCAGGCGGAGGGACAACACACTTTGCCCCGTGGGGTGACCCAACGACAGTATCCTAATGCAGGTTCCGGACGCATTTCTGCCAAAAGCCGCTGAGTTTTGAGATTTGTTTCTGAGTCTCTGGGATCATGGTCGTTAAGCAGCTTGATCAGGAGGCAGAGAGGGGCCATTTGTGGGGAGCGACTCTGGATTTAGATGGGGCAGGGAGGAAAGGGCCGGCTCCACCTCCATCCTGTGAGGCCCTGCATGTCTCACAACTGCGGGTCAAGCCTGACTGTCCAATGGCTTCTGGAGGATGATGGTCACCGAGTCGCCAAGGGGGAGCATGCAGAGTGACAACATCCTTTCCCCCCTGGGGTGGCCCGGTGACAGTAACCTACTGTGGGGTCCAGACGCATTTCTGCCAAAAGCCACTGGGTTTCGAGATTTGTTTCTGAGTCTCTGGGATCATGGCCGTTAAGAAGCTTGATCAGGAACCAGAGAGGCCATTCGTGGGCGATGACTTGGGGTCTTGTTGGGGTGGGGAGGACAGGACCGGCTCCACCCCCATCCCATGAGGCCCTGCGTCTTGTCACTGCGGGCTCAAACCTGACTATCCAGTAGCCTCTGGAGGATGGTGGCCACTAGGCCACCAGGGGAAAACGGCCAAAGCACGAAACCTATTCCTACCTGGGTTAGCCCAGCACTGGTAACCTACTGCAGGCACCGGACGCTGGGTTTCGAGATTTGTTTCTGAGTCTCTGGGATCATGGCCATTAAATGTTCATGAGGAACATTCAATCAGGAACCAGAGAGGCCATGCCTCCGATTATATAGCTGAGCCGAAGGTGGTTTGTGGGTGTGTTTCCCACATACCTAACTTTTGGTCGTTTACTTTCTTGGTAAACTTTGCCCCAAGTTTTTGGGGTCTGGCCAAAGGCACAGCAGCAATTTTGGGGTACCTGGAAGTCTAAAGTCGTCATCAGGCTGCTGATGCACTCACCTCACAGATACAGGTTGACCTGCTGGCGGCACCATACCCCCTCCCCCTTTTTTTCTTTTAGGCACTGTGATTTGTAATATTGTTACTGAAGGTTATCATGCATATCACTTTACCTCCTTTTAGCACCCAGTTCTTGTCCAGAGGGATCATTTCCAACTATCATTGTCATGGTGGTCCCTTCTCTGTCCTAATAGCACTCCTCCTCCCCTGTCCTAATAGCACTCCTCCTCCCCCTTTGTGGTAAGCTTTCTACCATAGCTTAGCCCTCCTGGCCCTCATTTCTATTGTCTTTGGGTTTATTCTCATACTATATTTTCATACCCTAAAAATAAGTGTGATCATTCTATGTGGCCCTCTCCCTCTGGCTCTATTCACTTAGCATGGCACTCTCCATCTCCCTCCATGTATAAGCAAATTCCGTGACTTCATTTTGCCAAACTGCGTAGTATTCCATTATGTAGATGTGCCATCATTTCTTTATCCACTCAACTGTTCTCGGACACTTGGGTTGTTTCCAGATTCTGGCGATTTTACTTCTTCTTGACTTGCTCTTGGAAGTTGAAGTGTGTGAATGAAGTCCAGTAGGCCAATGCAGAGTATGTGGTGGGGTCTGGACCTTGAGCATGAGCCTGGTGTGGACTGCGTCCCCGGAGAGGATCAGTGGCTACAGCACCTGCCTGCAGCTGAAAGGTCCCAGGTCCAACCCCCAGTGCTGTCCGCAAGTTCTGAGTGGGTCCAGACAGCTCTGTGGGATTCTCCATACCACAACAAAGACATACAGGCCTCCTCAAACACCACGACCAGGTGGTGCAAACGCCAGCCATCAAAACAATATCATAGAAGGGGTAAGAAGGAGAAATGAAAGAAATCTAAAAGTAACATTAGGGTCACGAAGACAGAGGGACAATGAGCTTTGCATGCTGGATGCCTGCTTTTCACCCCCTGAGCCCCGCCAAACACTGAGCTGGGAATAACCCCTGAGCACCCCCAGGTGTGGTCCCAAGGCTAAGTAAAATGGCATCGAATGGGTGAATTAAAATGCCAGGACAAAGGCTGGAGAGATAGTATGGCAGGTAGGGCGCTTGCCTTGCATAATGCAGATCTGGGTTCAATTCCTAGAACACCATATGGTGGCCCAAGCCCTGTCAGGAGTGATCTCTGAGTGAAGAGCCAGGAGGAAGCCCTGACACTGCTGGGGGAGTTCTAAAGACAACAGCAATAACAACAACAACAACAAAATGCCATGAAAAATTGAAAGAGACCATGGAAGAAGAAAAGCATCATTTCATCCTGTCTCAGGGGGATGCTGTCCCTGCTGTTGGACTGTCTGTGTTTTCATCCTGTACTGAGCCCTGAAAGGAAGCAGAAGCCTGGGAGACTGAGACACTTTTGCCTTCCCAGATTCCAGCTTCATGGGCTACAGTAAGGACCCTCCTTTATCAACCCCCAGCTGGCCTAAGACGAGGAAGGAAGAAAGCAGAGCTAGGAAGGAAGAAACTCGGCACTGAGTTTCCCAGACACCTGTGGCAAGCGGCCACATGAGGGAGTTCAGCCCCAACAGTAGAGCTCTCGGCCAGAAAGGAGCCGGGACATTTGTCCCCGTGGGCAGCTAAGGGAGACCCGGCTTCCTGAGTACGATGGAGCTTCAAGGGACCGCACACGTGCTCTCCCGAGGCCTGGGCGCCCGGCCTTCCCATCAGCAGTGCTCTCCGCCTGCTCCTCTCCCCCTCCTGGTTCTCCAGTGCCGTAGCTGGGGAGCACGGCCAGGCCTCAGCTCTCTGCACTCAGCTCAGGCCTCTCCTCCCCCAGGATGCCTTCCCTGGCACTGTACATGCTCCCTAGAGCACTGCCAGGAGTGACGTCCTGAGCACAGAGGCAGGAGTAAACCCTGAGCGGAGCTGGATGTTGACTTCAAATCAGAAAAGAAGGAAGGAAGGAAGGAAGGAAGGAAGGAAGGAAGGAAGGAAGGAAAATAAAGAGAGAGGGAGGGAGAGAGGAAGGGAGGGAGGGAGGGAGGAAGGAAGGAAGGAGGGAGGGAGGGAGGGAGGAGGGAGGGAAGGAAGGAAGGAAGGAAGGAAGGAGGGAGGGAGGGAGGGAAGGAAGGAGGGAAGGAAGGAGGGAAGGAAAGAAAGAGAGGGAGGGAAGGAGAGAGGGAGGAAGGAAGGAAGGAAGGAAGGAGGGAAGGAAGGAAGGAGGGACGAAGGAAGGAGGGAAGGAAATAAAGAGAGAGGGAGGGAGAGAGGGAGGAAGGAAGGAAGAAAGGAAGAAGGAAGGAAGGTAGGAAGGAAGTGTAGGAAAAAAGAAAGGAAAAAAGGAAGGAAGGAAGGAAGAAAAAGAAAAAGAGAGGGAGGGAGAGAGGGGGTGGGAGGAAGGAAGGAAAAAGGAGCTATTTATCTTATTTAATTTAGCTGTTTATTTTATTCAATTTATCTATTTCTGGGTAGAACCCAGAGCCTCATACCCACAAACCTCACACAAGAACAAAGAACATGCATTTCCCGCATGATGGAAGTAAGCAAGCACTCTTTCCTCTACCTTGTGTATATTTGACTATACGTTTATCATCATTGCTTTTGAGGTCACACCTGGCAATATTCAGGGGTCACATCTGGCTCTGCACTCGGGAATTACTCCGGCGGGGATCGGGGGACCGTATAAGATGCCGGGGATCGAACCCAGGTCAGCCACGTGCAAGTCCAACACCCTCCCCGTCGCACTATCGCTCCGGCCTTTATCATCATTCTTTTATTCGCGGACCCTCACAGGTCCAGCTGGTCCTCTTGTGACAGGAATTTGCAGCTGCCCCTCTGATTCGCTCCCCGTCAAGCTCCGGGCTCTTGAATCCTGTAAGAAGTTATCCCTAAAGCTTGCCCGTTATCGGGCAGAATCCAAGGTCGTGCTCCTCAGGTCCCAGCCACACTCATTCCTGCCACCTTGCAGTCTCCCTCACCCCTTACCCTTGGCCTGAGACACAGTCTCCTTCCCTCAAACCTCCGCCTCACCTTGAGCTTGAGTTCAAGTGGGGAAGGTGCCCAGGCCGCAGTGTCTGGCAGCCGCAGGAGGGTGGCGGAGGGCGGGGGGAAGGAGGCAGTGTGAGACCAGAAGGAAGGAACTCGTGGGGTCCACTGTTGTCCGAGTTTGCAAGAGAGTTGCCTTATCTGCCCCGCCGGGCCCAGTAACGTCTCCATCGTGAGACTTCTTGTTACTGTGTTTGGCATATTGAATACACTCGGTAGCTTGCCAGGCTCTCCGAGAGGGGTGAAGGAATTGAACCCGGCTCAGCCGGGCTGGCTGTGTGCAAGACAAATGCCCTACTGCTGTGCTATCACTCCTGCCCAGCTCATTAGCTCCAAAGTGATCTTTGTGGAGCCAGACCACGATGAGGAGGGGAGGTCAGCTCAGGGAACTGGCGCTGCTGTGCCTTCCCGTGCTAGGGCTCTCCCCCATACAGGGGAAGAGCATGTGGGACCGACTCCTGTGGGCACACGTGGCACTCTGCAGGTAGCACGGGGCTCCCCACCCCCAATGCCAAGGATCCAGGTGAAGCATCCGCCGACTGTGTCTTCTAACAATAACTATGGCACTGTGGCTCACCAAAGATCTGGACCCAGAGATGGGGGGGGGGGGGGCATCGCCCCAGGTCACTGTTGGCTCTCTCTCTCTCCCCTCCAGCTCAGCGCTATAGGCTGGAGGGTCCCCAGCAGGAAGGGGCACAGCCAGAGTGCCCCAGGGGCTGGCCTGAGCAGGGAGGGCCCGAGTCCTCTTCCAGGACTGCCTCGGCCCCAGGATCCTTGCTGCTTCCTCGGAGTGACAATTCTATTCTTGTAGAGTCTCTAAAGCCATGTGAAGCTGTGGTGAAACCCACATCCTTCCCGGATGCCAAAGGCCCAACCACAGCCTCCCAACATCTGCACCCCCTCTCGTCTGGATTTGGTTGCAAAATGCACAGAAGTCAGAGCACTGTGGGCCTCAGATTCTGACCCAACTGCGTCCCCCTGCCCCCCACCCCCTTGCGCTTCCCTGCTCAGTCTCACCTCTGCATCTTCAGTTATTCTCTGGTGCAGGGTGAAAACACAGAAGACTCGTGGACACTGCAGACAAGAGTCCAATACATTTTTAGTGTCGGAGTCACAGAGAGCTGTGTTTCATCCCAATTTGGGCTGGGTGATTCGTTTCCCTTACCTCGGGGGCCCTCTTCTCTCTAGAGAAGCCTGTTCTCATGCATGCTCGTTCTTTCTTTACATTCATTCTCTTTCTCACTCCCTTTCTCTTCTTTCTTTCTTTCTTTCTTTCTTTCTTTCTTTCTTTCTTTCTTTCTTTCTTTCTTTCCTTCCTTCCTTCCTTCCTTCCTTTCTTTCATCTTTTCTCTTTTGTTTCTTCTTATTCCTCCCTTCCCCCTCCCTCCCTCCCTCTATCCCTCCCTCCCTCTGTCTCTCCCTCTCTCCCTTCCTCCCTCCCTCCCTTCCTTCCTTCCATCTTCCTTCTGGCACGGGAGCCTTTCTCTCTGCCTCTGCCTTGCACCATTACTGCCCCCACCATGCTGCTTCCAGAGGGGGTGGGGCACGGGCGGCATGAGCCCCACCGGCCAGCGTGGTTGTTCAGTCAGCCCCAACCAAGGCAACCGTCACTCTGCCTCCTGGTGATTCCCAGATGGCTGAGACTCCAACTTTGCCTCGTGAGCGCTGGTCAGGAGCACATGTTGCCGTGTGGAGGGCGGGGGTCCGAGTGAAACAGGTTTTTCAAAGCAGAACCTTTGGGGGATGGGGGCCAGAGAGACAGTCCAGTAAACAAGGTGTGGCAGACAGAGTTTGATCTCTCGACACTCCATATGGCCCTAGCATTGCAGTGAGTGATCCCTGAGCACAGATTGAGGAATATGCCCTGAGCATAGCCAGGTGTAGCCCCCAAAATTAGAAAGAAGAAAGGAAGGAAGGAAAGGAGGGTTGGGAGAAAAGAGAGGAAAGAAGGAAGAAAAGAAGGAAGGGAGGGAGGGAGGAAGGGAGGAACCCTTGCCCCACATAGAGCATCCTGCATCAGGCTGGGCTCCTCTCCCTGGGCCTCCTCTCCTGCCAGGAGCCCTGTGGAACCTGGTGCCTTCATAACCTGTTTGGCTCCTGCAGAGGAAAGGGCAGGTGAGAACTTGTCAGGCGGGTCTTGCAGCTGCCTTGCTTGGTTGTGGCATCTCACATAGTCCTGTATTGGTTCTTCTCCTTCCACTAAGCCCAGAAAGACTCACAACCAATGAAGACTGACGGTCCTTGGTGGAGACTCAACCCCTTGTCACCCAGAAAAATTATCTTTATCTTCCCAGGGGTCTCCTGCTCATCTCAAACCCCAATATCCAAACACTGCCATGAGGCTGGGGTATGGGAGAGTGTTTGCCTTGCCTGGATGAAGCTCCAGAGAAGAGGGAGGGAGGAAGGGAGGGAGGGAGGGAGGGAGGGAGGGAGGGAGGGAGGGAGGGGAGGAAGGAAGGAAAGAAGGAAGGAGGGAGGGAGGGAGGGAGGGAGGGAGGGAAGAAAGGAAGGAAGGAAGGAAGGATGGAAGGATGGATAGAAGGAAGGATGGAAAGAAGAAAGGAAAGAAGGAAGGAAAGAAGGAAGGAAGGAAGGAAGGAAGGAAGGAAGGAAGGAAGGAAGGAAGGGAGAGAGGGAGGGAGGGAGGGAGGGAGGGAGGGAGGGAGGGAGGGAGGAAGGGAGGGAGGAAGGGAGGGAGGAAAAGCTGTCACACACATCAGCTAATACACTTATATGGGGACCAGACAGTACTGAGGGAAGGCCACTTGTCTTGTATGCAGCCAACCCAGGCTTAGTCCTCAGTACCACATATGGTACTAGTACCACAGAGCCCTGCCTGGAGTAATCCCTGAGTGCTAAACCAGGAGTAAACCTGAGAACATCCAGAGGTGCCCCACAAACAGACAAAAAAAAACTACCCCCCATTATATTTAGAAAGTGTAGTGTCCCCTAATACCATCACCAAGAACATTGTAGACCAAAGACGGGTCACCTAGAATCCTCTGAGATGGCAACAAACACCACCAAAAGAGTTTTATTTTGGTGTTTTGTTGTTCATTTTTAGATTTTTCTGCACTAGATTCCCAGATATGAGATTGTTGGGCCAAGATGTGAACACATTTCATGAGGGCTGTAGAGTAGTCCAGGGATTAAGTTGTATGCTGTGCTTGTTGCCAGACTTATGGTCCCCCAGTGTCACTGAGTGCAGTTCAGGAGACCCCTGTGACCCATGGGGGAGGGTCCCGGGTGATCCCAGCAGTGCAGGTCTGAGCAGCAGCCCATCTTAGAGACTTGCACTCCGTGGTCCAATTGGTCTAGAATCCCTGGAACCGCCCCTCCCCCAGCTCTGCTGAAATAAACAATAAAAAAAAAAAGGTCACAAAATTTTATGACTCTAAGTCAACAAACTGCTTATAAGATTTGCACTGTGGAGAAAAACAATCAACAATAATATCAGTTTCTTGCGTTGTCGCCAGAATCAAGAAAGGTCAGTCCAGGGGTGTGTGGTACTGGAACCATGTCTGCAGGAAAAGCATAATCAGCGGTCTTGTAAGCCCTGGAACCTGGATAAAGATGGTGAACAAAAATCAGAATGTACATGGCGCTGTGATGAAGACAATCCCAGCTTTCCTCTGTGTTTAGCTGGACTCTGTGATTACTCCAAGATTTAATATTTTGCCACATTTGTTTATAGCACTGTTCCCCCTTCCATGATTTGTCAGCACAAATGTTCTATTTATTTATTCAAGCCTTAATTTCTTAAAGCAATTTTTATAAGTTCTTTATATAACAAAGATGTCGGTCCCCCTGGCTGCAGTGACCATGTCCAGCGCCTCCGCCCTACTGGCCTGCCCAGGCCTCGTCGCTGTTTTTATTCTGGTTAATGCATTTTCACTGCTTTTTGTTATTGTCAGAAGTTTTACACTTTTATTCATTAAGCTTTTACTTTGTGATTTCTATTTTCTTTCTTTTCTTGTTTTCACTTCAAAGCTTACAAAAATTGCTGTCCAGAAATGTGATCAACATTTGGTTCTAGTTTGTCTTCTTATGCTTTGGTTTGTAATATTAAAATCTTTAATCCAAATGAAACTTACTTTGGAACTGTGCCATTTCCTTTCCCAACAAATAAGAAGAGGAAGGGGGACCGAAGAGATAGTCAAAGGTTAAGGCTCTTGTTTTGCATGCAGTTACAGCAGCGACAATGCAGTTCCAGCACTTCATATGGTCCCCTGAGCACTGCGGGGAGTGAGCTCTGAATGTAGAACCAGGAGTAGTCCCTGAGCACCTCCAGGCGTGGCCTCAAAATAACACCCCCCCCCCCAAAAAAAAGGTGTAAAAGACATCTTATAATTCCTTAAGACAATAGACCCGCGTGTATGTGAGATGTGATCAAACGTGTCCCAGGGCATTTGAAGTCTGAGGATGAACTTGGAAACTGGATGATTCTTCTATCCTTCCCCCGGTCCCTTAATGTTCCTGACAAATGAACAGGACTGGCTAAGGAATCTGTTCCAATCAGAGCCCCTTTAGAAAAACAGAATTAACTTTAATTTCTTTCCCAAGCGATTTTTTTACGGGTCCCATCTCCAGAATGGAGGTTGCTGGAGAGAAGGCAGTGGGTGTCGCTGCTTCAGGACTCATGAGGTTTTCTTGTTTGTTCTGTTGTCTGTGATAAACAACTGCGTGGGGTTTATATCATCGTGATTTGCATCAGGGAGTACACTCAGGTCTCTGAACTGAGATGCCTGTGCAGCTGGAATTCCCAGAAAACAAACTTCCATTTTATTCAGTTCCTTGCATTGTTACCAAAATCAAGAACAGTTAGCCCATGCAAGGCAAGCATCTTAACTGCTGTACTAGCTTGCTGGACCTTAGAATTGGGTTTTTTGTTTGTTTGTTTGTTTGTTTTTTGTTTTTGTCTGTGAAAGTAGGTGAAACTAGCTGAAAGTAGGACCAGGTTGTACCCCATCCTCTTGACAGGCCAGGAACAATTGGAAAAAGTACTCTGGAGTATTTGAATAATTGACTTTCACTGCACTGGTTAAATCTCTGAATCACAGTTTACACATAAGTCACTGTATCACTGTCATCCTGTTGTTCATCGATTTCCTCGAGCAGGCATCAGTAACGTCTCCTTCGTCCTAACCCTGAGATTTTAGAAAGTGCCACATTGAGGCTCTTTCAGGGTCAGGAGAATGAGACCCATTATTGTTACTGGTTTTTGGCATATAGAGTACACCACGGGGAGTTTGCCAGACTCTGCCGTGTGGGCAGGATACTTTTGGTAGCCTGCCAGGTTCTCCACAGTAAGAACTATATAATAAGATATCGCACAGCCTCAAATGTGGCCGTGCGCTTCTGGGAGCTGGGTTTTATAGTCTCTGGGTCTTGGCTGTTGATGGGATTACATGAGGATGGGAGCAGTTGGTGGGTATAATACCTACATACTGGAAGACGGGGGATCTGGGTGGAGGAGGCCCAGTCCCAATTCGAGCAGGCTTGGAGATCTATGCCCCGTGTACTGCACACCTGGGTTCCTCTACCGGTTCCTTCATGCGTGAGGCTCATCAGAACGTGTGGAGAGTGGTCTTTAAGCATGTCTGTGACTGGAACCAGAGGTTTTCAGCTGCTGGGGCTCTGCTTGGGGTGGGCAGGGAAACTCAACCCACCCTCCTCCAAGGGGCCCCAGTGAGGACAGCCAGGCTCGGAGGCAGGAGACTGCGCTGTTCTCTTCCAGGAGCTGGGTTTTATAGTCTCTGGGTCTTGGCCGTTGATGGGATTACACGGCGCCGGGGGCAGTTGGTGGGTGTAATGCCTACATACTGAAAGGTGTGTGTGTGTGTGTGTGTGTGTGTGTGTGCTCTAACATATAAGTCATTCTTTCAAAATGTTGTTACTAATTCCACCCAAATATCTGTTGATGGGAAACTAAATGTATACACACAAAAATATTTCATACATTTAACAAAAAGTTATATGAAATAAGGATTCTTTTTTTTGACACAATCTTTGAGATTATCCTTAAGTGAAGGAAGGAAACAGTCGTATAACAGTATGTGCCATTCGCTGTCTCTAAGTCAAGAAAGAGGCAGAAGAAACGTGGCCATGTCCATATAAGCACATAGGAAGAAACCTTTGGAGAAGTGATTAGGACAGAAAACACTAAGATAACCCCTACTACATTGTGGTACCAGGAAAAAGAGACCACTGGGGTTATGCCAAAGTGACACAGGGAGAATGCCCCAAAAGCCAGAGAGAGAACAATCTTGATATCAAAAATAAACAAGGAATTGGGGAGATTCCTCAGTGGTTAAGGGGCACATGCCTGGCATGTACCAGGACCATTTTGGAACTTCAGAACCATATGGCTGCAGAGCACTGACAGAAGTGGTTTTGGGGGTCCCCTGAGCACTGCTTAGGAGGCCCAGCAAAGAATAAGAAATTTTTTTTTAATTCCCCAGAAAATAATGACTTGTGTACTAGATTGAGACACATCAACATGTTGGAATCACGAATATCTACAAATATCACAAAGTTCTATTTAATTTCTAGGCTTCATGATAAATTTATATAAATTATATGACAGAATTACATGGTACTGATATCAAAGTTATTCATTGGTGAGATAAGGATATACTAGGAAATCGGCACAAAAATGAAAAAAGCAGGAAAGAATAAAAGAATTTGCTTGCCTCTCCTACACAAACTATTTCAGGTTAACCATGTAATAGACGATAACATGTCCAGCTAATGCATGCAAAGGCAGAGAAAGTCAGCTTCTCAGGGACCCCTCTGGTCCCACCTCGTGCAGGTTACCCCGAGTATAGTTCCCTCGACACTGTTCCAGGCTGGTTGGTGAGATCAGTCAACTTGGTAATGGGCAAGCTCTAGAGAGGTGGCACCCACGTGTAGCAGCGTAGCGAATATCCACTGGGGCCTGCGGACGCCCTGTGAGTGAAGTGGGTGGCAGATCCTTCAGTGCCCCAAGTAACTGCTGCCCTGGTCAGAAGTTGGACTGCAGTACTGGGGGAGGCCCCCACTAGGGCCACTCTCTGGCCCCCAGACACAGAAATAGATAACAAATACCTGTTGTCTGAAGCTACTAAAACGTGGGTCAACTTGTTATATAACAACGGATAACAACATAGGGTAGCTGGAGTTGCCAGGTCACTGCACAGACCACCAGGGTCTATTGCATCACCAAGGGAAAGGCTAGGCAGGAGCCTACTGACAAGATCTGGACTTAGCCAGCAACTTTTTCTTAACAATTTATTCTTAGCATTTTTATTTAAAACTGTTTCCACAGAGACAGGTGCTTAACATCACATGACTGAAATCCAATCATGAACAACTTTGTAACTGTGGATCTCACAGTGATTCAATTTAAAAAATAGATAAATAAAAATAATATTAGATTTAAAAAACCTTTCCCATTATGTACTGTTTATATTATTTTATGTATTTTTCAGAGAAGTAAAATCATTAAAATCACCTTATTTGAAAGAGGTGAAAAGGGGAGAAGAGAAGAGAGAGGGAGAGAGAGAAAGAGAGAGAGAGAGATGGAGGGAGAGAGAGTGTGTCCCATCTAGTGAAGAAAGAGAAATGATAGACCCTAAGCTGGAACGCAGACACCTCCAGAAAGGCGTGTGCCTAAACCGAATTTCTTTTGTTTTTGTGGTGCTAACAACTGAACCCAAGACCTCATACACTTTAAGCAAGTGCTCTTGCACCCTCAGTCCTGACACAGAAATAGATAACAAATACCTGTTGTCTGAAGCTACTAAAACATGGTCAACTTGTTATGTAACAACAGATAACAACATAGGGTAGCTGGAGTTGCCAGGTCACTGCACCCTGAACTACACGTCAGTCTTTCATCAAGTAAAATTTTAAACCCACAGAAATATGGAGCTGAACTTCCCATTCCCATCACTGCGCATTAACAACACATTGCCAATCTTTTTCATCCTTATCTGCATCCAGCTCTCATCACTTCATCCCCATACTGGACATTTTGAAGTGAAAACTCAATTATCATTTAACTTTACCTCCTGATCAGCCTTAAAAATCACGAAAAAAGAGAGAGAGACAAATAGACATTACATGCCTTGTAATGTGGTATAACTAGAAATACTCAATATTTTATAGGAAGCATTTTTACTTAAACATTTTTTGAAACTGCAGTTATTTAATTTATCTATTTACTTATGTATTTTTGGTTTGGGGATCACACTGACCATGCTCAGGGGTTACTCCTGGCTCTGCACTCAGGATTATTGCTTCCGCCCTGAACCTTAATTTAACCAAGTCCCAGCTAAAAGTTTTCAGGAACTATCTAGAATATATAGGCAACTTATATCCAAGTGGCTCGATCTATTAAAAAAAATGGCGTGGACCAGGGAGACAGCTAAAAGGACTGGAGTTTATACTTTGCATTCTGGAGCCTGGGGCTTATCCCTGGCACCACAAAGTCCCCCAAGTACTTCGAGAAATGACCCCCAAGCACTGAACCAGGAGTATACTCCAAGCATCACCCAAAAATGAGAGAGAGAGAGAGAGAGAGAGAGAGAGAGAGAGAGAGAGAAAGGGAGAGATGAATGTAAGCCATTTACAGACTTAGGGATCTCCAGAGAAAGTGAGCCAATAGAATATGTAAAAGAAGAGATTCACTATGGGAATTGGCACCTATAGTTTGTTTTTTTTTTCCCTGCAAGCTGGGAACCAGGAATAATGGCGATATAATTCATTATTATAAGGCATGAGTCTTATTGTTTTGTTTTGTTTTTTTTGGAGGGGGCGGAGGTGATGGTGTGAATCCTCATCTGAGTTCAAATACTCTAAGACTCAGAGTGTCGATGTTTGAGGGCAGAGGAAAATGAATGCCTCTGGTCGAGCAGGATGAATTTGTCTTCTCTTTGCCATTCTGTTCCGTTCCAGCCCCCTTGGGATTGGATGATGCTGGCCCATTTCAGTGAGGGCAGATTTCTGGATTCAAGTCTACTGCATCAAATGCTAATCTCTTCCAGAGAAACCCTCACAGACACACCCAGAAATAATGTTTTACCAGCCATCTGGGCATCCTTTCAACGAGTCAAGTTGACACATAAAATTATGCAGCACATGAATCCCATTTGGAAATCAGTTTAAACAAATCATCTATATAAAGACATTGTGAAGCAATCAAGGGAAGGGGAACATTAACTAGATATTCCTGACTCAAGAGAAACCATCGGGATGTAATAAAATCGGGGAGGTGTTTATTGGAGAGTAGGGCTCTTGCCTCCAAAACATTGTAAGCACAGTCATGCACTTACAAGCGGGATGAGGAAGGCATCATTAGGCTAGTTCATCTCCATGCAAATATCATAGCGATGCTTACGTAGACTGCGATGGGACAGAGGGCACCACAGCGAGGCAAACATTCTTGCTAGGCTTTGCAGAGAGACCATAAGGGGAAGAAAGAGACAGTGGATAGGAACCATGGTTCAGCTTCATAACCAAGAAGGTGTCCCCATAAGGGTGAGGGTACCGGGGCGGGGCTTCGAAGGGGATGGTCTGAAATGAGATCACTTGTGGTGACACTTCGGATTGGTTCTCAGACGCATTTGTCTGTCCATCATTAGCGGGCAGAAAATCTCCAGACTGAAAGCTGTAGTGTGGAGGCCTGGTGGAATAATTATAGATGCTTCCTGTTTCTTGCAGTCACTGAGTTACTGAGTCGGCCTGTTTATTTTCACTCAGAAGTCTCTGCAAGGCGGCTTAGTGACAAGATGGAGTCTCTGTGACTTAAACTAGGATCCACAATTGGAAACAACATTTTAGGCCTTCTTATTGATATGAGGGGTGATATCATTGTGGTTGCATTTTTGGTGGTTGTTTTCCACATAACCACTTTACTCATAAACGTTAAAGAATTTATGGGTAAAGCATGAAAATTTGCTTGACTCATTATGAAATTTTTACATTTATAATTTCTAATAGTGCATTAAAATTTTGGCTATTCCTTTCAAAACCTATATTGCAAACTATAATGCCAAAAGAAAAAGGGGGAGGGGGAGAGAGAGAGAGAGAGAGAGAGAGAGAGAGAGAGAGAGAGAGAGAGAAGTGCCTACCACAGAGGCACAGAGGTAGAATAGTGGTGGTGGGGGCATTGGCAGGAGGGAAACTGGGGATATTGGTGGTGGGAAATATACACTGGTGAATGGATGGGTGTTAAAACATTGTATGACTGAAACCCAATCATGAACAACTTTATAACCGTGTATCTCACAGTGATCCAAATTATAATATGTGTATATACACATGTGTGTATATATATGTGTATATATAAAATTTTGATTGGGGCTGGAGTGATAGCACAGCGGGTAGAGCGTTTGCCTTGTACACAGCCAACATGCCTGACCTGAGTTCGATTCCTCCACCCCTCTCAGAGAGCCTGGCAAGCTACCGAGAGTATCTCGCCAGCACAGCAAAGCCTAGCAAGCTATCCGTGGCGTATTCGATATGCTAAACACAGTAACAAGTCTCACAATGTTACTGGGCCCGCTCGAGCAAATCGATGAACAATGGGAGGACAGTGACAGTGATATATATATATATATGTATATATATATATATAATTTTGATTGGGGCTGGAGCGAGCGGGTAGGGCATTTGCCTTGCACACAGCCAACCCGGGTTCGATTCCCAGCACTCTATTTGGTCTCCCAGCACTGCCAGGAGTAATTCCTGAGTGCAGAACCAGGAGTAACCCCTGTGCATTGCTACATGTGACCTCAAAAGCAGAAAAATATAATAAAATAAAATGATCAAACACCCATCCCTCCATCAGTGTACATTAAAAAAATTTTTTTTTGATTTAGTATTTCTATTGCTGTTTCGATTGTGGGGGCTCCCAAGCCAGGTTCAGGAGGCTGAGGGGCCCCATTGGAGCTGTGGTTTCATGCAAGAGCCCGATTTCGGGCCCTGGTGTGCAGGGCACACCTGGGTTACCTAGTGGTGCTGGGTGCTTATGGGCCTCTTCCTGCAGTGCTTGGGGCCCCTGGGGCTGCACCTGGCAGTTTTCAGAGCACCATAGGAGCCAGGGATTGAACTCAGTTGGGTGCTTACTAGGCATGCATCTTGTTTTTTTAGTAGTGTGTCTAAGGCAAGAGTCTAACTTAACTCATCCTCATCCTGGCCAGAGGAAAGTGCAGATGAACAGGCAGCCAAGAGGTAAGTTGTGGAATGGATAAGTGCTATAGAAACAAACCTACGGGTAGTCTTGTCACTAGGGAGAGAGAGGTTGGCAGAGCATGTGTGATGTGTGTGTGTGTGTTTGTGTGTCTGTGTGTGTCTGTGTGTGTTGATGGTGTTAGATGCAGAGGGGGACTTCCATGGATACATTTTTCATATAACGAGAAATTTTGAGATAAGAGGGAAAAATTCAAGGGATGTTTTCAGGGTGGAAAAGAGATGACTTGCTAATGGTTGAGAAAAAGGAGGTGAGTAAAAGGGAAGAGATCAAAAAACGGCTTTAGTCCAGGGCAAATGGAAAGAACAAGCTCAACAGGCTAGAACTCAGGTTCCAGTTTGTTTGAGTCCCACCTGAAGGTGCCTGAACACTAGCACAGAACAGGAGTAGCCCCTGCCCACGACCCCTCCCCCAAAAGAAGGTAAATGAATACTATTTAGTGAAGTAAGTGATATTTCAGAGCAATGGGGTTGAAGAGCAATCAAGGCTGACTTTGGGTAGCAGCATGGACAGCACAGCCCTGAGGTTTGAACTTACCAAGATGGAAAGTTCTCGAAGAAGAAGCCAGCAGAGAAGGCTGAGAACAGGCAGTGAAGAAGATAAATGAGGAAACCTTTCCTGAAGAACTGTGTGAAAGGTGGCTAGGATCTGAGGTAAGCTGGATAAAGAGAACCAACCACTGGGTGTGGTATCAGACAGGCCTTTGACGGCCAAGGGAGTTTCCAGTAAATGAGGAGATGAAGCCAGACAGGAATGAATTGGCAAACAGATGAGAGGGAAGGGAATGAAGACAGGGAATTTGATAACTCATTTCAGGATCCCTCAAAGATAAAGACCAGGGAGATGACTTGAAAGAATCAAGCTGAGGCCAAATAGTCAAGTGATTCTACCATCTGACTCTATTTTGTATTGAGTGCAGCTCTGGCTCTGTGGAAGACATGGAAACTGAATTTGTTTGTGAATAGGAAGTGCTTTGTGTAAAGATTATAATAAAGGAAAAGTTTGTTTTACGTTTTTATGTTGGCTTTTTTTTTAATATATAGTAGTATTGTCACTGTCACTGTCACTGTCCTCCCATTGTTCATCGATTTGCTCAAGCGGCCCAGTAACATCACCATTGTGAGATTTATTGTTACTGTGTTTGGCATATTGAATACATCATGGGTAACTTTCCAGGCTTTGCTGTACAGGCGAAATACTCTCGGTAGATAGCCGGGCTCTCAGAGAGGGGCAGAGGAGTCGAACCTGGGTCGACCGGTCAGTCTCATGCAAGGCAAATGCCCTTCTGCTGTGCTATCACTCCAGCCCTATAGTAGTATTACACATTAATATATGTGTTTGTATGTATATATTTATGTATATATATGCATGCATTATGTAATAGATATAAATATACATGCATTAGGTATATACATATGTATATGGGCTGGAGCGATAGCAGGTAGGGCATTTGCCTTGCATGCAGCTGACCTGAGTTCGATTCCTCCGTCCCTCTCAGAGATCCTGGCAAGCTACTGATAGTATCCTGCCTGCACAGCAGAGTCTGGCAAGCTCCTTGTGGCGTATCGATATGCCAAAAACAATAACAACAAGTCTCACAATGAAGACATTACTGGTGCCCGCTCGAGCAAATAGATAAACAATGGGCAGACACTGCTACAGTGCAGTGCTACATATATATATCATATATATATAGAGAGAGAGAGATGTAAGTATATATTATATTGAGATATGATGATATATATATATCTTTTAAATGCTTTAATTATGGCAGAGGAGAAGATGGGTTAATAATGTTAAGTCTGAATAGGGAGTTGTTTTCTTTTTTCTTCTTAAGCAAGAATCACCTTAGAAGGGAAGGTCCCAGATATAGTTAGGTGGGGTAGCCGCACAGTCAGACCTAATTGCTCCTGAGAAGGAGCAGGCCAGGAACTCTTTCCACCTCCGAAGTGTGTGGGCAGTGCCGCTCTGTCACCAGCTTCCTGCCAGAGCAAAGCCAGACTGCCCCTGAGGGCTCTGGGAGGCTCCTTGTCTCCCGACAGGAAACTGGGAAGCGGCTGAGATGGCCCCTCTCCTCCCCACATCCATCCCCCCCACATTCTTGGAAGCCCATGGTCAGAAGGGCTGGAAATAGGCGTTTTCAATATCAAGCAAGCTTGACCAGAAAACAGGGACATTCCTGAGTCATCTTGGCCCTCCTTCTCATTTTGCCTCCTTGGCTTTCGCATTTGCTCTGACTTTGGGCAGGACTGCTCAGACAGGCCTAGTTTCTGATCTTTAGACAAGGAAACGAGATATTCGTGTAATTAGCAACTCTGCAGCTACCTTTACTAACTGGGCAGTGAATCCAAAATATGCACAGTTCACTTCCATAGCCTGTAGAGTTAGACAGTTCTACCAGGAAGGGGAGGCCAGGCCAGCTGTGCCCTTCTGAGGAGAGGAAGTGGTCTCTTTTTTATTTTTCTATTTTTTTGCTTTTTGGGTCACACCCAGTGATGCTCAGGGGTTACTCCTGGCTCTGTACCTAGGAATCACTGGAGGTGCTCGGGGGACTGTATGGGATGCCAGGAATTGAACGTGGGTCAGCCTCATGCAAGGCAAACACCTTCCCCGCTGTACTGTTGCTCTGGTGCCGGAAATGGTCTCTTTCATATACTGTCTCCTAGGCTTCCCCTGGCCACATGCTCCTCCTGTCTCTCTTCTTGTTTCTTCCTGCAGCCTCTCTCCTCTCTAGCCCTCATCCCATCTGCCTTGATGGGTCGTGACAGGATACTTCGGCTCTTGAATATCATCAGTCAGAAGAAGTGCCTAGGCCCCTCTCCCTGGCCACAGTACTCCCATTTAATCACTGGTATCCTCTGGGTTTGTAGCCAATCCATGCTGCTGCCACAACAAGTCACCACAAACTTTAGTCTCAATTTAGTGGAGCTTAAAACAACACAAAATTACTACATTTCAGTAATCAGGAAGTCCAAGAAGGGTCTCACTGGACTAAAATCAAGGGTCAGCAAAATTGTTTTTCTTTCTGGAGGTTCCAGAAAGAGTTTTCTCGCCTACTCCTGCTTCTAGAAGTTGCCACATTCCTTGGTTTGTGACCCCACCTCCATCCCATCTTCAGAGCCAGCAATGGCATCACTCTGCCCTCAGCTTTTCAAAACTTATCTCCATATCTGACTCTGATGCTTTACCTCCTTCTGCCCCATTTGAGGACCCATTTATTTATTTATTTATTTGCTTTTTGGGTCACAACCGGCGATGCACAGGAGTTACTCCTGGCTCTGCACTCAGGAATTACTCCTGGCGGTGCTCAGGGGACCATATGGGACGCTGGAATTCGAACCTGGGTCGGCCGCGTGCAAGGCAAATGCCCTACCTGTTGTGCTATTGCTCCAACCCCTTGAGGACCCGTTTATTTATTTATTTATTTTTCCTTAAATTTTTATTAGTGAAACACCATGAGGTACAGTTGTAGACTTACAAACTTTTGTGCTTGGGTTTCAGTTATACAATGATCAAATACCCATCCCTCCACCAGTGCCCATTCTTCACCACCACTGATCCCAGTATCCCTCCCACCCTCCATTCCCCCCATCTCACCCTATCTCTGTGGCAGGGCATCCCCTTTTGTTCTCTCTCTCCTTTGAATGCTGTGGTTTGCAAAAGAGACATTGAGTAGCAATCATGTTCAGTCTATAGTCTACTCTCAGTATGCATCTCCCATCCTGGGAGGATCCTCCCAACACCCTTTATTTGGTGCTCCCTTCTCTATCTGAGCTGCCTTTTTCCCCTAGCATGTGCGGCTGGCCTCAAAGTCATGGAGTAATCCTCCTGGTACTTATCTCGGCTATTCTTGGGTGTTAGTCTCCTATTTTATTACTTTATGTTCCCCAGATGAATGCAATCTTTCTATGTCTGTCCCTCTCTTTCTGACTCATTTCACTTAGCATGATACTTTCCATGTAGTACCACTTGTATATGAATTTCATGACTTCATTTTTCCTAACAGCTGCATAGTACTCCATTGTGTAGATGTACCAAAGTTTCTTTAACCAGTCATCTGTTCTCGGGCACTCAGGTTTTTTCCAGATTCTGGCTATTGTAAACAGTGCTGCAATGAACAAACAAGTGCAGATGTCACTTCGACTATACTTTTTCGCCTCTCTGGGATATATTCCCAGGAGTGGTATTGCTGGGTCAAATGGGAGTTTAATGTCTAATTTTTTGAGGATTGTCCATACTGTTTTCCAAAAGGGCTGAACCAGTCGGCATTCCCACCAGCAGTGAAGGAGAGTTGAGGACCCTTTTAAATACCCTAGGCTTGCCCAATAATCCAGGATTATAGATCTGACAGGTAATATCTTAAGTAGTATCTTCTCTATCAGGCTAGGAGTTAGTCCAACCACTGAAAAGAAAAGATGGGCCAGAGAGATAGTACAACAGGTAAGGTAACTGCCTAGCATGTGGCCAACTCAGACTTGATTCCTGACATCTCATATGGTCCCCTATGAACCATGAGGAAAGACCCCTGTGCACAGAGCTAGGAGTAACCCTGAGCACAGCAGGTGTGGCCCAAGATCTCTCAAAAAGTAAAAAAGTATACCTATGTATTGTGATATCAGTGCTAATTAGCACAGCAGTGCCCATCATATATAATAAACCAGTGATTATCATTTTGTACACTCAAATTTATACAATGTTACATGTCAGGTATAGCTCAGTTTAAAAAATCCTTTCTCCCAGTAGCTGGCACTTTTAGGAAGTCATCTCGGTACCTGAACTTGGTGTGGGGTTCTCCAAAGACAGAGCCGTACCTATATATCTATTTCTTTTTCTTTCTTTCTCTCTTTTGGTTTTTGGGCCACACCCGGCAGTCCTCAGGGCTTACTCCTGGTTTTGCACTCAGGGATCATTCCTTGAGGGGCTTGGGGGTACCATATGGAGTGCTGAGGACTGAACTCAGGTTGGCTGCATGCAAGGCAAGTACCCTTCCCACTGTACTCTCTCTCCAGCCCCCATTTATTGTTAGAAAAGCTACTTCAAAACTCAGTGGCTTTGAGAGACAATTATTTTGATTGCTCCCAGGGTTTGCCTGGGTTCACAGAATGATACTCAATAAGGATCTTACACATTGTGGCAATCATAACAGTAGGGACTGTAGTCCGTGGAAGGCATAAATGAGCTGGATGTGCCAGTTGGCCCAGTCATCCAGCTTGTCATGAGGCTACTGGGTGCTGGGTGTTCAGCCGGCTCCATGAACGGATGGAGAAACACGCGGACTTGCTATGTTTTTGGTCTTCTCATACAATTGAGCCCTGATTTCAGGAATGAATGCCAAAGCCCTGTGACTCAGAAACCCAGAACATCCCTTCTACCACATTCCATTGCTCAAGCAAGTCCAGGTCAGTCCTGGAGGAGACTTAGACTGCACTATGAGGTGAGGAGCCACAGGGGGTGGGTATTCGGGGAGCAGAGAGAGGGTGCTCTGGGAAATCCTCACCTCTTCACGGAAGCAAGGAGACCTGGAGTGATGATGTCACCCCAAACAGCATTCTGCACTTTCTCACCTGAAGCTCAGAACCCCTGGGTCTGGCTCACCCTTTGTTCCCCATCTGAGTCAATATCACTCTGACATTTATTGCGGACAACATGAGACTCAAGGGGCCAGAACGATAGCACAGTGGGCAGGGCGTTTACCTTCACACAGCCGACCCAGGTTGAATCCCTGGCATCCCATATGGTCCCCTGAGCACTTCCAGGAGTAATTTCTGAGTGCAGAGCCAGGAGTAACCCCTGAGGATCAGTGCTCCCCGGGGTCAGGTAAAATTGCATTCAACCCCGTCCCCACCGCTGATAACATCATTGCCTCCAACCTACCCCCCTGTGCTTTTTTGGGTGTGACCCAAAAAAGCAAAAAAAAAAAAAAAAAAAAAGGAGACTCAAATACCAAGATGTAAGATGTCTACGGGATGGTTCAGTGACTATGACCCAAGAGGTTGCCACGAGTGCCTAGAAGAGGTAGTGGATGAGATTGTGTCTCTGAACTGAGGATAAAAATGTTTGCCTGAAATGGGACGACATCAAACAAGAAGTTTCCTCATCACAAAGGAAGTTATGGTCCGGTCATGGTCCGGTCATAGTCCTCCCATTGTTCATCGATTTGCTCTAGCGGGCCCAGTAACGTCTCCATCGTGAGACTTGTTGTTACTGTGTTTGACATATCGAATACATCATGGGTAGCTTGCCAGGCTTTGCTGTGGCGGGCGAGATATTCTCGGTAGCTTGCCAGGCTCTCCGAGAGAGTGGAGGAATTGAACCCGGCTTGGCCGGACTGGCTGTGCACAAGGCAAATGTCCTACCGCCGTGCTATCGCTCTAGCCCTGTGTTATCACTCCAGCAAAATTATGACCAGAATAAAAACACCCCACAGACTGGGAGATAATATTTGCCACCTCTCATCCAGCAAAGGTTTAATATCCAAGATACATAAAACACTGGCATAACTTTACAAGATAATAGCAACTGACCCCTTGAAAAAGTAAGGGGAAGACATGAACAAAAAGTTCCTCAAAGGAGACATATAGATGACTGAAAGGTATATGAAAAAAATGCTCTGTATCACTTATCAATAGGGAAATGCAAATCAAAATAGCAGGGAGCTACCACCTCATACTGGTGAGAGTAGCACACAACAGATAAAAACAATCTGGCACACAAAGGACAAAAACAATCAGTGTTGTCGGGTTGCGAGGGGAAAAGGGAACACACACTGGTCCAGCCATTTTGGAAAATAATTTGGACACTTTTCAAAAAGCTAGAAATCCAAATTTTATATAACTCAGAAATTCCACTTATTAGCATCTACTCCAAGGGCCCCCAAACTCTATTCAGTAAAACATTTGCACTCCTATGTTTATTGTAGCACTACTCACAATAACCAATATTTCAAAAATATAGGAACGACCCACGTGTCCAAGAACAGATAAAGAAACAATGGTATGGGGCCGGAGTGATAGTACAGAGAGTAGGGTCCTTGCCTTGCACACAGCCAACTCGGGTTCAATCCTTGGCATCCTGTATGGTCCCTCTGAGCAACACCAGGAGCAATCTCTGAGTGCAGAGCCAGGAGTAACCCCTAAGCATCACCAGATGTGACCCAAAAAGGAAAAAAAAATAAACTATGGTACATATATATATATATATATATATATATATAAAATACTACTCAGTTGTTTTTTTTTTTTTTTTTTTGCTTTTTGAGTCACACCTTGGGATCCAACCTGGGTTGGCCTCGAGCGAGGCAAACATCCTACCGACTGTCCTGTCACTTCAGCCCCCAGCGTACTACTCAGCTTTAAGGAAAAATAAGACCATGCGATATGCTGCCATGGATCTGCAGAGTATGCTGAATGAAGTCAGTCAAAAGGAGAGGAAGAGACACAGAATCATCTCTCTCATATGTGGGATATAAAAAACCATGTAGGGGGATAACAAATGCCCTAAGATGACAGAAACAGAACTGGTTTGCAGTAGGCAGCTGACCACAGGGGCTTGGGAGTGGGGAGGAGGCCGCTCTGGTGGGGTGGGGGGTGCTGCAATGTTTCACGGAAGAAACACTACTGAAAAGCTGGTAAACCATGGGACTTAAAATAAAATTCAAAAAATTATAAAATATATATGCTTATTTGTGTCTCATCTGGAAATCCCTTCACACCTAACGTGGGGATTAAGGACTAGGTAGGACTGGAAAGGAACTCAAACTGGGAAAGGAGCGCATGATGCTTGCTGTGAAGAAAGCATTTGAGTCACCAATGGGATCAAGTACAGCGCAGCACCTCTCATGGATGCCCTGGGACCACAGGATGAGAGATCCAGCCCCCACACGCTGCCAACAGCCACACTGGTATTTGAACCTAGTAGTAGATTGAGTAATAATGCCCGCACTAGATTTCACTAATCACCAGAAATTGAGGAGATAGTTGAGGTCCATAGAGAAGAAAAATTAAATGTGCAGATGGTATTAACTTGTAGTCAGCTGACTTTGAGATGAGAGAAATGCTCCTAGCTGTTGGGGATTACTCCTACCTCTGTACCTGAGGCTTGCTCCCTGCAGTGCTCAGCGGACCATGCGATACTGGGGATTAAACACATATCTCCTGCATGCAAATATGTGTTCAGCTCAGTGAGCAATCTCCTCCAGTTCTTAAAAACAAACAAACAAACAAACAAACATTTTTGGGCTAGAGTGGTAGTACAGTGGTTAGGATGCTTGCCTGGCATGTGGCCAACCCAGGTTTGATCCCTGGCATCCCATATGATCCCCAGTGCACTGCCAAGAGTAACTCTTGAGTGTAGAGCCAGGAGTAACACCTGAGCATTGCCAGGTGTGACCCAAAAAGCCACATAAATAAATAAATAAACATTTAAAAAACATTCCTATCTGAAAACATGGCTAGAGTAGAGCTAAGAGTCTATGACCCAGAGTTCCTAAGAAATGATGGTTTGGAGGCTGTGGAGATAGTGCAGTGGTTAAGACACTTGCCTTGCAATACATTTTACATTGGTTTGATCCTCTGCGCTCCATATGGTCCCCCAAACACTGCCATGGGTTCCTCCTGAGCACAGAGCAGGAATAGCCGCAGAGTACTGCTTGGTTTCAATTCCATCCTTCTCCCTAAAGACAGAATAGAACAATAGGTTTAAATGTCTATTTTTCTCTCTCAGGTAACAGGGGATGAGACTGGGTCCTCACAGCCACCCAAAGACCCAGGTTCTTTTAAAGTCATAACACTGGGGCTGGAGCTATAGCACAGCGGGTAGGGCCTTTGCCTTGCACGCAGCCAACATGGCCGACACAGGTTCGATTCCCAGCATCCCATATGGTCCCCCGAGCACCGCCAGGAGCAATTCCTGAGTGCATGAGCCAGGAGTAACCCCTGAGCATCGCCGGGTGTGACCCAAAAAGCAAATAAATAAATAAATAAATAAATAAAGTCATAACATTACTCTGCTGCCCCGTGAAGCAGCGTCATTCACTGCAGGCCTGAGTGTGATCACCACCATGACAGGCTCCAGCCTCTGTGGGAGAGGGGAGAGAGGTGGAGGGGGCAGGTCTGACGTCCCGGGCTTGACAGACCTTCCTTCCCTCGCATGCCTTTGTCGATTACTCGGACACGCAGCTTCATCCTAGTCAAGAGAGGCTGGGGAAATGCGTTCCAGCTGGGCAGCCATCTGAACAATCATTCTCTTCTAGAAAGGGAGGGATCGGGCAGTGGCAAATGCTGTGCCCTTAGTGTTTGTTTCCTCCTGAGTCTGGAAGTGACTGAAGGAAAGGAACTGCCTTTTCTGAGTCCCTGGTCCTAGCTCTGCACCTGCTCCCAACCCAGAGCAGAGTCCAACCCATACCTTTGACATGGATGCAGCTCTTGCCTGGGCCTGGGCTGGTAATAAGGTGCTGTGACAGGAGAGAGAGGACAGATGTGGAAGAATTCAGTAGGGAAATGTGCAGGACTTGAAGAATCTTGCCAGAGCCGAGGGCTTTGAATGTTATGATCTTTTGTGATCTAAGTTGACAGCTCTTTGGCATAAGTTTAAAGAACATGAGCTGAATACCTCACTTCGAAATTTATTGAACACATTCCGAAGTTAAGAAATTCCTCAAATGTTTCCAAATTACTTTAGGAAAAAGCATGCCTTGGGCTCCCAGATGGCCGGGGTTCTTGTTCAATGCTTGCTGGCTTCTGTTAGGGTAGAGCTCCCAAACCAGGACCTTGACCTGGCAGCTATTCTGCCCCAAATCTTCCTGCTCCAACCACACAATCTGACTGCTAACAGACCTCCCAGAGAGAAGCTGCATGCTTTCATTCATTATGTCCAAACACTGCTGCTTTCTAGAAATTTGGCCTTGTGACTGAGTGGGGTTTGGACCTGCCACTTTTCAATAGCACCATATGTGTTTGGGGATCAATCCAAGCTCATTCTGAATCCTAACCCTGCCACTGAGGACTTACTTTAATGAAGCTGTTTCACATATCTAAGTGCCATCTTCTTCTCCTATAAACTGGAAGGACTCCTATAAAAACCTATCAGGCCACCCCACTAGGTACTTGAGGTCAAAAGGAATTTCTGGGTGTAACACTCTTGGTCCCATTTGATAATCAGGGCTGCGGTGATAGTACAGCGGGTAGGGTACTTGCATTGCGTGCAGCTGACTTGGGTTCAATCCCCAGCAGCCCCCAGGGTCCCAAAAGGCAGGAGTGATTCCTGAGTGCAGAGCCAGGAGTAACACCTGAGCATCACTGGGTGTGGACCCCCAAACAAAACAAAACAATAGCTCTTAGATTCTTAGGACAACTGTGTCTTAAGACTCTATGGCCTCTTGAGTTAAAGGACTTTAACAAGTAAAACAAATGATAGCCTGTTATTACATGGGAATGCACAGAATAGTCTTACTTCTGGGTCTGGTCTGCCTCTGCATCAAGCACAGGCCTGGAGAGCCAGGTGTGTACTGCCCCACCCATGACCTCTCAGCTACGCTGGGAGGAGCATCCCAGTGGAGCTCAAAGCATCCTCTCCACTTCCTCACACTTCTCCCTGGGTCCACGGTGTCTAAGATTTCTTTATATCAATGTGGTCACATTGGGGAGCTGATGCGGGTTCCTTTTGTGTCTCTATTTATTGCCTTTGTGACCTTTGCTATTTTCCAGTTCCCGGGGTCCTGGGAGCTGGGGTCTCTTGCATAGATGATAGCATGGCAGTGTTGGCTAGGGGGAGTCTGTTCCACTCCAGAGAGCCCACCTTTCCCCTTCCCATGCTTCTGAGGAGTAGGCCTCTCCTCCCTTGCCTGCTGGGATGACCAAGCCCATCTGCTAGCAGGCAGCTCTCTCCTCCCCAGTAGCCCAGTCTAATACTCTCTCCAGCTGCCTGGGGCGTGTAATGATCTCAAAGGATCCTTGGGCTGGGGCTGGAGCGATAGCACAGCAGGTAGGGCATTTTCCTTGCATGTGGCCAACCCGGGTTCGATTCCCAGCATCCCGTATGGTCCCCTGAGCACCGCCAAGGGTAATTCCTGAGTGCAGAGCCAGGAGTGACCCATGTGCATCGCCGAGTGTAACCCAAAAAGAAAAAAAAAGGAGCCTCGGGCCACTCAGGGGGCCTGTGAAAAGGCAGGGTGTGCTCTACCACCTCTCTTGCTTCTCCTAGTCAGAGAGACAAGGGCCACTAGAGTCACTGCAGAAACTGAGCCCAGAGTCTTTCTTCTCACACACCTGGCTCCTTCCTTTCCTCCACTCCCAGAGAACGCAGGTGGGGAATGGAGCGTCAATCTGTCCCGTATAAGCTCTGTATAGAGTAACTAATCGACGGCCTGTAGCTCTGTCTCCCAGAACAAGCTCTCTTTATGTGGGTGGAAGTGAAGAGTGTGCATGTAGGTGCGCGTGTGCGCACACACGTACATGCAGTGGAAACCAGTTCTCCAAGTCTGTGCATATTTCCAGACTGTTTTGTCTCTCATCCACCCAAGAATAGACCTTCTTTGAAATGATAGATGGAGAAGGCTGCCATTCTTGTTGCTGGCAGGCATTTGAGGTGGCTGAGGAGGAGGGTGGGCCGCTATTTGATGTCTCTGCCATTAGTCTGCTGCAGATCACGCTTCATGTTCCATCCTGCCTCGTGAGTTCCGTGAAGGTGTTTGAAGTTCAGGCCGTTTGAAAGTGGTCTTCCAGGCTGCCTCTCATCGCAAGCGGGCAGATCCTCCTTCACCACAATGTCTAGTCACTGCAGTTATTTCTTTTCTGAGTTACACGGACAGAGAGGTTTGCTCTTGTTTTGTTTGGGGACAACACCTGGTGGTGTTTGGGAACTATTCCCAGTGGTGTGCTCGAAGGACTATGAAATGCCAGGGATCCAACCCAGACCTCCACGTGCAAAGTATGTGTCTGGGCCCTCTGAATCATCTTCCTGGCCATTAACGTATTTTTTTTTTTCTAATCAAAGTTATGGGCTGGAGCGATAGCACAGCGGTAGGGCATTTGCCTTGCACGCAGCCAACATGGCCGACCCGAGTTCGATTCCTCTGCCCCTCTAGGAGAGCCCAGCAAGCTACCGAGAGTATCTTGCCCGCACGGCAGAGCCTGGCAAGCTCCCCGTGACGTATTCAATATGCCAAACACAGTAACAACAAAGTCTCCAATGGAGACGTTACTGGGCCCGCTCGAGCAAATCGACGAACAATGGGAGGGCCTTTACCTTTACCTTACCTCGAGCTCTAGCAATCAAAGTTATGTGTATGTGGGGGTTTGAAGAGTTAGAAATGTCTTGGGGCCAGAGAGATAGTCCAGGGGTTGAGGCACTTGCCTTGCATACAGATACCTAGCACCATATGATCCCTGAGCATCACTGGCACAGAGCTGGGAGTAACCTCTGAGCAATGCAGGTGTGGATCCAAGTCCCCATCCGCCCAACCAGCCAGCTGCTTCTCTCCATTACTAGGAGAGCCACGAGCTTCTGTTCCACACTCTTTATCCTCCAACCAATCTTTTTGCCATCCTCTCTGCATCACTAAAGTTTAAGATTAGTGGGCTTGGGGCTGGAGTGATAGCACAGTGGGTAGGGCGTTTGCCTTGTACGCGGCCGACCCGGGTTCGATTCCCAGCATCCCATATGGTCCCCTGAGCACCGCCAGGGGTGATTCCTGAGTGCAGAGCCAGGAGTAACCCCTGTGTATCGCCGGGTGTGACCCAAAAAGCCAAAAAAAAAAAAAGATTAGTGGACTTCTTGATTTTTAAGATTTATCGATTCCCATGCATAAAAGAAGGATTTTGTTTGTTTGTTTTTTATTTAGACAGTGTTTACAAAACTGCAAATAATAGAGTTTCAGGTACACAATGTTCCAGCTCCAAACCTACTACCAGAGTCCCTCCACCAATGACTCCAGGTCCCTCCCTGCCCCACACCCACCTCACCTCCTTAGCAACTCATTTCAGAAAAGGAAGCTCGAGCTCGTTAAAGACTCCCATGCTTATAAACTTCCTCTCCTTTCCCACTAATATTCAGGGTTTACATTGCTTTGACAAGATAAATACTATTCACGCATGAGCCCTATAATATACCTTAATTGCCTTTCCTTTCTTGAACAATTTCTCCTTCTCTTTGGACTTAATAATTGCACTTCCCCCCTTAGTTGAATTCCCCGTGACTTTTCTGTGGCTTTCTATATAACCGCCTCTAAAACAATGTCCTCTTCCTAGGGAATTTGCTTCCAGATCTTTCCATCTGACCTCTGGACAGGCAGCTGTTTTGGCCAGCAGTACAACTGCCATCTCATATTTATTCTCTGAGGCTCTGGCTCTGGATTAATCTCCGGCTTAAGGAAATGTTGTGGCTGGCTGGATCCCACCACTCCCACACCCCCAACCAGACCATTAGCACTTTCTCTATATCAGCAATAAGGTTGCTTCACTTTCTCATCATTCATGTGTTCACTGGATAAGCTCTTTTCATTTCCATTTCCGTTCTAGCTTTCCCTTTGCATTCACAATTTGGCTAATGGTTTTGTGCAAGAGATAACTCTTGGCTTATCTGGGCTCCTGAGGAGAGGAAGAGAGACAGGACCAGCCTAGTTGGTGGAGCAGATCTCTAAAGCTCGCCTTATATGGAGTAGCCTGTAGTGACCCAAACAATGACAACAGCCAAGATCCCAGATCACTGTAACGGATCTAAAGAAAAAAAAAACACTTGAAATATATCAAGAACTAGCAAAATGTGACAAGGTAAGGACATGCTATTGGAAAAATGGCGCCAGTAGACTTACTCAACAGAGGGGTGTCTCAAACCTTCAATTTGTGAAAAATGCAGTCTCCCTAAAGTGCAATAAAACAAAGTGCAATAAAATGAGGTATGCCTGTAGCCGTAGATCTTCTCTTCTGGGCTGATCAGATTGTCTCAGGGAAATCGCTTTATCTCTCATCTAACAGTGAGATAAGAGACTTCGGGTGAGGAGGGGGAAGGGAGCTTATCAGAGCAGACTTTCTTTTTCTCCTGCTGTTATGTCCTTTCTGTATTATAAACTTCTAGCTCCCTATTTGTGTTGGGGAGAAGTCCTGTGGAGGCTTATGATACTCAGAAACTCTCAATCCATCCTCTTACCCGCCAATCCTTCCTGAAATTTTCAGAGCTATGTGCCTTTCATCCCCCATATAGGTTTTAGGTAAGCCAACTACCTCTGTTCACTTGCTTTGGGCTTCCAAAATAGAGTTACTGTGGGCTTGACTCCCAATTCCCTGGTCACATGGATTTAAGTCCTTTAAGAACAAGGAAACTTTCCCAGGGGACAGGAGAGAGTGCTCAACAGAACATGCCAGCCCTGCTTTGTACGCAGGAGGCTTGGGTTGGTCCTCAGCCCCACATGGCTCCAAAAGCACCTTCAGGAGCAAACCCAACTGGGAGTAGCCCCTGAGCACCACTGGGTGTGTGAAAACAAACAACCAAACTCCTTTCCCGTCGAAAATTGGAGGCACTTGCACAGAGAGAAGGCATGGTCTTTCAGCACTAGTGTCTTGCAGCCCTTTCTGGTTTCATTTGAAAATGATCCAAGAGTGATACCCTGACAGCTTGCTGGAAACATTCTTGGGGGGCGGGAGGGAGAGAGAGGGGAGAGACAGAGAGACAGAGATATAGAGAGAGAGATAGAAAGGAGACAGAGACAGAGCAGAGGGAGAGAGAGAGAGAGAGAGAGAGAGAGAGAGAGAGAGAGAGAGAGAGCACTCAGAGTGATGACACACATGCCTTTCAAGTGCAAGGTACCGAGTTGATCCCTGCGTGGGCCCTGGAGCACTCCAAGTGTGTCATCCCTGGTAGCCCCAAGCACCATCTATCTAGCTCCTGCTTCTTCCCACGTGATCCTTTGCTTCTTTTCCTCCTCAACTCTGGCTCTGAATCTAGATTATTCCACAGGCCATCTTGCCCCACGCCCCTTTCCCTGGAGGGCCTGGTACTCTCCTGGGTTTCCTCACTCCTGTTCTGTTCTTCCTCTCCAGGCCCGTACATGGACGTGTCCTGTCCTACACTGCTAGCTCAGCCCTTTTCTTTCTCAGCTGTGTGTGAGCCACATCTGGTGGTACTCTGGGGTCGCACCAGGGCCACACCCTGTGTTGGTTGCTTGGTGGGGTCAGCGAGCATGTGGTGTTGGGGATTGCAAAGAGCTTCACACATGCTGGGCCTGTTCTTTATCCCTGGAGCCACATCCCTGGCCCTTGTTAACTCTTATCCTCTCTAGAGGCGTTCTGATTAATCATGCAAATCATCTGGTCTCTCTTGCCATTTCCTTAAACCAGAGCCTGTATCTCATCTCTATGGCGTTCAGACCGATCTATACATCTAGCTCTTGGCGAGACCTTCCTGCCAGGATGTTTTACAGGAACCTCGAACTCAATATTACCCAACTTGAAATCACTTAACACATATAAAACGTTTCTGCTATCTGGAAAGCTTGAGAATGTTATTAGTATATATGTACTTTAGAAAACAGAATCATGCCTTCTTATAGAATTCAGGTGTCTCATTGTATCTCATCGGTGTGTCTAAAATATTGCTGTCACTCATCAAATGGCCCTGATCATCAACATAGGAAGAAAAAGAAGGAGAAGGAGACTAGCTGTTCTCTACCCATTACAATGATACCACCATTACTGACTGTTTGGCATGTATTATTCTTCCTGGGACCCTGCCCGCCCCCCGCCCCCCAAGTTTATTCAACTGATCATCAAGTTGATCCTATCCCATTAATATCTTCCAACAGACTTCCTGTTCGCATTTCACTGTCCTGCCCTATTCAATCCTCTCCCACCGAGTCTAACTGGGAAAACCATAAGGGCTAGTTTCTCAGCCCGATTCTCTTCCCTCCTTTCCATCCTCTAAATCTTTACCAAAGTGATACAGCTGGCACACTTGTTTGACCGTGAGATCTCTTCTTGGCATATTTTAGTTTTAGAGCTGAATTATAATTGCAATTATAACTATAGCAGAGAGAGGGGGAGGCTGATATTTAAAATCATAACAGACCGCAGCTGCAACTTCGCCTGAGGCGTGCATTCCTCCAGAGTACAAGGCTCTATGGCGTAAAACCCCGGGTGGAGGCAGACTGTAAACCAAAAGGAGTGCAACTCCTCTGCACGCAAACCAGCCTGCTTGTGGCTGAGCACTGAGGAAGCCCCTGGCGGTGGGATGAGCTGAGCAGTGATGTACAGCGTCTCAGAGCAGGGCTGGTAGGTGCATGGCTGCCTGGGCTGTCACCACTGTCATCTCGAGATTTGGAACATTCTGGGCTGTTCGAGCACCCCTCCACCCAACTGTTCTTTTCCTCATGCCTTTAATGAAGTTCATTATGGGCTGGTACCTAGTCCAATCCCTGGCACTGCATGGTTCCCCAGCACCACTGGTTGTGAACTGCAACCTCCCACCACCCCAACAATAAGAAAAATTTATTACTGCTCTAGTCAGCTTGAGACATAGGTTTGAGAGCAGAGAGGGTGTAATGGGCAGAGAACACCACTCCTAACCAGAGAAGGAGGTTTGTCAGCTAGGAAAGAGTATTTGAAGAGATAAAAAAAATTGTTGTAGGGGGCTAGAGCAATAGCATAGCCGGTAGGGCGTTTGCCTTGCACGTGGCTGACCTGGGTTCGATTCCCAGCATCCCATATGGTTCCCCAAGCACCACCAGGAGTGATTACTGAGTGCAGAGCCAGGAGTAATCCCTGAGCATCTGCTGGGTGTGACCCAAAAAGGAAAAAAATAAAAAAAATTGCTGTAGCAGGAGTACCACTGTAGCACTGTCCTCCCGTTGTTCATCGATTTGCTTGAGCAGGGCCAGTAACATCTCCATTGGAGACTTTGTTGTTACTGTGTTTGGCATATCGAATACATCATGGGTAGCTTGCTAGGCTTTGCCGTGAGGGCGAGATACTCTCGGTACCTTGCTGGGCTCTCCAAGAGGGGCGGAGGAATCGAACTCGGGTCGGCCGTGTTGGCCGCATGCAAGGCAAACGTCCTACCTGCTGTGCTATCACTCCAGCTTGTTATTTATAACAAGCAATACAAAATAAATTATTTAGGATCTGCTTTTGGGGCAGGCTTGGTTGGTGGTGGAAAAATTCGAAATGATGGTGGTGGGAAGATATAATGGTGGTGGGATTGGTGTTGGGATTGGGATTACATATTGAATGTAATAAATTATTGTGAAGAACTCTAGAAGAAAAAAAATAAATGACCCAAACAAAGGATTTTATTGGGGGAAAGAAAAAGGAAAGCACCATGAGTGGGGTGAAAGAAGCCAGGCCACTCTGCCTACATGTACTTTTGAGAAAAGGGGGCCAGGTATTTCCCCAGACTGGGCACAGCTTTGCCTGCAGGAACCCAGGAAACACCAAGCAGAGCCGTAGAAGCCCTGAACAAGGTCAAGTCTGTAAGCCCTGAGCCCCTCCGGACTGGCCCAAAGCCAGTAAAATAAAGGGGCTAGAGAGATAGTCCAGCAGGTATGGCAATGGCCTTGCCTGTGGCTGTCGTGGGTTTGATCCTGGGAATCCCACATGGTCCCCTGCACCTTACCAGGAGTGATCCCTGAGCCAGGAGGAAATCCTGAGCATAGCCAGGTGTGGGCTCCGGCCCTTAAAATAAAAGTGGTGCCCTGCAGGCCTGGGAGGCACATCCAGTGGCTCTCTGCCAGCCAGGCCTGGGGTTCTCTGTGAAGGCACCAGGATTTGGTGCTACTCAAGCCTTGCCAGGCTAGAGATTACCCAGGCCACCCTGATGGCACCAGGGCCTCGAGGCTATACCCAGTGAGGCTCAGGGGACTATGAGGTGCCGAGGACCCAACCTGGGTCAGCTGTGGGCCAGGCATGCTCCTTATGCCCTCTGCGATCTCTCTCTCTGGCCCCTATTTTATTTATTTATTTATTTATTTATTTATTTATTTTTTCCTTTTGGGTCACACCTGGCAATGCACAGGGGTTACTCCTGGCTCTGCACTCAGGGATTATCCCTGGCGGTGCTCAGGGGACCATATGGGATGCTGGGAATCAAACCCGGGTTGGCCACGTGCAAGGCAAATGCCCTACCCGCTATGCTATCGCTCCAGTCCCTGGCCCCTATTTTAAAAAATTATTAAAAAAGTTAAAGAGCATGGCACACATAGCTCTACCTAACTAAATAAAAGTACTTGAACATAAAAGGGCAATAATTAAAATAACTGAGCTAGACATTTTTCTATTCAACGTAGAAAGGAAAAAAAGAAGAAATTGGAGCTTGCAGAATCTAGGAACACATGGTTGTTTGGTTTTGTGTAGTATGAACCTCATAACAGAAGCAAAGGTGGGGTTTCAAATCAGTGACAGTTAAATTTTAAAGACTCATCTCTCTCTGTCTCTGTCTGTCTGTCTGTCTGTCTTTCTCTCTCTCTCTCTCTCTCTCTCTCTCTCTCTCTCTCTCTCTCTCTCTGTCGGATTGTTCTCCACAGAACTTTTAAATCTTTCTCTCAACTCTTGCTTCACCCCTTCCCATAATCTTAAGATTAGCTCCTTTTAACCAGTGTCTCCTTACTCCTAGGTCAACTTTCAGCTCCTCCCAGGGGAGGCATTTGGTTACTGATTCCAGTTTGACCAGTGACTTTCCAGGAGATAAATCAAAGTCGGGGCCAATCACCGAAGCATAAGTGAAAACAGCGAGTCTCTCCTTCATATTCTGCAAGTTGGAAGAAATGCTCCAAGGAGGTATAGTGGGCCCTGGTGAACAACCGAGCTGGTGGAATCCTCTCGTCCTTCCCAGGAGACAGCAGTGGGCTGCCTCCGGGATAACACAGTGGCTGGGCATTGGGACCAGAGAGGCAGAGGTATGTCCTGGAGGTAAACAGCCCCCAGTACAGGTGGAGAGACCTCATGAAGAAAAACAGGGCTCCAGAGCCAACCCAAGAAGAAGCCGGTCAAGTCAGCAAACAGCAGCCACTGAGCAGCAAGGCTGAGGTGTGAGGGAGGGGAGGGAAGCAGAGATGTCCTAGAGTGTCTTAGTCTACGGCTTCTGGATGGTTTTAAGCTCATGGAACCAAACAAATAGAACCAAGTCCAAGCTTCGCTGCATTCCTGGCCAAGGCACTTCACCTGTGTCCTGCTTCCTGAGCTCTACAAGATGGAGTTCATTAATCAGAACACTATAGGATTATTTAAGAATTGAATGAGATCATCTATATGGAAATACTTAGCTTCAGGGGACAGAGAGACAGTATAAGGGTTAAGGGGCTTACCCTGGATGCTGCCAGCCCAGCTTCCATTTCTGGCACCACATGTGGTCCTCCTTGCCCCGCCAGGAGTGGTCCCTTACCACAGAGCCAGGAGTAATCCCTGAGCACTGCTGGACCTGATCCCAAACCAAACCAAAATAAAAATAGAGAGAGAGAGAGAGAGAGAGAGAGAGAGAGAGAGAGAGAGAGAGAAAGGAAGAAAGGAAGGAAGGAAGGAAGGAAGGAAGGAAGGAAGGAAGGAAGGAAGGAAGGGAAATAAAGAAAGAGAGAGGGAGGGAGAGAGAGAGGGAGGAAGGAAGGAAGGAAAAAATAGAAGGAAGGAAGAAAAGAAAGAAAAGAAAAGGAAGAAAGAAAGCAAGCAAGCAAAAAAGCAGCATGGTAATTAGATAAAAAGTCCTGAAGTATTAGAAAAAAATAATTATTATTACTATTTAAAATAAACAAGGCCTGACTGCAGTTCTTGGAGAATTTGTAAATTAAAATCAAATGCGTGGCAACATTTTAAATGAAAAAAGATGATTTGCTAAGCAAGATGGACATAGAGTAACTGGCACTCTGGCCAGTGTGCCCAGGGGGTAAGGCATGACGCGACAAGCCCAGGTTCCCGAGTGGACTCCCTTCCTCCCATTCCCCTTCCAGGCACAGTATGTTTGCTGGCACACAGGTCTGGGGAGATGGGCTGGAGACGGGGGCGTCTGGAGCCAAGCTTTCAGCAAGCAGGGCCAAGAGCTGCTCTCCTATGGAAGCATATGCTCATATACGAGCAAATAACCAGACCCTCAGGAGATAATGGGAGCCAGGCTTCTTACTGTGGAGAAGGGAACTGTGTGTAGGGAAAGAGGCGGGAATGGCATGTCTAGAGACACACATGCATTTCCTTGCGCTGTCTCCTGAGAGGGCCTACCACCAATTTCAAACACTATACCTTCCTTCCAAATCTTGGTTCCTAAATGTAGTATCCACTGAACAGAATGAAGGTTCCTAAGAAAAATGGCTGAAAAGTACAAGTGGAGGCAAGAATATTTGGTTCCTCCATAAAGTAAAAAAATGCTCAATGAAAGCTAAAAAAAAATCTCTGAAGGATACAGAAATCAGCTGAAAGGACTTTCAACTAGCCAAACTTCAAACGTTTTCTTTCGGTTTTGGGGCCATCCCTGATGGTATTCAGGCCCTGTGCTCAGGGTCTCTACCCAGCATCACTCAGAAGACAAAATGCTGTTCTGGGATTTAAAGCAATGTCACGGATACAGCTGTATGCTAGAAAAGTGCTTTAATCTTTGTACTATCTCTCCAGAGCTTAAAGGTTCTTTAAAAATCAAAAATACATGGCTGAGGATGTGGCTCAGTGATGAAGTGATACTCTGCAAGCAAGAGACCTGAGCTGATCCTCTGAAAGGGGCAGGGGTGGGACAGGAGGGAGATATCTCAAAGCACTGGGATACATGCTTTGCATGCAGGGTGTGGCAGTATATGTTTGGTTCCTGGCACCACCTGGTGCCCTGAGCACTGACAGGAGTGACCCCTGAGCAACAAGCTGGCAGTAGCCCCTGACCACCAGGTGTGACCTCCCTCAAACAAGCAAGAAAATATATAGATGTAATATATAAAATATTGAACATGTAAAATATATAATATCCTATATCTGTGTTATGAAGGGTCCAGGGATGCTCAGTAGACAAGTCCCGGCTTTGTAGACATGAGTGGCACATCTTAACATGCTGAGGGTGACCCTCATTCTTGTGGCACTACTGTTTGGGATTCCCAGTGCCATGACAAAATGTGCAATCTCTGGCCTACAGCAGTCAAGGTGAGTGCAAGCACAACCAAAGGATGCACCAAGAGCAGAGTCTGAGTGTACAGCGACCCCATGGATGTACCCCCAGTCTCTGCAGCATGAAATGAGAGGGAAGGAGAAAATTTATCTAATTTTTACAAAGGAACCTGATGAGCAGAAGCAGAATTCTGGCCTTCTGGTTGAATGCCAACTACATATGGAAGTAAAAATGCAGTTAGAAAATCACCAGTGGGCAATGCAAGTATCAGATAAAAGTTTGATGAGGATCAGCTTTACATAATCTCAAAGGTCATCTCTCCAAATATCTTCTCAGTTAGAAAAGGAAATATATTTTAATGAGTGAATCCGTTTACAAGTGAGGAAATGTATCTGAAAACACATTAACCAAGTGGTCATAGTTAATATCTACAGTCATGGTCCCAATGGATATCAGACACTGAGAAGAGTTCATCCTTTCAGTGGAATTCTTGCCAAAAGTGCATTACCTGAATCTAATCAGTAGAAAATAGGAGTTGACATCTGGTGAAGACCTTTTTTCAAAATAACTGGTCAAGGGCAAGGTCTATCTATCATGGGGTTTTAGAAAACTAAAACCCCATGATAGATAAATGCAATGTGTAAATCCTGGGCCAAGGAATAGTAGCTATAAAGGACCAGTAGCTATGCAGGGCTTTACTGTTTGAATATGAACTCTGGAAAGTACTACTGGACTGGAGAGATAGTACAGAAGATAAAGTGCTTACTTTGCATGCGGCCAACTCAGGTTTGATCCCTAGTACCCCTACGGTTCCTTAGTGCAGAGCCAGGAGTAAACCCTGAACACAGCTGGGCACGACCTCAAATTAAAAACAAAACAAAACAAAAATTTAGAAAACAATAGAAAGTACTACTGTTTCAAACTTTATTTATTTTCATTTATTTTTAATTTATATTTGTTTTGGGCTATACCCTGCAGTGTTCAGGACTTTCTCCTGACTCTGTGGTCAGGGATCACTCCTGGTGGGCTCAGGGAACATATGTATGTCAGGGTTTTCTAACATAAATATTCTATTAGCCATTCATGATCTGAATTCTGGTGAAGAGATGGATTTGAATATGATACACTGAGAGTGGAGGAGGTGAGGAAGAGGGAGAGGGGGAAAGGGGGTGGGGGGAGAGAGAGAGAGAGAGAGAGAGAACACCTGGGAACAATAAAGAAAATGGAACTGAGAATTTCCTGGAGTTTTAAAAGATACCAGATTCAGGGTCAGGAATCCCAGTAAGTTTCAAGAAAGGTAAATGGAAAGATATTCACATTTACATATATCCCATGAAACTGAGAACACTGTTAAAATGTTCTCAAAAGAGTCATTGAGAAAAGACAGATATGTCAAAAGAGTGATCAGAGTTCTAGCTGACTCTCTCTCTCTCTCTTTCCTGTGTGTGTGTGTGTGTGTGTGTGTGTGTGTGTGTGTGTGTGTGTAGCTTTTGGACCATACTGGTGGTGTTTGGGGGTTACTCCCAGCTCTGGGCTCAGAGGTCACTCCCAGCAGTGCTTGGGAGACCATGTGGTGCCAGGGATTGAACTCAGGCCTCCCACGTGCAAACCACGCACTCAGCCCATTGAACTATCATTCCAGTCCATGACTTACTATTCCAAATCAATACTGGAACAGACTCAGATGTGGTTAAAGTGGTGGAGCACAGGCCTTGCTCCTGCAAGGTCCTGGATTCAATCCTTGGTACAACTGGATATGATCCTACAACCATTAAAATAAAAAATCAACGAAACATTGTAAACTGGAAACCAGAAGCCAAGTAAGGAAGGGTATGTCTGGCATTCTGCAGATCCCTTAGGGAGACTCTTAGCTTGCCATGTCCTGTATATTAAGGATTAAAGTAAACCATAACAACCCAATGCAGACAGAATTAGCAACAATCAGACTAGCAATGGAGGCTTGGGGTCACCCCTCAAGGAAAGGAAGTAAGAAAGCCAAGAAGCTTGCTGAAGGTGAAGAAAAAACAGAATGGGTATGGAAGGTATAGAAGGGAGAAAGAAAGACCCACTGCCAGCCAGTCACAGACATGGAACAGTGATTGTCAAGTACTTTTTTCATGGATCTGCTGATTTTTCACAGAAGGGACCATTTTTGTCCCTCAAGCCTATTTACATATATGTTTATATGTACATACACATGCATCAGGTGGAGCGATAGCACAGTGGATAGGGTGTTTGCCTTGCATGTAGCTGACCCTGGTTGATTCTTCCATCCCTCTTGGAGAGACCGGCAAGCTACTGAGAGTATCCCGCCTGCATGGCAGAGCCTGGCAAGCTACCTGTGGCATATTCGATATGCCAAAAACAGTAACAGTAAGTCTCACTTCATGTTCCTGGAGTGAGCAGACATCACTGGGTTACACTAGCATGTGACAGGGATGAATGGAGATGTTACTGGTGCCCACTCAAGCAAATCAATGAACAAAGGGATGACAGTGCTACAGTACTACAAAATGCATTAGGCAAAATTCTTTATCTTTTCTTATTTCCATATCATGTAACAATATGACATACTCACTTTATATCAGTATTTAAGTATTGTTAAATTTGCATCATAATATTTCAGCGACAGGCTGTTAGGAAAAGAGTGAATACACTCAGGATTTTACCATCTTTGGCAAAGTGCAATTCTGTTGTCTACAGGACAATCGTATCATGATGAACAAAGCTACGACTCTGTTATTGTTTTTACTTAGCTTCAGTAGGGTTGAAGGAGAGGCACGTGGGAACCAAGTTAATAATGAACAAACTAGAGATTGTTAATTTTTAAGTGTTAAATATTCCTTATTTGATAATATACGCATCACACTAAAATACTTTTCATTAAGAGAAGACAACATTTTAGTTACAATAACCTTTAATCAAATTGACATCATTAGTACCAAAAAGATATAGGGATTATTGCCAGCTCATTTTCAGCTTTTGCCTTTATGAGGTTAATGAACACAACTTATCACTGTCCAACCAATCACTGTCCTCCCGTTGTTCATCGATTTGCTCGAGCGGGCCCAGTAACGTCTCTATCGTGCGACTTTATTGTTACTGTGTTTGGCATATCGAATACGCTACGGGTAGCTTGCCAGGCTCTGCTGTATGGGAGAGATACTCTCGGCAGCTTGCCAGGCTCTTGGAGAGGGGCAGAGGAATCGAACCCGGGTCAGCCATGTTGGCTGCGTGCAAGGCAGACGACCTACCCGCTGTGCTATCGCTCCAGCCTAGAACACAACTTAAAAGGCAGACAAGTCTTCTTCTTTTCTACTCAGCAGTAAAGTGATTTCCTCAATATTAGATGAATGACATAACCAGCCATAGAAATTTGAATAGAAACCAATCTCTCACAGATTTGAGATGGCATTCCCCACTTCTGAAAAGGTGAATGTAACAACAAACAGCTCAAGTCCAGTCACCCTTTTAGAAAGGAAAGCAATGATTTCACTTGCTGCTCTGGAATTCTTTTTTCTTTCTTTCTTTCTTTTTTTTTTTTTGCTTTTTGGGTTACACCAGGTGATGCACAGGGGTTACTCCTGGCTTTGCACTCAGGAATTACTTGTGGTGGTGCTTGGGGGACCATATGAGAATCTGGGAATAGAACCCGGGTCGGCCATGAGCAAGGCAAATGCCCTACCTGCTGCCCTATCATGTCCATCCCCTGCTCTGGAATTCTTATCAAAATTCAAAAAGCTGATCCTATTCACTTAGCCATCAGTCAATCTTATTTAAGTCAGGACTTTCCAACATAGCTATGCTATCAGCCATTCATGATCTGAATTCTGGTGGATGAAATGGGTTTGAATACGGTTCACATGAAAAAGTCATGAGACATTTGTAACAAACTCATTAGCAACTATTTTGAGCTAAACTTCTAACTCTGCCCTTTCAGACTTCTTAATACTAGTGAAGATCATTTTTATTCCAGGGATGTACTTTTAGCCATTTACTGAAAACCCAAGTTGGCGTAAGTGAGTCCAGGGCCTGCTCTATCTTTCTCCTAAATGGACACTGAAACTTGACCCAGCCTTATGCTTGCCTCTTTTAATAGTATGGCATCTTTTCTGGACAAAAAAATTTTTTTTCTTACCCTTCTCAGTTGGGCGTTTGCCTTACACGCAGCCAGCCCAGCCAAGCCAGGTTCGATTCCTCCGCCCCTCTCGGAGAGCCCGGCAAGCTACCGAGAATATCTTGCCCACACGGCAAAGCCTGGCAAGCTCCCCGTGACGAATTCAATATGCCAAACGCAGTAACAACAAGTCTCAAAATGGAGATGTTACTGGTGCCCGCTCGAGCAAATCAATGAACAGCCAGAGGACAGTGCTACAGTGCTACAACTAATGAATGAATGAATGAGTGAATGGGGGTTGTTTGGTCACAACCAGTGGTGTTCTGGGGCTATTCCTGGCTCTGTGCTAGGGAACAATATGTTGTGACAGGGATTTGAACTAGGGTGGCAGCTTATGCTACCCCACTCGAGGTGAGCTGGTGGCTTACCTCCTGTACAATCTCAGGATCACCCACTAAAAAAAAAATCTCTTCCATACATGTGACACTGAGGGCTACACGACAAGCCACGCACCATGCTCTTTAACAATGATAGTTAATTGGGGATAAAAACTGGGGGCCCACTGGCAATGTTCAGAGACTATTCTTAATACAAGGCTCAGGGGTTATCATTGGCTGTGTGCAGGGAACCATGTCACGCCAGACTGAACTGGAGTCAGCCATAAGCAAGGCTAGTACGTTAACTCCTGTACTACGTCTTGGGCCCTAACAGTCAACTCTGAGCTAAGAGATGCCGGAAGGGTGATTTCAGGAGAGATTAGCCTTTGAACTGGTAGGCTGTCAAAAGAGAAGAACAGAGCTAGAGGCATAGCACAGCAGGTAGGACTTTTGCCTTGCACAAGACCGGCTGGGGTTTGATCCCCAGCAGCCCCATGTGGTCCCCGAGCTCTGTCAGGAGTGATCCTCGAGCAGAGAGCCAGGAGTAAGCTCCAAGCACCACCAGTATGACCCACATTCAAAAATCAAACGAAAGGGTCACTTTTACTAGTAAGAACTGTCATCCAAGTCAGCGGAGGGCCGCAACAGAACCTACATCAGGAGGAAGGGCAAATTCCCCCACAACGCCTCCCCACCCCCTTTTTTCCCAAGAGATCAGCCTGAGGTCTCCTCCCGTGTGCCTGGTTCTCAGGCTTTGTCTAGTACTCACACCCTTGTCCCATCCTTCCTGGACTTTTGGAGCCTCACTGGACCACATACACCACTGGCTTTCCAGTTCTCCAGCCTTGAGGAAGCAATTTTTGGACTTGTTGGCCTCCATAGTCATGGGAGCAGACTCTTAAAATAAATGTTCTCTCTATATATTTATTGGTCTCTCTATAATTTCCTGGTCTGTTCATCTCTCGAGAACTCTGACTAATATAATCGTTTACAACAACTTAGAATGTATTCAATACATACAGTAAATGGTATTTGGGACAAATGCCTCTCAATAAGGAAAAGATTAAACTGCGTGATATGCCATATGTAAAGATAAATTCCACATGGATTAAGGAGCTAATTTTTTAAAATTTAAAAGCACGGTGTTTGGGGGGAGGGTTTAATTGCAAAGCCTTTTTTAAAAAATTTTTTAAAAAATTTTTATTAGTGAGACACCATGAGGTACAATTGTAGACTTACAAATTTTTGTGCTTCGGTTTCAATTATACAATGATCAAATACCCATCCCTCCGCCAGTGCCCATTTCCCACCACCACGGATCCCAGTATCCCTCCCACATCCCATCCCCCCCATCCCACCCTGCCTCTGTGGCAGGGCATTCCCTTTTGTTCTCTCTCTTCTATTGGGTGTTGTGGTTTGCAAAAGAGGCATTGAGTGGCAATCATGTTTGGTCTATAGTCTACTTTCAGCATGCTTCTCCCATCCTGGGAGGATCCTCCCAACACCTTTTATTTGGTTCTCCCTTCTCTAAGTTCTCTTTTCCCCTAGCATGTGTGGCTGGCCTCCGAGCCATGGAGTAAAATTCCTGGTACTAATCTCGGCCATTCTTGGGTGTTAGTCTCCTATTTTGTTGCTTTATGTTCCCCAGATGAATGCAATCTTTCTATGTCTATCCCTTTCTTTCTGACTCATTTCGCTTAGCATGATACTTTCTATGTAGTAGCACTTGTATGTAAATTTCATGACTTCATCTTTTCTAACAGCTACATAGTACTCCATTGTGTAGATGTACCAAAGTTTCTTTAACCAGTCATCTGTTCTCGGGCACTCAGGTTTTTTTCCAGATTCTGGCTATTGTAAAGAGTGCTGCAATGAACAAACAATTGCAGATGTCACTTCGACTATACATTTTTGCCCCTCTGGGATATATTCCCAGGAGTGGTATTGCTGGGTCAAATGGGAGCTCAATTTCTAATTTTATGAGAATCGTCCATACTGTTTTCCAAAAGGGCTGAACCAGTCAGCATTCGCACCAACAGTGAAGGAGTGTCCCTTTCTCGCCACATCCACGCCAGCATCGATTGCTTTTGTTCTTTTGGATGTGGGCCAGTCTCTGAGATATGAGATGGTATCTCATTGTGGTTTTGATCTGCATCTCTCTGATGATTAATGATGTAGAGCATTTTCTCATGTGCTTTTTTGGCAAGGCCTTTCTTAAGTTAGACACAAAATACAGATGATATCAAGAGATCATTAGATTTATCTATGATAAACTTTAGTGTCCGTAAAGGGGTTAAGGTGATTCTCTTTGCATGTGGTCAACCCCTCCACCATATGTAGTATCCTAATTTTCCTTTACCTACAAAGAGAGATCCCTTGCTCCTGCCTAAGGCCATGGCTTACCCCAAATCTGGATGGTGGGGACCAATTCGAGTGCCACGTAGATCAGGTTCACCTTAGGTATAACATGGTGGCTGCCTCATGGGGTTGGTAGAACATTAGCATGCTGCAGTGTAGCTCATGATCAACCCAACCCAGTCCTACCCCCCAACCTCCAGGCACTTCCCTGGGAGACTTAGGTGGATCAGGCAGGAGGGAAGTAGGTCTCCATCGAGTCCACAACGTCCCTGGCTCTCTACTTCTCCAACCAATATCACTTCACAAGCTTCCCAGTTGACCTACCTGACACCCACACCTTTACCGGACAGGGAAAGAACCCTCCTCCAGCGATGGGTCAGGGGTTGTGAGATCTTTATGTCAGACCAAGGAGAAGTAATTTCTTCTTGGGGCAGTTAAAGTGTGGGGAGTTTGACATTTTCATCTTATTTAGACATTTGCCAAAGGTTGAGAGAGGAAACCATGTGAGCCCAGGACCTGAAGTAGGAATGTTCTGGTACAGCAGAGAAGCCATGGTGGGGAGGGAGGTGGAAAGGTCTAAAGGGAAGGGAGGATGGTGCAGGGAGTGAGAGCTACCTTGGAAGGACTCTCTTGGGCGCCTTTGGAGTCAGGGCCTGCCAGGGTCTGGCTAAGTCTAGCAGGGGGCCTCTGGCAACTGTGTGTGGAACAGACAGAAGGTGTAAGAGGCAGGCAGGGAGAGCACAGGGAAGGCAACTCCAGTAGGCGAAGGAGAGAGAGAGCAGAGCAGAGAGTTTTGTCCACAGATGCCAGAACCACCTGGGGGGTCTGTGGTACCCTTCGGGGGGTGAGGGTGTGTGGGGAGGGACTCCCTAAATAAATAACAAAATGTGTAGATGGCATCTCTATGTGTTTCAACCCCTTGAAACTGCTCCTTTTGTATTGTGGGGTGGGGTTCAGGAATTTGCTTTTCTTGTTTTGTTTTTGGGGCCCTACCTAGTGGAGCTAAGGGTTTTACTTCTGGCTCTGTGCTCAGAGATCACTGCTGCCAGTGCTTGGATGAATATATGGAATGCTGGGGCTCGAACCTCGGTCAGCCACACGCACCGTAAGTGCCCCATCGGCTGAACTATCTCTCCCGCCCAGGAATCTGCTGTTCTCCAAGTTCCCTGCTGCTGGTCACACCTTGGCCTAGAAACTGCTCTTTGGGAGCTTTTGACTTTTGCTTTAAAGCTCTGATAAGACCAAGCACATTTATCAGCTGTCCTTATGGGAGCATCTTGCTGGGCAACGTGACCCAGAGTCAAGCACCAAGATCGGGCATAAGCTTATTGAGGAACAGCTGGTGCCAGGAAAGGTGCTTTAAAGTTTTTTCCCCCCAGTGGGGTGGCACACTTAGCGATGTTTTGGAGCTGCTCCTGGGGGACATGGGGAGGGGGCAAGGGATCGAACCTGTGTCTCCCACATGCAAAGCATATGCTCGGCCTGTTGAGCTGTCACTCTCTGGGCTTTTTATTGGGGGCACACCCAGGTTGTTCAGGATTTAACTCCTAGCTCTGCACTCAGTACTACTCCTGGCGAGCTTGGGGGAACATATGGGGCACTGGGATGGAACCCAGGTTGGAGTCTTGCAAGGCAAGTACTGTCACCCCAACCCGTCTCTCCCATCTCTTGAGTGAAGTTCCTAAGGGTCCTGGATTCAGGAATACTTTATTAGTAATAGGTAAAGGTAAGGTAAAGGCCCTCCTGTTGATCGTCGATTTGCTCGAGCGGGCCCAGTAACGTCTCCATTGGAGACTTTGTTGTTACTGTGTTTGGCATATCGAATACTCTCGGTAGCTTGCCAGGCTCTCCTAGAGGGGCGGAGGAATCGAACTCGGGTCGGCCATGTTGGCCGCTTGTAAGGCGAACGCCCTAGGTGCTGAAATTTACAAAAGTGGAGCTTAGAGGGAAGGGGTTAATAATAAGAACAACTAAGTCCTCATCTACTAGTCCTAAGTCTCCCACACCCTCACTCTTCTCTGAATGAGGAAACCGAGGCTTGTGAGTTTAAGTAATTTTCCCAAGGTCGCTCAGTGAACAAGAACACAACCCAGCCAGGCCCGACAGATAGCTCTGTGTTCTGTTCACATCAGATCGCCTCAAGTTGCTGACAAGAGATTCCCTCAGAAAACAGGGGCTGTGAGCCACCAAAACCACATTCCATCGCTTAAGAAACTTCCTGGCTGGTCAGATAGCTCAAAGCGCTGGAGCGCATGCTGTGGGCTGCAAAGCGGGCTTACAAAATAATACTTTGCACACAATTGTGCAGCCTGGCTGACCGCAGGCACCACACCCCCTTCTCAGAACATCTTGCTACTCTGGGCAGAGGGAATAATGCCTTCTGTGGAAAACCACATTGGGAAAACGTGCAGCAAAATTGGTACAACTGTGCAGCAAAGTCCCAACAATGCCACCTGCAAGTCACACACACTGTTCCCTGCTCTTAAGGCTAGCAACACCTCCAATGTCCATCCCAGCTCAGACTGCTATGCCCTCTCCTAGAGTATCAATAAACGTTTCTTTTTATTTTTCTTTTTGGGTCATACCCTGCGATGCTTAGGGGTTACTCCTGGCTCTGCACTCAGGAATCACTCCTGGACGTGTGCGGGGGACCATATGGGATGCTGGGAATTGAACCTGGGGCGGCCGCATGCAAGGCAAATGCCCTACCTGCTGTGCTATTGCTCCAGCCCCTCAAGAAATGTGTCTTACTTGCCTTTGGTAAATTCTTTTATTACCACTCACCCCCCCCCCCCCCCCCCGCCCCCGCAACCTGCCAGATCCTTTACTTTTAGTTTTGTGAACAGATTCCTGGCTGTGCCTGGACCCCCAAACTCTCAGGGAGTGACCCAAAGCATCAAGCTGGGAGTCACCCCCAGTACCACAGTGTGCGGCTCAAGAGTGAAAATTAGCAATAACAACAAAAAAGCCAAAAGCCCTGAGCTGAGAGCCTGGAGCATGCAGCCAGTTCCCAGCTCCAGGTCTGTCTGCACAGAGCCCAACCCTTTAATAACTAGTATCAGTGCCGCATCCCATGTTTTGTGCTGACTGTCAACGTATCTGTCTGTTGGCAGGTGGAACGTTTTCCTTTGCCCTCGCTCCTGGTCCAGCCTCCTCCTGATGGACAGGGAGTATAAGCTGGGGGATAGCTTATCTCTGATCGGAATTCAGCCCTGGGAGAAAACCAAGTTCCAGGACTTGCAGCCTGCTCAGTCTCCCAACTCAGGCTCCCCAGGAGATAAAAATAGCGTCTTTGCCAGGGCCTCCCCAATTCGGGAGCAACTGCACAGAAGGGAGGCCTGGCTCTGCAGCTGCTTCTTCAGGGTCGGGCCCAGGTCCCGCGTCCGCTGCCGCGAAATGACCCGGACGCTGGGGACTGGAGCAAATTTGACCGTGAGGGTGGGTGGCTCGTGTAATCACATCCTGAGGCCAGAGGTCAAAGGCTGGGTGTATCCGGGATTCTTAACCTTTTCTGGGGGGTGAGGTGGGGGATAGATTTCCCAAGTACACAGGAGACCCGGAGAGAAGTTTTTGCATATACTGCACTGCAGATTACTGGCAGAGGGGTGTGTGTGTGGTGTGGGGGGCGAGTGGGAGTGCTGTCAAAGCCTGGTCTGGACCGAAAGTTAATCAGAGACCGACACACATGCATGCAGGGGGAAACGTGTATCCGATGCTAAGAACAGGCTGCTGAAGTTTGCTAGGCAAGATTTTTATTTTTGGAAAATAAACGTGTAGTGCGCAAATCCGCCCGAACACAGAAATGGTAACGTTCGTCTCTCGCGGTGAGATAAAAGGCGATATCTGTTCCTGCCTTTGCTCACTAAACAAAAAGCAAGTTTATTTACTTATTTTTTTTGCTTTTTCGGTCACACCCGGCGATGCTCAGGGGTGGCTCTCGGGGGACCATATGGGATGCTGGGACTCGAACCCGGGTCGGCCGCGTGCAAAGCAAATGCGCGCTTTGCTACCCGCTGTGCTATCGCTCCAGCCCCCCAAAGCAAGTTTTTTCTTTCTTTTCTTTTCTTCTTAACAACTGGCGCGCGGCATCCTGGCACTTTTTTATTTCCCTGGCTGTGGGAGCGCGCTGGGCTGCGGGCGCGGCCCGAGCCCGACTGCCAGCCCAGACTCCGCACTGGGGGGCGAGAGCCTCGCAGCCCTCAGGCCGGTCCACGCAGGCCGCCCGAGCGGGGGCACCCGGGGCCGGGGGCGGGGGGCCCGCGCGCGCCCAGGCTCGCCGGAGCCAGCCCGGCACCGCCCGCCCGCCCGCACCCCGGCGGGCCGGGCGTGCGTGCGCGCCCCCGCGGCGGCGGCCGCGCGCACGGGCGCGCCCCCGCGGCCCGCCCCCCGCAGAGGACGAGGCCGCGCGGCGGCGCGCTCGGGCGGGCTGAAGCGGCGCCATGAGCTGGGCGGCCGCCCCCGGCTCGGGGCTGTGAGGGGCTCGGGGCCGGGGGTGGGCGGCGGCGCGGCGGCGGCCATGCGCGGGGCGGCGCGGCCGGGGCCGCCGGGCCGGGGCCGCCTCCCGGGGAGCCGCGGCCTGAGGGCCCCGCCGCCGCCGCCGCGGCTGCTGCTGCTCCTGCTGGCGCTGCCGGCGCTGCTGCCCGCGCCCCGCGCCGCCGTCGCCGCCGCCGCCCCGGCCCCGCGGGCCCCCGCGCTGCCGCCGGCGGCCGCGGGGCCCAGCGTGAGCCTCTACCTGAGCGAGGACGAGGTGCGCCGGCTGCTCGGTGAGTGCGCGGCGCGCGGGCCCGGCCGCTTCCGGTCACTCGGCGCTGCCCACGGCGCGCCGCTCCCCGCAGCGCGTCCCCGCGCGTCGGGTGGCCGCGGCCCGGGCCGCCGGCGGCCGTGCGGGCCGGGAGGTGTGGTCCCCGGCGGGGGCGGGCGGGGGGTCAGCCCACCCGTGCGCGAGCGGTGGCCGGGGCCCTGGACCCAGGTCCCGGCCGCGGGGCCGGACCCAGCCCCGGCAGCCCTGGCAGCCCCGCGCCCGCGCAGCACTTCTGCGGCCAGGTCCGTGCGTACCGCTGCAGGCAGGGCCCGGAGTGTTGGGGAGGGGTTGCCCCCCCCCCCCCAAAAAAATGCACGTTTCTGACCCGAAATTGCACGCTCCCGGCCGTGGTTTCGATGCCCCCGAAAGGCCGCGCAGCACCGTGCACCTACTTTCTGATTTTCATCCACCTCCCTCCCTTCTCCCCATCACCTTTTTATTTTTATTTTTTTCCCCCTTTCCAAGTGCGGGGTTCGGAAGGTGCGGTTCGTGGCAGTCTCCAAATTTGGGAGCCCGTAAGGGTAATTTAAACGGGGACTGAATCTCCGGCTGTGTGTGGGTTGGGGCTGCTCCTGCGTTCCTGGGCCGTCTGCGGCTCCGAATACCTGGGAAGAAAAGTTCGCTTCTCGTTAGCTTTGTTGCCGTCTAGGGAGTTGATTTGGAGAGAGGGTGGTGGGCTCGTGGGAGGACCTGGTGGGGCGGGAAAGAGCCTCCCCCAGGAGAGGAGGGTCTGATCGAAATGAGCCCCAAGGAAATAATTTTAAGTGTTGCAGATGCTTTTATTCTACTTGCCCGCCCCCCCCCCCTTTCGTCTGAGATCTGGGGAGCATTTAAGTCCTTCTCTCCAGAACCCATTATCTGTCAAGTTTTACTTTGGGTTTTAAAGTTGTGAGTCTTCTTGAAGTTTCTTGAGGTCCGCTCGGTGCTGGAAGGGAATGGCTTTACTGTTCAACGTTGTTCGTCCATCTGCGTTTTGCAGTCCTGGGAATGTCAAAGCTTTCGCCTTATTTTGGTGGTGCTGGGGTGGGGGTTGCTCTGGGCCACCCGGGGAGAATGCTCAGAGGTTACTCCTGACTCTGAACTCAGGAATCATTCCTGGTGGTGCTTGGGGGACCTTATGGCATGCGGGGGATCAAATCTGTACCTGCTGCATGTACTGTCTTTCCAACCACATGTCCTGTCTTTCTAAATGCAGTTTTTCAGTTTAACTGAATTTAGTTTATCCTAATTAAGAACTGGGGCGATTGGGTTGATACTGGGTCCATAGATGAAGGATTAGGAAAAATAATGCTTACAAATGAACTCAAAGCGCATTGATTTTTATAAAAATTATAAGTGAATAATGTATGGCCCCTCCTTTATGAAACTTTTTGCTTAAAAACTTGTGTATGTCATGACTTTGTTTACACGAAAAAGACATTGAAGAAATAAATTTGAAAAACACATTGAAGAAATTGGGGTTGGGGAGCTCTTGCCTTGTAGGTGACCAATTGGGGCTTCACCCCTGGGACCACATAGGGTCCCCCAAGCCCTGCCAGGAGTGATCTGTGAGTGCCGAGTAAGCCCTGAGCCAGAGGCCTGTGGTGCCCCATCCCTCCTAGAAATCAGCCAGAGGTAGGAGGAGGGAGATGAGGGAAAACCGGAGACTGACATTGATTGAGTGCCTGCCCTGTATCTGCCCCAGCATGTTTTATGCACATTATTTCCTCTAATTTTCTTGTGACCCAGTGAGGTAGATATCATTATTCCCTTTGCAGAGATGAGGAATATGAGACTTTTGAGTCACCTGTTTAAAGTCAGACAATTTGCAATCTTTTTTTTTTCCCTTCTTTAAATCAAAGTTTGACATAGGCTGCAGGCAGCTTTTAAAATTTAAATACTTTTATATAAATAGAGCTTGATAATAGTACAGTGGAAAAAAAATTACTGCTAATGAGTACTTGAAATGATGTTTTCGTTACCTGATTGTTGAACAGCCAGTTTATTCCCTGGAACAGGTGGAAGGGGAGGGATTGCCTTGCTCATCAGCCTAGCCCGTCTCTGAGGAGAGGGACCTCCAGCAGGGTTTTTTCTAAGGCACAGCGAGTCAGGCCACCTGTTACAGCGGGTCTCTCGACTGCATCCAGCCAGGAGGAGGTCCTCTTCCCATCTCCCTCCTACAGTCTGCTGGGGAAATATTTCTTGGCCACCACTGGAGAAGGAGCAAGTGGGTAGAGGCCTGATGGTCCCATTTCCCCAGTCCCTCTTCTAGAGTCTGAGGCTTTTAAATAGGCTTTGGAGCTGTATGTTTGTGTTATTCGGGGTTTAAATACCTTCTTTCATTTGTTTCTGTTTCGGGATTGTGCTCAGCAGTGCTCAGAGCTCGGAGTCACTCCCAGCTGTGCTTGGGACAGCCAGGCGCTGCTCGGGATGGAACCCGGCTTCCTGAGTGCCATGCATGTGCTCCTCCCAGCCCTCGGAGCTGCGCCTCTGATTAAATGCCTTCCGATCCGGCATAATGACCTATGATTATGTTTGCTTTTCCTGTACATTTTTTTAAGCAAATAACTGCCTCAGACTTTTTGATTAGTTTTTTGTTGTTGTTTTTTTTTTAAATGTAGCCATTGCTTCATTTCCTCACTCACTTCATTCACGCATGTTGAATGCTTTTGGATTCTTCTTTTTTCCCCGTCCAGGTAAAACATCTATCAAGCAGTTCTCTTGGTTTCCTTACCGTGATCCCTTCTCTGGGCCTTGCATCCGTCCTGCATGGCAGGGCTGTCATCTCCTGCCTGGCAGCCTCTGCCCCCTTTTCTTGGTTCTCACTATGTGGCTAATGTGTCCTCAGCAGCCTCCCAAGAAGGGGTTTCACGGGGAAGTAAATTATTTATGCCCTTGCCTGCCTCAAGGTGTCTGTCCTGCTCTTAATGCTTTGTGGATGTTTTGGCTGAATTTCAGAGTACTAGTTTGAAACAAAGGTTTTCAGTTTTGATGTCATTTTTACACTTTTCCTGACTTGAAGGATTTTTGATAAACTAAGGCTATTCTAATTCTTCTAAATTAAGTTACATTAAATGAATTTGTTTGACTTGGGGGCCACCCAGCGGTACTCAGCGCTTACTCTTGGTGGGGCTCAGGGAGTCGGGGAGTTGGGGATGGAAGCTGGTCAGCTGGGCGCAAGATAGGCGCCCGACTCATTGCCCGATTTCTCCAACCCCCCACATTCTTATTCTCTTCAGAACAGGTTATTAGTATTGTTATCTTAAAGTGTGGAGTCTTTCTCTCTGGTATTCCAAAACTTTCTTCTTATTTTTGGTGGGGGGACTCCCCAGGCAGTGCTCAGGACTGGGGGTACTCCTCCAGCAGTGGAGGCCCAGTGGTTCAGTGCTGGTGATGACTCTGCGGTGCCATCTGGACCCACGGGTGCTGAGAACCCAGCTGGAACCTGCAGGGCACGTGCTCCAGCCCTTGGAGTGAGCGCCTTGACCCCTTTCAAAGCTCCTGTGTAGATCATTTCTGTTGGTGTGGGTCCTTGCCATCTAGAGATTTGCCCTTCAGTTTTCAAAAATGTCAGTAATTGCTTTGATAATTTCCTTCCTTCCTTCCTTCCTTCCTTCCTTCCTTCCTCCTTCCTTTCTCTTTCTTTCTTTCTTTCTTTCTTTCTTTCTTTCTTTCTTTCTTTCGTTCATTTTTGGACTACACCCGGAGGTGTTCAAGACTTAGTCCTGACTCTGTGCTCAGGGATCACACCTGGTGGGCTCAGGGATCAAACCTGAGTCAGTTGCTTGCAAGGCAAGTGCCCTATCTGCTGTATTGTCTCTTTCCTTCCTTCCTTCCTTCCTTCCTTCCTTCCTTCCTTCCTTCCTTCCTGTTATGTAGTCCTTAAAATTAATTTTCAGATTGTAAGTTGCTTCTTATTTAGATCTTTATTGTTGGAGGTGGGGTATGATTTTTAAATTTCATCTTCCAAGGACCTGTTGATTTTAAATTTTACTGATAATTCTTTTTAAATTTAGTAGCTCCTTTTTGGTTCTCTTTCTATTTCCTTGCATTTTCATAATTACCCTCACTTATCTTTGATGTGAAGTTTGTGTGTGTTTCAGTCCTGGGAATCTAATCCAGGTCACAGAAGTGCAAGGCTTGTGCTCTTCTGCTGAACCATATCCCCAGTATTGGGGGGGGGGGGGGAGAGAGAGAGAGAGAGAGAGAGAGAGAGAGAGAGAGAGACTGACTGTGTGTCTGTCTGTATTTGTTTTTGTATTTTGGGTGAATGGGGTTTGGGCCACACCTGATGTTGATCAGGGTTTATTCCTGGCTCTGTCTTCAGGGATCATTCTAGGTGGTCCTTGGGGTTCATATGTAATGCTGGGAATTGAACTCAGGTCAGCCACATGCAGACCAAGTGCCCTACATACAGTACTATCTTCTTTGGCTCATATTTTTACTCTTTCTTCTGACTGTTCATTTCATAGTTCATTTTCTTTCTTTATTTTTGGTTTGGTGTGGTTTCCTGGGATTGACATCTATTATGAATATGAGCGTTCTACCACTGTACATCTCCTCCCATTTCATCGTTCTTTTTGTTAGTTTAGATCGCAACTATCTGGTGATCCTTGGCTGTATATAATTAAGAGTGAGATGCTGAAAGTTTGATTAGGGAGAGAGAGCAGGTGTATGTGTGTTGGTGGTCTAGGGACTTTCTCTGGAGCGTGGGTAGACTTTTCCTTGGGAGCCCAGCCCTCCTTTGTACTTCTTTGGGAGGAGTCTGCAGACAAAATGCCTCCTTTCTCTTGGAGCACTTGGTGAGTTTTGGCTACTGCCTGTACTGGGCTCTCTCATGGGGGAGGATAAAGATGCTGCCGTTCAGGCTATGAAACTTTGAACTTCTCTTGCATCTGCAGATCAGCTTCTTCAGGCAGAACTTTGGGTCTTTTCCTGTACTTGGAGGTCCAACTGCTTTGCAGACCCCTTTATCAGGCCTGATGAGTCTCAGGTGGTGTTTGATGGCTCTTGGGACTGAGCTTTTAGACTCAGCCTGAGGAACTTGACCTTCCTTTTTGGGAAGGACATAGGGATGGGTTAGTGATTGTTCTGCAGTGTGTAAATGGCATGAGCATTGGGCTTTGCCCATTGAAGGCTGATATGTATGGTATTTTTATAACAATATTAAGAGTATCAGTGATAGTTGTAGGTACCTTTGATGCTGATGTATGCTGTGTTTTGCCTGTATCAGGCACAGAGATAATCCCTGTGTTAGATACATACTGCTTCCTTTTCTGTCTTGGATCATTCCCAAGGTGCTTAGGATACTCCCAGCTCTGTGCTTCAGGGTTGCTTCTGGTGGTGCTTGGGGTTGAAAATGCGGAATGTGCCCTTTGGCCTGTCTCTCTGGCTGGTTTCCATGCTGCAGATAAAGGAAGTGTCCTGGGGTAAGAATGTAACTGATTACTCTGTTCCTTGGTAGTCAGGTTGGGATTTGTAATGGAAGTCTGTCTGTCTAGACTCCAGAAGTCTCAGCCAGGGGCTGGAGAGATAGCACAGCGGGTTTGCCTTACACGCGGCCAACCCGGGTTTGATTCCCAGCATCCCATATGGTCCCCAGAGCACCGCCAGGAGTAACTCCTGAGTGCAGAGCCAGGAGTAACCCCTGTGCATCACCGGGTGTGACCCAAAAAGAAAAAAAAAATTCTCAGCCAGACAGAGCTGTCTCTAGAGTTCGCTGCTTTGCTCCTCCTTCACTGGCCGCACTATAGTTTTTTCAGTTTAGTGACGAGAAGTCTGATTCAGGGCCTTTGGGTGGTGAGCGATTTGGTCTTCCTTCAGTCCTGAATCCATGGTGCATCCTAGCTGACTTTGGGCAGTTTTGATTGACCAGTATACTTGAAAGAGGACAGCCGGTAACCTTTCTGCAGGTGCTCGTCTCGAATATCATGTCCATCCTCCTGTGTCCTCATTCCATAGATCATTCTGGAAGGCCAGAGCTCATGAAGGTGTTCTGTGGCAAGGGCAGTGCCAGACGTCTGGGAGTAAGGTGCTGGGGTGGGAGGTCCCAGTATACGTTGGTTGGCCGTAGTAGTGATGGTGCTATGGTGTCAGGCTTGAGAACAGTCTGCCTCCCACGAATTTGAAGTTCACAATTGATATAATTTGCATCTCTTAAAGAGTGGGAAGGAGTTTAGCATTGATTCATCTTATTTTATTAAATCAATACTGGTTGAGGTCATAGTATGCCAATTTTGAACCGTAACAAAGCACCGTACATTGTGGTAGAAAATGATGATTCATGGGATTTCTGTAGAGTGCATGCTTTGCACAGATGAGGCCCTGAGTTTATTTCCTGATACCAGAGTACATAACTAAATAAAGATAAATGTGTTGTTTCAGAATTATTAAATTCCTTTCTTCTAGGAATTCAGAATTGCTTAGGGGAAATTACTTTTATAACTATAACTCTGAGATAATAGTTAATTTAAACTTGCTGGGCTGGAGCGATAGCATAGCGGGTAGGGTGTTTGCCTTGCGTGCATCCAGCCCAGCCAAGCCAGGTTCGATTTCTCTGCCCCTCTCAGAGAGCCCGGCAAGCTACCGAGATACTCTTGCCTGCATGGCAGAGCCTGGCAAGCTATCCATGATGTATTCAATATGCCAAACACAGTAACAAGTGTCACAATGGAGATGTTACTGGGCCCGCTCAAGCAAATCGATGAACAACGGGAGAACAGTGACAGTGACGGTGATTCATTTGTTATTGTATTTCTTTGGGGTGGGGGGGCATACCTGGCGGTACTCAGGGTTTACTCCAGACTTTGCACTCAAGGATCACTCCTGACGAGTTTAGGGGACTATGTGAGGTACTGGGTCAGCCATATGGCAAGACAAGCACCTCAGTTGCTGTACTACCTGCCTCCCCCCCCCCCCCTGCCCGCCCCAATGTAGCGCTGTCCTCCCGCTGTTCATTGATTTGCTCAAGCGGGCCCTGGCAAGCTACCCATGACGTATTCGATATGCCAAACACAGTAACAACAAGTCTCACAATGGAGACGTTACTGGGCCTGCCCCAGTGTAATTATACTTTTTAATTGCAGGAAGGGGAAGTACTTAGAGTGATTAGAGAAGCTGTTCCAGAAAAAAAGAAACCATTTCAGCCTTATTTTATTTTTTAGCTTTTTGGGTCACACAAGGTGATACTCAGGAATTATTCCTGACTCTGCACTCAGGAATTACTCCCCGTGGTGCTTGGGGGACCGTAGGGGATGTTGGGGATAAAACCTAGGTTGGCCACGTGCAAGGCAAAGGCCCTACCTGCCATACTATTGCTCCTGTCCCAGTTTGAGTCTTATTTTGAAGAATGGGTTTATTGGGCAGAAAAGGGTTCATGTCAGGTGGGGAAGATAGCATGAGCAGAAGGAAGTATTGGGTCTGATGAGTTAATGCTGGCCTCTTCCTCCTGACCCAGGTACCCTGGGCATCATCAGGGATTGTTCTTGAATGCAGAGCTAGTAATAGCATGTCCTGGTATGGCCCAGCCGCCCTGACCCTCACAACACACACACACACACACACACACACACACACACACACCAGAAAGGAATAGGAAAAAATCTGATGAAATGAGAAAAGTTGGCAAGATCAGTGAGTGGCAGAATGTAGAATTGGAAGGTAGTCAAGACTGAGATACAGAAGAAAACAGCCAGTGAGAGCCGGCCTCTGGTGACAGGACTCGGCTGGAGAGTTAAAGGGGTGGGGTGGGTTTGTGAGGAATTTTTAGGGAGTTTAGAGAAGAAGTAATGGTGGAGACCTCAGTGCTAAAGGAAAGGGAGGCGTCAGAGAGATAGCTAGGTTTTCAGATGTGGGCTGCTGTACTGAGGGCCTCCTGCCTTTTTGGGAGGGAAAGGAAAATGAGATGAACCTTGTGTTCCTCCTGCCCAGACCTCTCAGCTCCCAGGCTGTGTGCTCAGAGCGGGAGGCTGGTGGGAACGTGCTTTTCTTCAGTCTGCCTTGCACCGTCTGCCGTGGCCCGGACCCCTGAGGAGGTAGGGTGCGAGGGGAAGGGGGCTAGCACCCTGCAGCTGTCTCTGAGCCCTGGGCATTTTGGGTGGGGTCAGTGGCCTTGATACAGCATTCATTTGTGACCATGTGTTCTTCATTGAGAGAGCAAGAGAGAGACATTGTGCAATTGTGGGTTTCGAGTTTTTTCTTCTTCATTCTACACATGTGGGAGAACTCTATCCAATTATGGCTAAGCCTGCTCCCCATGAGTCACATCCTGAGTCGACCAGTCAGTGCGGAAGGTGCTGCCTAAAATACTTTTGGGCTTGAAGGGTCTCTTTAGGAACTGAGCACTGGGTAGTTTTTGGGAGTACCTTGAACTGAAGTTTCACAGTATTACTTTTGTGGGTTACTGTTGTGGGTTATGGCACTATTCTGAAAAAAAAAAAAAAACCTTGCCATCCTGTACATACTAAAACAAAACAGAATAAAGCTTGGGCATAAAATAGCCACTTGGTACTCTGAGATTATATCACATACTGTAAAAGTCTACTTTTTTGGTGAGTTATCTTTGTTGATAGGGATAACAAAAATTTTTTGACTCAGAATGTTACTAAACAGTTTTTATCTGTGTAGACTCTGAAAATGTGATGTGCCAAAACAAATGCATGTGTCTTGCTGGATAGAGCAAAAATACTGGGTGGTTCCTTGTATTCTGCCCAGTGAATGACAGTGTGGCACGCTGAAGTATTTCTGAATAGGTTTCCTAGGGTTCATTCTTCCTAGGGTTACTTTGTTATGTCTTGTTCATTAAGTAAATATGTTCTTCCATAATTATGCATATGTTAGTACGTGCCAAGTACTTCCCATTTATCAATCCCAGGAAGTAGGTGGCATTGCCCCCTTTTTTTTTTGACAGATAAAGCTGAGCCTTGGGGAAGTTGCCAAATTTATTGGAGGTCACAGTAAGCTATGTGACTCTGAAGTATATGTTTTCTTCACTATGCAGTGAAATGAGCTGTTTATTTTGGTCTTTATCTAACCAGAATCATCTGAGGGGCTTAAACGAAATACAGATTCTAGAACTACTCTGAGCAGCTCATTTAAGAGATCAGAGCCGGGTCCCGGGTAATAAACCATTTGAGTGCCATGCTTTCTTGGTTATAAGATGTCCAGTTTTTCCACTTTTAAAACAAGCTGCCTTACAAGCAGTGGTAAGTCATTAGTTAATGGACAGCTTTCTTAGTAACACATACTTTAGATGAAATGAAGTATGGTATAATAAAGAGATTATATTGTTACAATCTAAAGAAAATTTAGACATAGCTTCCCCCCCCCCCCCCCCCCCCCCCCCGCGCCGCCTCTTTTGATGCCTTTCAACCACTTTCTTGTAGAGTTATAAAACTCCCTGGACATGTTTCTTAATTGCTTGTAATAATGGCTATGTGGTCAAGTCCTTTGCAGGGCAGATGATGGTACTGAGATGCTATCATGTTTAAGAGCAGTAATTTTTCAGCTTTGCCCCTTGGTAGTTGGGACAAAAAGAAGTGTCAGTGGTTCTCAAAACCTCTTTTTTGTAGAAGCCTTAGGACTCCCCTCCCCCCAAAAAATAAAGGCACAGAGACCCATACATTGGAAGCTTTGTTTACTGTGTGTAGTTTCTCACACAGACTCTGAAGGCCTTATGCAGACTCCTGATGAAAACTCATAGATATACCTGAATCCCACAAGAGGTGGTTCTGGAAAGACATCTTGTTGTTGTTGTTGATGTTTTTTTTTTTGGGTGACATCTGGAGGTGCTCCTTTTTACTCCTGGCTTTGCATTTAGGATTACTCCTGATGGTACCAGGATCTGCTATATGCAAGGAAAGTGCTTTACCTCTTATAATCTCTATCTAGCCCACGCTTTTTAATGGTGCCGGCTTGTAACTCAGGGCCACATACTTGCAGAGCAGGTGTGCCACTGAGCTATGTCCCAGCCCTTTTACGTTCTTTCACCCTAGAATTCCCTGATGTGTACATTAAGGTTCACTCTGTTGTACTATTGTAGTTAGATAGGTTTCAGTAACTGTAGTGTCAGTTACCACTGTATCATGCTGAATAATTTTACTGTCCCCAAAAGTCCCTTTTTGAATGTGACATTTATATTTAAAAATATCCCTTTTTTCCCTTTATTATTTAGTTTTTAGATTGGGGATCATATCTGTTCATTATGCTCAGGCTGTACTCTGGGCTCAGTGCTCAGGGATCACTCCTGGTAGTACTTGTGGGACTATTATGCCATGTCAGGGATTGAGTCCAGATTGGCTCCTGACTTTGTAGGGGAAAAAAAAAGCAGCCAACCCACTGTATTATTTCTCCAGCTCCCCCAAATTGCTTATTATTGAAAAGTTCAAACATTCAGAAGTAGGGAGAGCAGTGTGATGAGCTGCCCGGAACTCAGTCGGTTTCAGCAGTCGCTCCTGGTCAGCCCTACCCTCTGATCCTGTCCCTTGTCCTGACTCTCCGCCCTCCTTATGTAGACTACTTGGTTTTAATTTTGGGTTTTTGTTTTTTGTGCCACACTTGGCAGTTCCCAATACTCTTGGGCTTGTGCTCAGGAGTGACCCCCGGTGTTACTTGGGGGACAGTGTTTGCTATTTGTGATTGAACCAGGCTCAGCCACATGCAGGGCAAGAGCCTTAGCCCTGGGCTCTCTTCCCAGCCCCCGAATTCCTAATCTTTTATTCTGAAATCCTGAGGCTGCCGTTAATCTTGTTCGGTGTATGTTTTCCTTTCATATATTTTAATTTTTAATCCCTAGATATATGAGCCTTTTTATATTTTCCATGGTCTACTTAGTTTTTTGACCATGTGTGATATATGTGGAGTACATTTATAATAAATGTCCATGTCTACTAATTCTAACATCTGTGTTAGTTTTAGGTTGATTTTGATTTATTTCTCTCTCTGCTTTTTTTTTTTTTGGCATGCCCGGTTGTTGATTGGATGGTAGACATCATTTTTAACCCTCTTAGGTGCTGGGTGTATTTGGAGTCTCACAAAATGTATTGATCTTTGCTCTGATATTCAGTTAAATTATTTGGAATAGTTTGTTCCTTTCAGGTTTTGCTCTAATCAGAGGTTGGCTGCATCCCTGGGAAGACAACCTTCTGGAGATCTGGGAAATCTTTTCCCTGTCCAGCTCTCTCCTCTCTGGGACTCTGTCCTGCACACTCTATTTCATACATTTTAATTTCGAATTTTAATTTTTTGTCCCACCTTTAGCTTTGGGTCTTCAACTCCTACTACGGTTGTGGGCCTCATCCAGTTTGTTTCCTATTTCAGAAGTCATTACCCTATGCCACCATATGTTTAGAGTCTTAAACTGGTGTTTTCATATAGCATTTTTTGTTTTCTGGTCAATTGAGAATAGAGGATTAATCTGGTTTCTTGTTATTTTCTCTTGTCCATAAGCAGAAATGACTAAAGATTTTTGATTGTTTGCATATTTTCTGAAGTTGTTTAACTCCTTAAATGATTTGTTAAAAAGAAATTTTTATTTTTATTTCTTTTTTCTTTTTTGAGTCACACCCGGCGATGCGCAGGGGTTACTCCTGGCTCATGCACTCAGGAATTACTCCTGGTGGTGCTTGGGGGACCATATGGGATGCCCCGGGTCGGCTGCATGCAAGGCAAATGCCCTACCCGCTGTGCTATGGCTCCAGGCCAGGAGAAATTTTTTTTTTTTTGCTTTTTGGGTCATACCCGGCAATGCTCAGGGGTTACTCCTGGCTCATGCACTCAGGAATTGCTCCTGGTGGTGCTCGGGGGACCATATGGGATGCTGGGAATCAAACCTGTGTCGGCCATGTTGGCTGCGTGCAAGGCAATCGCCTTACTCACTGTGCTATCGCTCCAGCCCCCCAGGAGAAATTTTTAAAGAAAAATGTCAAAAGAGTTTTTCAAGATTTGTGTATATTTATGTTTATATCGACGATACCATGGTCTGTATCATTATTGGATTTGGAAGTTGCACATTTGAGTTTTAATTCCAACTCCATATATATATGAGTAGGCAAGTAATATATGAGTATTGGTGTCTTCACCTATTTAAAATGAATGCTTATTCAACAGTATTAGTATTATCGCAGATGTTGTGTATGAAAATGCTGCATAGTCCAAGGACTAATTTATTTTAGTTAGTGATGGGGGATATGCATGTTTTGGAATAGAAACCAAAGTCATTGGCTGTTAGAGGTAATTGAGATGTATGGTTGCTTTCAGTAGCAACATTTATCATTACTCATTGAACCATTATTTATTGAGTCTATTCTAGGCCATATTTAAGGACTTGGCATATTTAATGAATAAAACAAAGATCTCTATCGTCATGAATGAGCTTGTAGTAGAGGGCTAGTGATTTGCCTCAGAAACCAGCTAACTTTGGAACTATACTCAAAGTCAGCACTTCTTTTGCATCTTTTGCTGGTCAGGAGAAGTGATGAGTTGGTTCTCCATTGTGCTTTGACCCCTTTTGACATACCAGCCCACTTTTGTTACTAATAGTCTTATGGCCAATTTGTAATAGGAGTATATGTCTGTTACGAGTTGGATGTAAAGAAGTTGAATGGTGATCATGCCACATCATGAATTAGTTTCTCCCTCTCTGTTATAGGGTAGTATCTGCGATGCATATATGAACTTCGTGGGGTGAAGGTGTTGAAAAGGGATTTGGGTGGTGCTTGGGGGATTGCTGCCTATAGTGTTTGGTGGACCATAGTGCTGGGGGTTGTTCTGCGGTAGGCCAGTTTGGCAGGCGCCTTATCTCTGTACTATATTTCTGGTATCCAGATGATTTTATATGTCTATTTGGTTTTGGTTCACACCTGGCAGTGCTCAAGGGGGGTTCTGGCTCTGTGCTCAGAAGTGACCCTTGGCTGTGCTTGGGGATGATATGTGGTATTGGGGATCAAACAAGGCAGGAGGTGCCTTAACCCTTGCACTGTTTTTCTAGCCCAGATCATTTTCTTTATTTTTAAAATTTTTTAAAAAAAACTATTTTTAATAAAGTTGTTTATGATTTGTTACATATTCAGTATTTCGAAACCAGTCCCACCACTGTTATTTCCAATTTTTCCAGCTACCCCTCAAGCCTGCCCCGATAGCAGCCCTGCATCATGTATTTAATATTGCTTATTATAAGTAATTTGTTAAAAATCATCAAAAATGTTTCCTTAGAAGAAAGTGTATGAAGATTTTGTATCTCACCATGGAGTCCTTAAGCCCTTGTCTAAGGGATTACTGACATGCTGTTACAGTATAGCCTTGTGTGTTTATATCTTGTTAATCGAGATTGGTTGCCTTCTACGTTACATCCCATCCAATGTGGTGTGCTATTTCTGATTTATCAGTGATGTAGAGTTTGAGAACTTACAGGAATTCGAAAATTTCGAATGGGGTGATACACCAGGAGTTAAATTTTAACTGGATTGTGACACTGAGTGCTCCGGGCAGCTCAGCCTGGTGCGGGGTCTGAAAGCATCGCTGCAACTGGATCTTTTTCTCTAAACAAAGCTGGAACCAGTAATAGTTATTGACTGGAGACTGGACGGCTTTGCACTACAGCAGGACTTGCTTCGTATTTTGTATTTTTTCTTTAGAGATTATGATTGTATTTCTGTTATTATCCTTGGGTATAGGCAACAGCTTTTTTTTGGGGGGGTGGTGACTCTCAAGAGTATTCAAGGGGCCACTTAGGTGATTCTTGGCTAATAAGACCATGGCTCAGTGTGAGGCTTGAGGAGGAAGTGCTGTGAGTGTCCTGGGATTGCCTGTACCACACCCAATGGTTCTTGGCACTCTCTCCATAGCCGCATCTCAGGGACAACGAGGGTGGTGCACCTGTCACCTGTTAGTGCCATGGCAGGTGTTCTTCTCTGCAGGAGATGAAGAAGAAGGAATGGGGTGGGGGCACAGTCATATTTTAGTTTCAACCAGGTTCAGTTAAGAAGCTGGAGCTTGCGGGAGACTTATGTGATAAGTTGAATCAGCAGAATAACATTCAAAATCTTAATTTAGTTACATTATTTGTTGCTTATTGAACAACTGTGGGGATTAAAGTTAAAAAAATTTGGGGGGCAGGTATTAACTCCTTGTACCTGGGCTTGGGGGATCCAACCTGGGTCAGTCACATGTGAGAGACATGTAAGGCCTTTATACTGTACTGTCTTCTTGGCTGGGATTAACATTTTATATGCTTTTGGTATTTTTTCCTTGGAGGGGAGGGCAGAATTTCACACCCAGCAGGGCTGGGGACTGTTCCCAGCTGAGGACTTGGGGGTTCCCTTTCTGCAGTGCTGAGTGCTTCCCATGTGGTTCTGGGAATTGAACCCGCTACAGCATGCAAAAACTTGTGCTCCAGGGGGCTGGAGTGATAGCACAGCAAGTGGGGCATTTGCCTTGAATGCAGCCAACAAGGGTCCAATTCCCAGCATCCTTATGGTCCCCTGAGCACTGCCAGGAGTAATTCCTGAGTGCAAAGCCGGGAGTAGCCCCTGTGCATCACCAGGTGTGACCCAAAAAGGAAAAAACCCAAAACCAAACAAACAAAACACCTTGTGCTCCAGGGTTTGAACCACCTCTTTTACGGCGCCCCTTTCCTACAGTTTGGCATTTGTAGTTCTGTCTTAGGCTGTTAAATATGATATCTGAGCTAATTTTCTAGGCAGTTTTCTAGTATTATATTCTGAATTTTTCTAGGACTGAAGCTGTACTCGATGATGATGTACACATTATTTTATTGTTTCAGTCCACCCCTTTACAGAAAATCATGTAGTTTTCCCCATCCAAATCGAAGTGAACCAACAGAAAGTGCCTCCCAATTGCACCCTCATACGGGGGCTTCTACCACCCTGTAGATCATTCCAGTGCCCCTTGGAGAATGTATGACTCACTTTGGGAAACACTGTTATAGTGTATTTAGTGACTGTGGCTTTTTGCTTATATGCCATACTGTCCTTAGAACCTAGATTATTTTTACTGAACATATTTCACTTAAATTTTGACTAACATTTGCAAATTATTGATGATACCATAGAATAGAGTTTGGGCTGACATCTGGAAACCAGGAGTGATGTCATAGAACAGTAGAATTTTTAGCCAAGGGGAATGAATGTCTTCTTGTTGTGCTCCCCTGTTACTAGCTGAGAAAATTGATGCCTGGAAAAGGTGACTGAATAATTGATAGTCAATTAATTCTACATTTTTTTCAGACCTCTTGTTTTCTTTCCATAACCGATATCTAATTGCTCTAAAACACTGTTTTTCTTAAAATCCATCTTTTATATAATTTTTTGGTGTTGTTGTTTTGGGGCCCCACAGTGCTCTGGGGTTTGCTCCTGATGGTGTTTGGGGACCATGTGGTGGCAAGGATGAAATCTTGGACTCCAGTGCGCAAAGCGTGTGCACTTGCCTGAGGAACTTTCTCCTCCCCCTGGGATTTTTTTCTTTTTTTTTTAATCACTAGCCAGCCATTTGTGCGTTTAACTCTTTGAGTAGAGGTACCAGTTGATTGGCTGGTATGTAAATATTCTAGAACCTGAGCCCTGCTTTCGAAGTGTGCCAGTTTCTTTTGTTTTAAGCTATAAAGGTAGCTGTTTTAATAAAAGGATGTCACTTTCACCTTTAGCGCTGTCACCAACCACTTATGTGACCTTGAACAGTTGACCGGCTTAAAAATGATCTGGGAAAACAATTGAATTATTGAGTTATTTGAATTTCAGTTGAACACAGGTCTGGTCATATAGAATGGAGGCCTAGAGTTACCTTTGAATTTAAGATTATGTAGGTTAACACTTATTTTTCTCAGCGGGTATTGAGTGTTTTGCAGTGTTAATAAATTTTTCAGCTCAGAATTTAGGATATTTAAAAATAAAATCATGGAAAAAAAGTTTGGGTGTTTTTTTGTTTTTGTGTTTTTTTTTGGGGGGGGTGGGAAATTGGACCATAAACAGCAGTGCTTAGGAGCTACTGTGTGCAGGGAATTGGATGTCAGTCCAGTGCAAGGTGAAAGAGCCTTAACTCCTCACTAAATATCCTGCACTAAATGCTTCCAAACCAGAAAGTGTCATATTTTCTAACCAGAGAGCAGTATTCCTACTTTGCTGGAATTGGCCGTGAGAAACTTAAGTCTGGCTATTCTAATTGAACAACAGAAGTGTTTTTCCTCTTTCGACAACACAAATGTTTTATGCACGTATGTAGTCCACGGCACTCTCGTCCCTCCAGCTGCCAGAGGAATTCCTTTCCGTGCTCCACCCTTCAGTTACCTTCTCTGCCATCATTTCTGGGACGTCTCAGGCTGTTTCCTACACCTGATTTTCTCTTATGAATGTTTCCTCATAATCTTTTCCAGTCCCGGGAAGCTATTTTTATTACAGTTCCTCCCAGTTCATGGGGCCGTCGCTGTGGTAAACTTTTTATTTTCTTTGAAAGAAGTAGTAATTTGGGGCTTGGGTTTTATCCCAGGCACCACCACTCCCACCTCCCCCAAACCACACATACACAAACATACACATACAAAAACACACACACGTTTGGGGCGGGGATTGACCGGGAAGATTACTCAAATAGTAGAGCACATGCCAAGCACACGCAAGACCTGGGATTTAATCCTCAGAATCACATGACCCACTAGCACCGATGGGTGTGGCCCTGATGCTGGCCTCCAGGGCCACCGGCCAGAGCAGCGTGGCATTCTGAGCTTGAGGCCCAGACTGTGTGCTAGACCCAGCATTGCCAGGAGAGGCCCCTTGGAGCTCCTCTGGACGTCGCCCCAACAAGAAAGGTTATAACTTGGTGAATTGAAACTCGTATAACATGAACTTATCATATTCAGGGGAACAGTTTAGTACTACTTTGTTCATGTATCATGCTGTGCAGCTATCATCTTGGTCTACTTTCAGAACATTTTTCTCACGCCAGAGAAAAACCCATTAGGCAGTTCCTTCTCATCCTAGTCTCCTTCCATCCCTTGGCAACCTGTAATTTACATCCCTGTCGCTCTGAATTCTGTTCTGGATAGTTCATATAAGTGGAGTCATGCTATCTAATTTTGCATTGGCTTTTATTTAACACAGTGTTTTGGAAGGCTACCCTATTTCTTTTTTTAATTTTATTGAATCACTTTAAGATAGTTACAAGCTTTCATGTTTGGGTTACAATTACACAATGATCAAACACCACCCCTCCACCAGTGCACATTCCTCCCCACCAGTATCCCCAGAATACCCCCCCCCCCTTTTTTACCCTCCCTCTACCTCCATGGCAGACAATATTCCACATACTCTCTCTCTGCTTTTGGGCATTATGGTTTGCAATGCAGACCCTGAGAGGTTACCATGTTTGGTCCATTATCTACTTTCAGCACACATCTCCCATTCCGACCTGTTCCTCCAGCCATCATTTTTTTAGTGATCCCTTCTCTATTCCAACTGCCTTCTCCCCTTTGCTCATGAGGCAGGCTTCCGGCTATGGAGCAATCCTCCTGTCCCGTGTATCCTCTATCCTTAGGTGTCAGCCTCATGTTATGTTGTTTTATACTCCACAAATGAGTGCAGTTGGAAGGTTATCCTATTATGGAGTATATTAGTACTAAAGTCCTTTCTAGTTCCTATATGCAAATATAGATCTCTTCATGTAGATATCTTTGTATATTTGCTTTCCCATTTATCTGTTGTGGCTTTTTCCCATTTGTCTTTTCCACATTTATATCATAACAGATAATGCTGTTCTGAATGTATGTTCATGCACATGTATTTGATTGAGTACTTGAACATTTGATTGAATACCTGTTTTCAGTTTGGGATATATACCTGGAAGTAGAATTATAGGAGTAGAATTACACAGTAGTTCTGTAATCTTGTGATTCTATGTTTTATACTCTGAGATACCAAGAGTAACTAATCCACTTTGCGTTCCAGCAAGTAATAAACAGATGCTTGTTTCTCTACATGCTCACCAGCATGTTCAGTTTTCAGTTTTTTTTGTTTATAGGCATCTCTTGCTCTTTTGATTTGCACTCTCTCAATGACTAATGGTGACCATATTTTCCTGTTTTGTTGGGCATGTATATATCTTTCTTTGAAGAAATGCGTATTCAAGTGCCTTGCCCATTTTTAATCTTTTATTTTTACGTTTTGATTTTGGATCCGATTTTTTGAGTTCGATTCCTCCACCCCTCTTGGAGAGCCCGGCAAGCTACCGAGAGTATCTTGCCCGCACGCAGAGCCTGGCACGCTACCCATGATGTATTCGATATGCCAAACACAGTAACAACAAAGTCTCCAAAGGAGACATTACTGGGCCCGCTCGAGCAACTCGATGAACAACTGGAGGACAGACAGACAGACAGATTTTGGGTCCACAACTGGTGATTCTCAGGTTACTTCTGGCTCTGTGCCAAGGAATTACTCCTTTTCGTGCTCCGGGGACTATATGGGATGCTGGAGATCAAACCCAAGTGGACCACGTACAATGCTAGTCTTTCAATTTGAATTGAAATCATATTCATATTTTCATTGAGAAAATTCGATTCTCATTTAACAAAATTCCAAATTCTTATTTTCCATTTTTATTGAGGTACTGTGATTGTATTCAATACTGTTAATGATCCTTCCATGCATAATATACTTAGACCAGAGTACCTACTTCAAATCCTTTTCAGGCAGGAAAAATGTCTTAGTTAACAAAGAATGCCATAATTCAAAACAAATATTTAAAAAGCTCTGGTCATAAAACAGCCAACTCTTTTTTAATGATCATATAGCAATTTTAGTATCCCAGTCTATGGTAGGGAAATTCAAATTGTCAGTTTATTTTGGTGGCCATTAAATATTTATAGATATGAATCTCTGCATTCCAAACTGTCAGCAGCTATGAATATTCATTCATTTATTTGAGAATAGAAATCCTAATTATGTAGTGACTCTCAGTTGTGGGGATAACTTCATTCAGGGTTATACTGTTTTTATTATCATTACAGACTGAAGGGAAGGTTGGGAGTGGGGACACTGAGAGTCGCCTAGAGTAAGAACGGAGGAGAGGGGAACATATGGAAATATTTTGTTGGTGTTTCCTGAGTGGTGCTCAGGGAACTCTGGGGCCATTTCCGGTGATTCTCTGGCCGACTGGGCCAGAGGGTTCAATATGATGTGATGCTTCTTGGGCCATGATGGTACTAAGGGGCCACCAAGCCACCCCTGGTAGTGCCAGGGGTTTCCAGGGCTATACCTGTTAATGCTGGGGCAGGGCCAGGCATTGTGGTCATGGGGATCAAACTGGAGTTGGGTCCATTCAAAATATGCATCCTAATCCCTGAACTGTCTTTTTAAATTTTATTTATTTTATTTTCATAGGCTTGTTCACAGTGATTTATTACATTCAGTGTTCCAGCACCAATCCCACCACATTACCCCTTACCCATCACCATTATTCCAAATTTTCCCAACCACCATCCAAGCCTGCCCCAATAGCAGATCCTAAATAATTTATTTTGTATTGCTTGTTATGAATAATTCTCTAAAAACAATCAAAAAGGGTTTCTTTAGAATAAAGTGTGTGAAGATTGTTGAATCTCACCCTGGAGCTGTCAAGCCCTTGTAGAAGAGATTATTAACATGTTGCTACAAGTTGAACCTTGTGTGCTAATATCTTTTTTTCTTCTTTCTGTTTTTTTTTTTTTATTAGTGAAACACCATGAGGTACAGTTGTAGACTTACAAATTTTTGTGCTTGGGTTCCAATTATACAATGATCAAATACCCATCCCTCCACCAGTGCCCATTTCCCATCACCACGGATCCCAGTATCCCTCCCACCCCCCATCTCCCCCATCCCACCCTGCCTCTGTGGCAGGGCATTCCCCTCTGTTCTCTCTCTCCTTTTGGTGTTGTGGTTTGCAAAAGAAACATTGAGTGGCAATCATGTTTGGTCTATAGTCTACTTTCAGCATGCTTTTCCCATCCTGGGAGGATCCTCCAGACACCCTGTATTTGGTGCTCCCTTTTCTATCTGAATTGCCCTTTCCCCTAGAATACCCGGCTGGCCTCTTAGCTATGGAGTAATCCTCCTGGTGTTGATCTCAGCTATTCTTGGGTATTAATCTCATATTTTGTTATTTTTATATCCCCCAGATGAATGCAATCTTTCTATGTCTATCCCTCTCTTTCTGATTCATTTCGTTTAGCATGATACTTTCCATATTGTACCACTTGTATGTAAATTTCATGACTTCATCTCTTCTAAAAGCTACATAGTACTCCATTGTGTAGATGTACCAAAGTTTCTTTAACCAGTCATCTGTTCTTGGGCATTCAGGTTTCTTCCAGTTTCTGGCTATTGTAAAGAGTGCTGCAATGAACAAACAAGTGCAGATGTTACTTCGATTATACTTTTTTGCCTCTCTGGGATATATTCCCAGGAGTGGTGTTGCTGGGTCAAATGGGAGCTCAATTTCTAATTTTTGGAGAATCGTCCATACTGTTTTCCAAAAGGGCTGAACCAGTCGGCATTCCCACCAGCAATGAAGGAGGGTCCCTTTCTCGCCACATTTGTGCCAGTGTGCTAATATTTTTTTAAATTGAAATTGGTTTATAGTTTGCTGCAGGTTGACTTTAGGTTGACCTTTTGACCACTCACTACTTTCTGACTAGCCGATATGCCAAAAACAGTAACAAGGCTCACAATTTGTTGTGAGATGTTACTGGTGCCCGCTCGAGCAAATTGATGAACAACGGGAGGACAGTGCTACAGTGAAATTGGTTGCCTTCTACCTTACATCCTATCCAGTGTGTGCTACTGCTAGTATATCAGTGTTGTAGGATATGAAATGTCACATGACCACACTCCACGAATTCTAAAATTTTAAATAGGGTGATAAATCACAGTCACGATCATCCTGTTGTTCGTCGATTGCCTCGAGCAGGCACCAGTAACGTCTCCTTCGTCCTAGCCCTGAGATTTTAAAAAGTGCCACATTCGAGGCTCTTTCAGGGTCAAGAGAATGAGACCCATCATTGTTACTGGTATTTGGCATATTGGGTACGCCACGGGGAGTTTGCCAGACTCTGCCATGTGGGCAGGTTACATTCGGTAGCCTGCCAGGTTGTCCAAAGTAAGAATGAGGTAGAAAGATGTCGCGCTTCCGGGAGCTGGGTTTTATAGTCTCTGGGTCTTGGCCGTTGATGGGATTACACGGCGCTGGGCGGGGTGGGGGTGGGGGAGGTCAGTTGATGGGCATGACCCCGGCCTACTGGAAGATGGAGGATCTGGGTGGAGGATGCTCATTCCCGATCCGAGCAGGCTTGGAGATGTCAGCCTCGGGACCCACATGCCAGTGTTCCTCTGCCGGTACCTTCATGCGTGTGGAGAGTGGTCTCAGCATGGTTGTGGCTGGTTCTAGAGGTCTTCGGCTGCCGGGGCTCTGCTCGGGGCGGAGAGGGAAACTCAACCCGCCCCCCTCCAAAGGGCCCCGGCGAGCACAGCCAGGCGTGGGGGCAGGAGACTCTGCGATGTTAAAGGGCGATAAAGCTGGACTTAAATTTTTAACTGGATGGTGACTCTGGGGTCTGAGGAATCTGCAGCTTGTTGATCACTTCGGAGATTTATTTGTGAGTCTCTGGATCATGACGGCTAATGAGCTTATATGGCACCAGATGCAGTTCATGGGGGGCGGTTGCCCATCCCTGACTTGGTGCGAGCCTGGAGATTTCAGTCACAAAACCACATAACTGAGTTTTTCAGCAGATTTACTTATGACTGAGGCTCTTCCTAGCCTCTGGAGATCAGCCGTGAACATGGCAGTGTCTGGGTTCTAGGGGTATTCAGTTGCTGGGGCTCTATTAGGGCAGTTGGTGGGACTCACCCATCTCCCAGTGGGGTGCCCCGGATATGAGTGAACTATCTCTTTAACCTCATAACTCTTATAAAGTGTTTCCAGAGATCTTCATTGTTCTTTTTAATCCCTCAGTTCTAACAACCATCTATACATTACAATGACTCATTTCTATGGACTGTAGCTATATGAATTGCTCTGCCTTCAAGATCTTAAGCTGCGGTCAGTAGCTCGGAACTCTTCTAGTACTGTTCAGTGTTAGAACAGCAATTCTCTGAACTCATGAATATCTTCTGTGTCTGCAGTTTGGTTTCTCCTATTTTCTTCCTTTTGGCTCTCAACCTCAGTACCTTCTATTAGTTTTTTTATCGGTAACCTCAGGTCTCTTGGTCTAGTCTATGTCAGACATGCATACCCCATTGTGAAATGGCCCCTCCTGCTCCCCACCTTCTCTGTAAGTGGTAGGATGAGGAGCATGACAGCACTGGAGACTGTTATTTCTTGGAAGTTGGATGTGACTCTGGTTGAGAAGTTGATAGGAGAATGAATGAAATTTCAGAGTTACTTTGCCAGCTTTTCTTGGGCATCAGGTACTTGTGCTGTATCTGCAGGACTAACTTGTGTTTAACAGGTGTTTATTGAGAGGCCAGGGAGATAGGTCAGTTGACTGTGCTCGTGGAGGCCCAGGTTCTACCCCCACTTCCTGTCACCTGAGCACTTGACCAAGTGAGCATTTAGTCCTGGAGCAATACTGAGTAGGGCCCCCAAAGCATTTGTGTTTTCTCAGCATATGTTTTATGCACACAGCCATCCTCAGGAGATGAGGAGAAATACGGTGTTGTCCACCTTTACAGTCTCAAGTAGGAAAGGGGCGAGAGTGTTTGCAGAGTGCAGTATTGCAAGCGCTGTCAGACTTGATAGGGAGCAAGTTACTCAGGCTGGGGTGGCAGCCTTGGGTCACACTTACGCTTTCCCCAAGGTGCCTTTCTCCCATCCAAACTCAGTCACTTCAGGAAAGTGTAGGAGGTTTCTGTCCGGTTCCCTGAAGGAAAGAGGCCAGACTGCCCTCAGAAGAGAGAGGTCACCATCGGCACAATTGCTGCCTTGTTGAGTTCTTGTTTCTTTGTGGGTGTTGATGAACACGGTGTCTTTTCTGCTTCTTGGGGCAGTACCTCTGCGATGTGTTCGTGGTGCCCACTCCCACACATCCATGTTCTCCCCCCCTCTATTGTGAATGCTCCAAGTGCTGATGGGTAGTATCTTAAGTGGGTGTTTCGGGTGTGTTTGCGTGTGTTTAATTCTTGTTCCCTGTTTTTCCCCCCAGGTCTTGATGCAGAACTTTATTATGTGAGAAACGACCTTATTAGTCACTATGCTCTATCTTTTAACCTGCTAGTACCCAGTGAGACAAATTTCCTGCACTTCACTTGGCATGCAAAATCCAAGGTAAGAGAGTGGGCAGCCGCCGACCCCAGGACAGGCTCTGAGGCCAGGGCAAGTTTGTGTCTCAGGGTGGGCTGCTCTCTGCTGTCCCAGAGAGTCGGTGGGGTGTGTGTGTATATGGGGGGGGGGGGGGCGGCTGGAGCAGTCCAGGATATTCCAGAATTGTATTTAAAATTTGTCACCTATTCCTCCGGAATTTCTGAAGTCCTTTAAAGTGCAGGTAGCCATCCTTGATGTGCATTTAGGACGCACCCATCCTCGGCTGGAAGAGGGGACGGTGGGGCCCATTAGCGGTGCTATCACAGGGGGAGTCCCTGGGGGGAGGCTGGGGAGTGGTGAGACAGATGTCAGGTGGGTTTGGTTCAGCGCCTCTTGTTCTCCCATGTGTGAAGGAAGGTGCAGCACGAGCAGGCACCCAATGGACTGTGACCAGGCACCCCTGGCCGAAAGGAATCTGTGGCCTGGTGTGTTGTTGCCGAATTCTTGACATATTTTCTATGTCTGGGCTCCTTGAACCTGCTAACTTCTCCCAGTGGTCAAAGAGTTGGAAGCTAATACAGAGCCTCTCCTGTCTTTCATCAGTTTTCTGTATAGGTATTTGCGTAGGATTTCATATGAGGAAGTGAGAATATTTATTTATTGGTTATGGAGATCAATTTCACTGCCTCACACACAGAGCTGTTTCCCTGACTGTAGTTCTTAGTTTTGCGTGTGTTTTCAGTATTATAAAGTGTTATCGAGAGAGAGGGGAGAAATAGAGAAGAGAGAGATAGTGAGTGCGAGAGAAAGCCCAGCAAGCCCCATGCCACCTTAGCTCCCTGCCACTGCTTTGTGCCTTTGTGAGTAATCCTTGAGCACAGAGCTGGGAATAGCTCCTGATGCCCCCAAACCAAATTGGATAATTTAAGAAACAGATTTAAAGTCTTTGTACATGATACAGGTTTTTTAAAAGTTTTCTATTTTGGTACAATAGTGGTTATTGGGAAAATTAAATTATTGTAAAAAGTTTTAAGAACTGTTAAGATTTTGTTGTTGACATCCATTTTTTTTTAGATTTTTATTAGTGAAACACCATGAGGTACAGTTGTAGATTTAAACATTTTTGTGCTTGGGTTTCAGTTATACAATGATTGAATACCCATCCCTCCACCAGTGCCCATTCTCCACCACCACTGATCCCAGTATCCCTCCCACCCCCCCACCCCCACCCCCCCATCCGACCCTGCCTCTGTGGCAGGGCATTCCCCTTTGTTCTCTCTCTCCTTTTGACACCCATTCTTTCTAAATTGGCATAACTTCTTCGGGACTCATTTTCATTGTAAGTAACCCCAAAAACCTAGCACTGGGTGGGACGTGCCTGTGGAACATTTTAACTTTCCAACAGTATTGCTTTGGATTATCCATAATATGGAGTGTTCTCTTAGTAGCTCTCCTTAGGGTGGAAAAAGCAAAAAACCTTTCTCCTTAGGTTGAGAAATTGAATTCATGTGAAATAATTAAGAACATTAAATAAATGGAAGCTTAGTTGTGTTTAAATATCTAAAGGGTATCTTACTGCTTTCCCTGGGTCTACTGGATGGATCTGGGCAGAGTAGTGACCTTAGGTGTAGTTGGGTATTATTTCCTGTTTGTCCACTTAAAGAAGATGGACTCTTTGATTTTTCTTTTTCCTTTACCCTCCTGAAAATAGCCAAGTAAGTTTGGGGGAACCTCTGGTGTAGATAATTTGGGAAATGTTTTCCTGAGAGAGAGAGAATCTCAGCTCTGTCAGTTTATGATTAGTGCCTGAACGTGTGTGTGTGTGGGGGGGTGGGGGGGTGCACAGCCCATGCTGTTAAACACCGTGGTTGATAAAGTTGTTCATAATACACTTAGGGGATTTTGATGTTTGAATACCAATTCCACCACCAAAGTGAAGTTCTCTCCACGACTGTCCCCATTTACCAAATCAACAGACAAGTCTGCCCCCAGTATATTATTTTATATTGTTTGTTGCAACTAAGTGGCCAAAGGAATTATCAAAAATACTTCAGCAAAAGAAAATACTGTGAGAATTGTTATATCTCACCATGGGGTTCTTAAGTCCTTGTAAGGATTTACTCTGCTCTTTGTTAATACATCCTTCAGTGTTGCTGTTTTAGTTTGTTGAGTTTAGTTGGCTTAGATGCTACTTTCCCTTGTAATTTGGTGTGCTTCTACTGGAATTTCAGTATTGACCAATTAGGAGGTGTTGTATGTAATCACATGGTCCTGGCACTAATTAGGATCTATGGTCTGGGCCAATGAGTGAGAAGTTCTCAGCCTGGATACCCGGAGTACCTGAAATTTTTTGCATTTGGTGTCTCTGCAGAGTATTAGTGAAGTGGTGGTGCCCAACAGTTGGCGTGGCTGCAGGTGGGCTATGGGTGCAGCTGTCGGGGTGAGGATTTGGCCTGTTTCCCCCCCGCCCCCCAGGGCACCCTGTAGCTCTTAGCCAGATTCTTTTTTTTTTGCTTTTTGGGTCACACCTGGCAATACACAGAGGTTACTCCTGGCTCTGCACTCAGGAGTTACTCCTCGTGGTGCTCGGGGACCATATGGGATGCTGGGAATCGAACCCGGGTTGGCCGCGTGCAAAGCAAACGCCCTACCTGCTGTGCTATTGCTCCAGCCCCTCTTAGCCGGATTCTTAAAAGAACCTGAGCTAACATATTTTTCAGTATTTTGTTTGACATTATTGGGAAGGAATAACTTTTAATTTTGATACTACTTCAAGCATGAAGAAAAATGAGAAGAGTACAAATATTTCTCATATACTTTCACCCCTTTTTCTTTACTGAGCTTAGATTTGATTCATTTGCTTACTTTATTATTTTCCTTTCTCCATACTCCAATACCTCACGCTTCCCTCTTTAAGCAGTTTGTAGATGCATTATAAGCATCCTGTCCCTTTATCCTTAAATATATTAGTGTATATTAGAAAAATCTTAACTAACTTAAGTATAGTTGTCAAAATCAGGAATCTTACTATTGATACTCTATTAATTATCTAATACACAGTACTCATATTTTACCAGTTACCCAGAGAGAGAGAGAGAGAGAGAGAGAGAGTGTTTGTGTAAATGATTCTTTTTTTTCTGCTTGAGTCAGGACCATGCAGTAACTTGACATCTCTTTAATCCTGTTAATCAGTAACAGTTTTCACAGCTCTGGATTTCTTCACCCTAACACCTTGACAACATACTGCCTGTTACTTTGCAGAGTGCTGCTGGGTTTGGACCAGCTGAGGTTTCCTCACAATTCCATTCAGGAACGCCTTAGGCAGCGCTGCCGCCCTGTTCCTCACAGGGCACGTGTGGCAGCTTGTCTCACAGCTAGTGCTGGCGGCTCACCAGATTTCTCTCTAAAGTTTTCCTCTTTATGACAGATAATAATTGTGGGGCATAATTTGGAATTACGTCAAAAATAAAATCTCACTTCTCATCACTCTTTCAACCACTGGTTTGTGCATCTGAGTTGAGAAGTAGGTTTCACTTTTCAGCTCCCTCTCTTTGGGGAGGAATGTTCCCTCGCGCTGAAGGACAGCATCAGAAAACCACTGGAAACTATTTGGCTGGGGGTGTTTTAGGTGGAACTCGTGAGGGAGCTGTTCTTGAATTTTAAATGCCCTTATAAATCTGAGATCCTGTGTTTCTGTGAACATCTTCCCAAAAGAGAAGCTTCTTACAGTGTCTTGAAAAATGAGAGCTAATTCTTTGTTTTTCTACTTCTAATGTCGATGAATAAAAAAATAATAATCATTTAGAAATAATGAAAAATGGAATGAAATAGTATTCTGTTCTTAATACTCTACTGACCTTGAACAGGATATATATATTTCTAGGCCAACTTGGGAGAAAAGAATGATGGTACATCGTGAGAATGTTTCCTCAACAGGTATGTGGAGAGTGACTTGTGAATGGAAAGGCAGTGTGTGTTTGTTGGAGTCCAGTAAAACTAAACTCTTTCATGCTTAATTTCCCCCTCCTGTTTTCTGAGGGTCTTTAGGCATTGGGGTCCCCAGGATCGCCTTGGTACGTGAGCAGCATTGAAGATCTTATGGTTGCCCTAGGAGCACTTTAATCCATCAAACCATCTTCCAAGTCTCGACTCATTTCCTTTTAAAAATAAACATACCATGGATGTTTTTATTTGGCACACCTTTTAGGGATCCAACTTTGCTGATGGCATGTGCTTGGACAAGTTTTAGGAGCCTGTCACAGGGAGGAAGTAGATGGAGGACCCTCTGCCACTGTGTCTAGAGTTGAATTCTTTCTACTTTAAAAAGGCTGTCCGCTGTGGTTGGTCTCCTACCAGGTATCATGTCATTTATGTCTGTAGCATATGGTCATACTTTGGTTTATTGGTCAGTTAATATGAGAGGAAGGCCGGAGAGATAGCACATCAGGTAGGGCATTTGCCTTGCACATGGCCGACTCAGGTTCGATTCCTCCACCCCTCTGGGAGAGCCTGGCAAGCTGCCAACAGTATCCCGCCCACACGGCAAAACCTGGCAAGCTACCTGTGACGTATTCGATATGGCAAACAAAGTAACAGCAAGTCTCACAATGGAGACGTTACTGGGCCCACTCAAGCAAATCGATGAATAATGGGAGGACAGTGCTACAGGACAGTGCTACTAATATGAGAAGAAACGAGGACTCAGAACTGGAGAGAGAGTGAGTGGGGTAAAGGAGGCAGGAAGTAGCCGTGATTTGCAGTAGGAGAGTCACCAGAGGATGGGAGATGTAGCAGAGAATTCTTCTCTTGATCTTGTTGGCGCTGGGATGCAGAGTTTCAGAAGGCCGAGGCTCCCAGGCCCTGACACACTACCAGAAACTCCTAATTCTTGTTTCTTAAGATTTTGCCAGAAGATGAAATATTCACTTTTAAAGGCCTTCAGACCCCTTGGCATGTTGGTTAAAGTTGTAGGTATTTTAACATTAGTTTTCACACGTCACAGTCTTTGCTGATAATGTTTTCCAGTATTTACAAGGCTCTTGTCTTTTCTTGCCAAGCAGATTGTAGTCTCCTTAGGGACCAGAGCTTTGTTTAGTTCTTGACACATGTCATGTTGCCTCAGTGAGGGTCAGTAAATGCCATTGGTTAATCGCATTTCCAGATGGGAGGAGAGCTTGGGTATGAGTTCTCTTACAAGGCCACACACTCAAGAAAGGGCAACTACTGTGTGGTTTTAAAAAATAGTTTCTTCTGTATTCCAGAGCTTTCTCCAGTATTCAGGAAAAAAACATAGCAAACATAGCAACTGTATCTGTTAAGTGTTAGTAGATACTTTCTAGAGTTAAAATACAAAGTAGATAAAAAATTGTTGCCAGAATGCTGCTTCTCCCCTCCCCCCCACTTATCTTCACCTCATAGCTGTTCTCTGGTTTCAAGCATTCTTCCTCGTTGTCAGGAGGATCTGCTGGGAATTTGTCCAGAGACCCAATAGCAGCCCCTGGGGCCAGACTGCTGTGTCTGTATGGAAGAGGGTTTCTGTGAGAAAGGCAGCAGTTCTGGTAACTTCAGATAAATTTAAAGGTCATTTGGCTATAGGAAAGTATGTTCACTTTAAATCTCGACAGTGTTCCAGAACAAATTGGCTTTTACTCATCAGCTATTTGCAGTTATCACTTATTTCCAAGTACAGGAAGATTACCAAAAAATGTTTATTTTCTAGCTTGTTCAAATATTTATATTTTCCCTAGTTTCTTTTCTGAAGTATTTGACTAATTATTTTTTTTTCTGATAAGCATCTGCTTAAGTTCCCTTTGTTCCAGTAGATGATAAATTTTAGCCTTTGAACATATCTTTCTTCAAAGGATCATTGGTAAGTGAGATTTAAAAAAAATAGATCTATTCATGCCCAAATATAGAAAATTAGATTTTAATAACTGGCAGTTTCTCCTTTGATCCCAGAAACTTCAATTTAGAAAACTTATCTCTGGAGTGGAGAGAGAATAGAGAGGCAAAGGCACTTGCCTTGCGTGCTGCTGGCCCCGATTTGATCCCCGGCACTGAATATGGCTCTCCAGGCACCAAGAGTGATCCCCGAGCACAGCGAACGTGACCCAAATACCAGACCCACCTGTCCGCCTGTTGTGGCCTGGGTGCTAGCCAAGTGACTCCGAGTCTTGCCTTACGGCTCTGTATTTGGTCCCTGGTGCTGCTGTATGTGCTGAGCGCAGACCCCACAGCTATGCCATTTGTGCCAGCCCCAAGGGACTTTGCCGCCTGTGACCAAATATGCAGGCGCTGCAGCCTGCCATGTGACACCCAGTGAGCACCACAGGGACGTGCCAGTCCCACCCGGGACTGTGTGTGACCCAGATAATCACATCAGAGAAAAGGAAAAAGCTTGGGGCTGGAGCGATAGCACAGTGGGTAGGGCGTTTGCCTTGCACGCAGCCAACATGGCCGACCCGAGTTCGATTCCTCTGCCCCTCTCGGAGAGCCCGGCAAGCTACCGAGAGTATCTCGCCCGCACGGCAGAGCCTGGCAAGCTACCCGTGATGTATTCGATATGCCAAACACAGTAACAACAAGTCTCACGATGGAGATGTTACTGGACCCGCTCGAGCAAATCGATGAACAACGGGAGGACCGTGACCGTGAATGGTTAAAAAAAAAAAAAAATATATATATATATATGTATTGGGGGCCTCCATGGCTGTGCTCAGGGCTGGGCCACTTAGAGCTTTGGCTCAGTGGAGCATCGTGGTTTGGTGCTTGGGCTTGGCAGTGTGGCACTGCCCAGGCCTGGTGTTCCACCCCTTTGAGCTTCCCCGGATTACATGTTTAGACAGTCCCTGAAGCAGGGAACCGTAAAGGGCCCGACTTCCATGCTTGCACAGCTCTTATTCCTCCAGGCTGCTGTTCTGCTCAGAGGGTTTGGACCTCCTTGCTTGCCTCCCCTGGGCTCTGTCTCTGCTCATAAGCTCAGGTTCTGCCCCTCCCAGCCCCCCTTGTCACACTGATACTCAGATGCCGACCTTCATGCCCCATCAGCACTGCAGTTAGTTAGGACCTTTTGCTGGCCTGTTTGTGTTTTCCTAGTGACTGGTTCCTGGTGAGCCTCTGCTTAGAATCCCTGAGACCTAGAATAAGGAAAGAGCAGATAGGAGGAGCCGTGGTGAGTTTGGCTTTGAACCTGCTAAGATTAGGCGCCTGGGAGTGATCAAAGAGAGGAACTTGGAGCAATCAGAGAGACCAGTGCTTCTCAAGTATTTCCTGAACCATAGTAGTGCGGGGAATCACTGATTCTTGCTGGAATCAAGTGGTGATGGGGTTTTTAATGGTGTGGGTTCTTTGTATTGGGGTGCAGAGGAATTCTTTAGTTTGTCAGTAAACTGAATACTGGACATTGAAGCCACCAGGAAGCTTGCAGGAATCAAAGTAAGCCTTAGGGTCAAGGTCTGTTGCTTGAGAAATAGTCATTTTGAGAAAGGTTGTAAGCTCAGAATCCACAGAACATATTGCCTAGAAAGGAACTTACAGTCCTGGAGGCATCGGCAGCCGACTATGTTGTGTAGGCCCTGAGCATCTGATGTGGAGGGATGGGTTGGCTGAGGACGAGGTGTCTTCTGAGGAAAGCTAGGTTGGGGGAGGTCACGGGGCAGATAATTGTGAAGCGGCAGAGAGGGTCGTGAGCAAGGCTGCTTGGAGCCAGGTTCAGGTGGAGGCCAGAACTAAGGGACACAGGGCACACGAAGTCTGGTGTCTGTATCTTGGGGTTCAGGAGTAGGCTGCCGGTGTGGGGAGGTGTAGTAGGGCATTGGGTGGCTGCTCTGGAACATGGCTGAGATCCTTGGAATATCTGTATTTGTCAGAGGGGACCTGTGCCACCCTAACTCGTTTGTTTCATTGGCCGTTCTTTCTACTTGACCCTCACAGCGTGTTGTGTTATCCTCATTTCACAAAAAGTCAAACTCGGAAACCGTGACCTCCCCAAGGGCCACAGCGTCTCCGGATTCCAGATCCAGATCTCGCTAGCTTTCCTTTGTGCACTTTTCTCTATGTATCGTCCTGCTCAGAGATAACATCGATGGGTCGCTGATCGGCGCTTTCTCCAGTGCTCTTGTCACTGAATGTTCCTGGGCTAGCATGGACGGGAGGGGGACTCCTGGCAGTTCTTGAGCCCAGGACTCTTCCCAGAGGTGCTTGGATTAGACAGAGCTGAGGGGACCATGAGAGGTGCGCCTGGCGGTGTCAGTGGCAGGTGTGTGTTTCTCTTGAGTCATGCCCCTGAGACCGCCTCAGCTTGCTAGGCTGTGGCTCTGTAGCGCTCCCTGGATGTGGTGACAGTGTGAGAGGGAACAACCCCGAGCCCGGGGACCACAGGCACTGCCACAGCAGCCAGACTATTTCCCCTTGATGAACGGGGCGCTTACCAAGGCAGCCTTTAGCTGCTGTTCGTGTGCCTTAGGTGATATCTACACCCACCTGAAGCCCTCAGGGACAATGAAATCTTGGGCTGAACCTTCCTTTCTATTTGTGGGTAAACCCCCAAGGGCCCTTCCTGTCTATGGTCCCAGGTGGTACTCTGTCCTTTCCTTGGGTCTGGAATGAGACTTTTCTTGTTTTTTTTTTTTCTTCGCATGTTTATTATCTCCTATTTCACTGACTTTTCCCTTCCTATGCATATGAACACATTTGAACTCCCATTAAAAAGAGAAGAAAACCTTCGGAGTACCCCTCAACACACCTCCACACAACTCCCCCCACACCCCTTCCATCCCCCACGTTGTATTCTAGTTCAGTTTCTTGAAGAATAGTTGCCAAATCCAGGTGATAGTTCAAGTGGTCGAGCACCTGCCTTGCATGTGCAGGGCCTTGAGTCAATCCCTGGCCCCATGTCGCATTCTGAGCACTGCTGGGTGTGGCCCCAGAGGCCCTCCCAGTCACCATCCAACCCAAGCTCTGGCAGGAGTAGGTCCTGTCTCTAAGCACCGATGGGTGTCACCCTGTAATTAAAACCAAGACAGAACAGTTGCCCAGTGGCTTCTGCTGTCCCATCTCTCTAGCAAGGCTGCCTTTGTGAGGAGAGAGGACTATTAACTTTTATCCAGACCCCATCAGGAGGATAGAGTACCAGGAAGTGGGACAACAAGATTTTGAAGGCGCCAGCCATTCTGAAGTTTAGCTTTTGCTCTGTGGTTTATGCTGTCTTTTCCATGAATATCTCTTGCACAGGGCTCTCCATTCTTGTAGTGCTGGTTAACTAGCGTCAAACCACACTGTGGGCCAGGTGTTTTGATAGATCGTATTAGTGTTCCAGGGACATCTTGGATTCTGTTCGGGATTTGGAGTCATTTGAAAAGTATTCAAACCTGAACTTTTTAGTTTAGAAGTTGTATTTCCTCCCTTTGTTGTTGTAACACCAGGGAGTCACGTTAGGTGGTGGAGGTACTTGTGATTGGTTGGGGTGTACAGAAAGTCACATACTTGGTTGTGGTGCTGGGATCATGCTTGGCATGTGGGGCAGCTCTAGGATTGCATTTACACGTGAACTTTGGTGGTGGGGGGGGTGTTGTGGAGGCAGAGAGCCACTGGGAAGCTGCTCGCAAGCAGGAAGTCTGGGGACCCCATCTGTGACTCAACTCGCAGTTCACTGGGTTGGCAGCCCCGTGCAAGGGCTGAAGAGACAGTGGCACTGCTTCGACCATGTGGTGTCGGGAACTCCTGAGCCAACCTGACAGTGCTGGGCACCTTCGGGGCCACCCCTGGCAGTCTGAAGTGGGGGAGGGGTGGCTCAGAGCAGCACCCAGCGATACTTCGGGGATGGGGGTGGTGCCAGGGTTTGAACCTGCACCAGGCACATGCTGGGCACATGACCTAACCGCCAAACTGTCTCCCTAGAGTGAACTTTCTTCACTGTGAACACCGGACCAGGGAATATGACTTAGCTGTTCTGTGATAAACTACTGACCTCAGATCTGCTTGTGAGATGAGTGGATTCCTAGAGCAAACCTTTAGCCACCAGCTACACAGGTCTTCAGAGCTAGGCTACTGTCAGCCAGGGAGGACATGGGTGATGAGTGATAGTCTGTAAATTACAGTCCAGTGGGTATGGCACCTCCTTGCACGCAGCTGGCCTCTGTTCAGTCCCTGGCTTCCCATAGGGTTCCTGGCCACTGCCAGGAGTGATTCCTGAGTGCAGAGACAGGAGTAACCCCTGAGTATTGCTAGGTATGGCCCTCGCAACAGATTAAAAATTGTACTTCTCAACTTTTACCTCTTCAGCTCTCCCTCTTCAAGCTTGTCTGTCAATAATTTTAGACTTCAGGATTTCATTTTTTTTTTTTAAATTTACCTTTTCACTTTTTATGTAGGCACTGTGATTTACAATACTGTTACTAGTAAACTTTCAGGCATCATCAGCAGAATTTCTGAATCCTGCACGGCAGCCTTTACAGGATGCTGATGGTACTATTCTAGACCTGAAATCCAGTGTCTTTTTGGGATTGAGTAAGACTGACAATGTGGGTTTGTTAATAACGAGGTTATGTTTTATGTGTTCTTGGTTTATAAGTCAAACAGTAAAATCAAGCTGGTGTCACTATTATCATAGAATCAAGCTTATTTTTCCTTTTTATAGGTTGAATATAAACTGGGATTTCAAGTAGACAATTTTGTGGCTATGGACATGCCCCAGGTCAATATTTCTGCTCAAGGGGAAGTTCCACGCACTTTATCAGGTGAGTGTGAGTCTTAAAGATACTGAGTATCTGTCTTCTACATCCCAGAAAGAACAGTTTATTCACCTGCAGCAGTGTGTTACTTTCTGGCAATAAGATGTTTAAGGAGTTTGCTATTTTGCACCATTTCCTCTTTTCTTTACCCTTTAAAACTTGCCTCTACAGGCCCCCGTGTCTGGTCTGGTTGCACTTTGCTTGGTTCTCACACAGTAGCCTGTCTGACCTTGACACTGACCTCTGACTGTGACATCCAGTGCCCCTGGCCCCTTGGAGACTTGGCCCGCACTCCAGCTGGTGCTCAGCAGCTGCCCTGCTCCCTTCTTGCTTGGACTCGCCCTTGGCCAGCTCGGAGACCCAGGCCATTGCATGCAGCGCCTCCATGTGAACCACACAAGGCGCTCTTCCTCTCTCCTGCCTGCCGTTCAGTCTGTCCCTCCCATCTCGCTGTTCGTTTCCTACCTCCTGCTCTTCCTCCAGTTGCTAGCTCTTCCCGCTGGCCAGTGTTCCTTTGACTCTCAGTCCATCTCTCCCTGTGGCCGCCAGAGGGCAGGAGCTGTCTCCTTCGGCTGACTGAAGCCCCTGGCTAGCTGGGTTCTGGGACTTAGTCACTTTGCACACCCCCTGGTTCTGAGCCAGTTCTTTGAGAACGACCCCTGCTCTCACAATGTGTGATTTTAAGGAAATGGGCATTATTAGAACTTGAAAATATAAGCCAGAGCAGTACTCGGGAACTTTTTCTGATAATGATACCACTGTTGATGGTGAAATACTGATCTGACTGAGTGTTAGGGAAGTATAGGAAAGCTGGTTGATTTCTATGGGTCACTAAAGTGAGTTGGTAGTACACATATTTTTCATAGATAGTAGAATGCTACAGATAGATTATATATTTATATTTTGGGGTGGATTTGGGTTATACTTTGCAGACTATATGTGGTGGCAGGGGTCAAACCTGAGTCAGCCACATTCAAAGCAAGGGCCTTAATCCCTGTGGCCCGAGAATGACATTTGGATGGGAGTAAGGTGGGGGTTGGGGAGGTTTGGACGACACCATATCAGATGCTCAGGGCTTGCTTACTCCTGACTCTGCACTCAGGGATCATTCGTGGCGGTGCTTGAGGGACCAGGTGGGGTGCTAGGAATTGAATTGGGGTTGGCCAAGGTAAGGCACATGCCTTAACCCTTGTACTATCTCTCCAGCCCTAGAATGATATATTTTAAATATATAGAAAATCTTAAACTGTACGATTGAAAAAAATTGATGTGCACCAGTCTGGTATTCCATTGGCACAATAATTGATTAAAATCAATCTCTGTTTAAGTTTTTTAAAAGTACATTTTAAATTAAAAATGGAGAATTTATCAAGTTTGTTTTTAGGTGTATATATATATATAGTTAGTCTCTTCTCTAAGATCATTACGTAATTGCTTTTGAGTTGTTTTCTTTTTTGTCCAGTAATTTTTGTTCTTACTGTTCTGTATGATTGGTAAGATAAGCAGGGTTTGCCTTACTGTCTCTTTTAGCAGGAGAATTTAGGAGATTATAAAATTTAAGATATTAAAAATTATAACCCAAATTTTAAAAATAGCAATTTGTTTATTCGTGTCTTGATTTAATCTTTATTGCTAATTTTTACTTTATTGTAAAGAGTTTGGTCTGAAAATCAGCTCTCTGAAAATGTCTGTGTAGTAGTTTGTGTAAGTGATCACTTTTATCACTTTTAGTTTTATTGCGGCAAGAATAAATTTAGTGATCTAAAATATTTCATGTGTCTTAATATTGATTCGTAGTAAATGAATTTCTTGTCTCTTTTTTTTAAACAGTGTTTCGGGTCGAGCTTTCCTGTACTGGCAAAGTAGATTCTGAGGTCATGATACTTATGCAGCTCAATTTGACAGTAAATTCTTCAAAAAATTTTACAGTTTTAAATTTTAAAAGAAGGAAAATGTGCTACAAAAGTAAGAAATTTATTTGTTTGTTTGTTTTCCTGGGGGGTCCAGTCCCGGGCCTGGCATACTGAGGCCTGTATTCCACCACAGGGCCACCTCCCTGTCCACTGAGATCAGGGACCTGATCTATCAAAATGTGTATCTCTGTGATGTGACATCAGGAACAGATATTATCATTGATTTGCAGATTTACTTGTAACCAAACCTTTTTGTTGCAAATGAGAAAAAAAATTAATGAAATTCATAGATTATTACTGGATAGCTCTTTGTGTGCATGTGTGTACCACATCTGATGTTACTCAGGGCTTACTTCTATCTGCACTTGGATCATTCCTGGCAGGTTTGGGGGGCCATATGACAATGTGTGGTGCTGAGGCTTGAACCCCAGGTTGGCGCGGGCAAGGCACGTGCCTTCCCTGCTATATTATCCCCTTGGCCTCCCCTTCCCTCAAGTTATCAGGTAGCTTATAGCTTAAGGATTCTTTCTCAGGCCCTGTACAGTTCCCCTTTTCCCATAATCTTTTTTTAGAATTGCTAGGACAGTTTTTAGTAGCAGTGTGAAGTAGTATGACAGTGTTTGAAGAGTGAAGTCAGGTAGTTTCCTGAAGGGAGCCACAGAATAATTGTTAGCTAGTGTTTCTCTTACAAAGATAATGTTGTGCAGGAGCATAGCCCTGTGTCTGGACTGCCAGCTCTGTCATGGCAGGATACTGGGGAAAGCTCTTGAACAGCAGCATCTATAGCAGTCAGTCCTTTTATCTGTAGAATGAGATTAATCTGTGGGACTTAAAAATGGGAGTAGATGGGCACTCCGTGGTAGAGTGGGGACCATGTGGTGGTAGAGATTGTACCAGGGAATCCTGCACACACAGCATGTGTCCAGCTCTTTCACCGCTCTCCTCAGCCTACAAAGACACATACATATTTTGATGGACTGAATCGTGCCTGAAATTAGGGAACTTTGTGTGAGTACTTAATATATGTTAGTAGATTTTAAGTAATCTGTTACTCAGGAAATTACAGGAAGTTCTAAGTAGTGTATATGTATATATAGGTGAAAGAATCTTAGAAGTTATGGAGGGGCTGGAGAGAGCACTCATGTGCTTTGCATACTGGAGGTCCTGGGTCCATCCCTGACATCATGTGTTCCCCCTGAGCACTACTGGGAGATCCCTCTGAGGCAGTAGTAGCTACTGAGTACTGCTGGGGGTAACCCCAAAACAGAACAGAAGATTATTGAGTTACCCACTTTTAAGTTCTACACAAGTAAAGTTTGTATATTCAAGAATCTGCAAATATTCTTTATGTATTCTATAAATTTGAATTTATAAATGTTTTGTAACTCGAATTTACAGTCATAGGTAGGGCTGACAGGTGGGGCAGTGGGGGGGTGGGGGGAAAGGGGAAGTCAACCTCCAAACTTACTGAGTTCTCTTCTGCAAGTGTTTTATGGGTATTGCACCCATTTAATCCTTAACAACAACAACAACAACAACAAGACCTACACAACAAGACCTAGGCAGCAGCTTCCTTATTATTTTCAGTTTCTAAAGAGGAAGCTGAGGCCCAGAGAAACTGACCAACTTGCCAAGGTCAGATAGCGGAGTGGTGCAAACCATGCTCTAGCCTCATTATTATATGCTCTGAATACATTTCTTAATTGAGACGCTGAATGTTATGAAAGCGAGTAAGTTACAGTGGCTGACTAATTTCCAGATACATTCCAGTAAGAATGCTGTATTGCATTGAGGTGGATTTTTGTTTTGGTTTGGTTTGTTTTTATGGGTCCCACCCAGTGGTAGTAGGGATTGATCCTGGCAGGTTGGTGGGCGTGCAGTCCTGTGGATGGAGGGGGTCCTGGCCTCCCACAGGCAAAACCTGTGCTCAGCCCCCGGGGCAGTTTCTGTGACTCCTAAAATGGACACTAATGATGAAAGAGCAGATGAAGAATGAAATTATAGTTTAAGCATTTCAATGACATATTTTAGTCTTGTAGACTTATATAAATTTAACGTCAAAATACACTTAAGGGCTTCTACTTTAACTGACTCATCTGTGTATGTGTGTAAAAGTTAACATTAAAATCCTCTTTGGTGCAATGTCCTGCTTTGTTTTAGACTTAGAGTACCACCCTTTTTATTTGGTGGTTGTGCTTCTAGTTACCCCTGTCAGCCACTTCATGTTTGTGATTCTTACATAATCGTAATCAGTTATCTATCTGGTTTTCCAGTCTACTACATTTAAAAAACTTTACATAGTAACATAACTGTAATAGGTGTACTGTAATTCCTGATACTGCTAAGTAAAGGGTCTTTAATATGAAGGTGGGATTATTGTTAGATTAGTTTAGAACTCCTTCCTTAAAACCTTTACACATAGTTAATGTATAGTGAGTGAGTTTCCATCAAGGTTGAGGTATGCGACTTTTCTGACTTCCAGTCAGCACAAATTCTTTTTTTTTTTAGTTCGTTTTGGGATGGTTCCTGGGGGTGGCTCCCAGCTGTGCTTGGGGACCCTGCAGTAATGCTTGGGGAGCAGGTGATGTCAGGGGCAAGTCCAGAGCTCTCACATGCAAAGCACACAGTCTAGTCCTTTGAACTATTTCCTTAGCCCTTTCTACAAATCCCTTTTCACTGAGCCTCTATAAGGAACACCATTTACTAATGCTGGCATGGACTATTGATCAGTGAATAATAATAACCAGTAGAATAATAATGCTGCTTTGTATTGCAAGAGTACAAATCTGTGTTAGAGGAAATTCAGAAAGTACAATTATAAAAGAATTATCATGGCAAAAAATTTCTAACATGTCTTTTATCTCCTTTAAAATCCAGAACTTGAAGAAGTAAAAACTTCACCCTTGGACAAAAACACTAGCAGAACTATTTGTAAGTATTACTCTTTTTTTCCCATCTATTAGGGTTGAGAAATAATTAAAAATGGACATGATTGTATGAAACTTAGAAGCCTGTGGTTTCCAGTTTGTCAGAAATGTGGTACCATGTTATTATTTCACTGATATTTGTAGATTTTTGTAGATATTGTCAGATGAAACTGTTAGCATATTGAACATTTTATGAAGTAAAATTCATAAAGCAAGTGGTCTAGAAAAGTTTACAAGCAAGAAGAAAAAAGTTTATAAGCAGGAATTTATATGAGGTGATATAATGGGCCTCATTTCAAATGATTGTGTTTAAAATATAAACGTGAATCTGTGTAAGATCTGGATCTGCTCAGTTTGGTCTTATTTGTGGCCTGGACTTAACCCTCAGCTAATTCCATCTCAGTAAAAACGCAGCTTAAAAGAAAATAATGTCAGGTTATGGAATGGCCCAAGGGTGCTGGCTTTGCCTCTAGGAGGCCCAGGTCCTGTCCCCATTCCACGTAGTTTCCAGAGCACTGCCAGGAAGAGCCCCTGAGGACTGAGCGATGTGTAGTTCCTGAGTACGGCCAGGCGTTTCCCAGAGGGGAAAAAAAAACAATTAAAATTATCCAGATTTCAATTGGATATTCCTTAGAAGAAGGAAATATCTCTGCTACCAATTTTTTTAAAATCTGGTAATTCCCAGTTCTTCCTTAAGAGACCCTTCCCATAACCTGGGAGTTACTGCCCACTCTCCCTTCCTTTCTGTTTCCCTAAATAAAGTCTTTTACTGAAAAAAGGAAAAAAAAACCAACTCGTGGTTTTAACTATTTTCTACAGAAGGATGTTATTTGTCACGGAGTAGTGTCTGTGTGTGTGTGTGTGTGTGTGTGTGTGTGTGTGTGTGTGTGTGTGCGCGCGCACTCCTGCGCATGCCCTGTTTCTTCCTTGATTCTGCTCTCCTTCCTTCCTTTTTCTCTGTGCATTTTTCCAGCCCATCCTCAGAGCTGGAAGTGCTGAGTAGACGGAGGATTAAAGTGGGCAGAACAGACCCTGCTGCCAGGGTTTCTGCTACAGTGGAGGAGCTGGGCAGCCTGGGGCAGTGGTAATAACACAGTGCCCCCAGCTGTGACAGGGCAAACACTTGGTGTTTAAGGACTCTGGGGCGGGGGGCCTCTGGAACCTTCCTTGAGACCATGATGGATAGCTTTCTGAGGAAAGTGACATCTCATCTGAGACCTGAAGGGTGACCAAGTGGTGACAGAACAAAGGGATTAGAACAGTGGATGCTGAGCCTGGAATTAGGAGGTAATTGATCAGGGTGTGTTCGACTGATCTGTCCAGCCCAGGATCGTGCTGACATGGGTGGAATAGCAGCACTAGTCTTCTGGAACCTTCCTTTCTGCCCCTCTAAAGGGTGAGTAGCCCACTGGTACGCTCTGTGACAGTCACCGATCCAAGCTGTGGATTGGTCAACTGCTCTAGAAACTATTTCGTCTCTGCATTAGTGTTGATTCAGAGTTTAAGTCTAAACAAAGTAAAATTATTTTCCTCATTTCTGCATTTTTGAAAGTTGCAACTTAATTTTTTTTATGATATGTCAATTGGTTTTACTTTTGAAGTTAAATGAGTCATGTAAGCTTCCTTGTTACATAAGATATAACTTAACTTTCTGAATCAGGTTCAGAATCTTGTTACATTCCCAGTTAATTTTTTTATTGTTTTTTCCTAATTTTTTAAAAATTTTTATTGAATCACCATGAGGTACAGTTACAAGCTTTCATGTTTGAGTTTCAGTCATACAATGATCAAACACCCATCCCTCTACCAGTGCACATTCTCCACCACCAGTGTCCCCAGTATACCCCCCTTTCCAACCCTCCTCCTACCTCCACGGCAGACAATTTCTCCCATACTCTCTCTCTACCTTTGGGCATTATGGTTTGCAATACAGATACTGAGAGGCCATCATGTTTGGTCCTTTATCTAGTTTGAGTACATATCTCCCATCCGGAACGATCTCTCCAACCATCATTGATACCCTCTCTGTTCCAACTGCCTTCTCCCACAGCTCATGGAGCAGGCTTCCAACTATGGGGCAATCTTCCTGGCCCTTGTGTCTACTGTCCTTGGGTGTCAGTCTCATGTTATTTTATATGCCACAAATGAGAGCAGTCCTTCTATGTCTGTCCCTCTCTTTCTAACTCATTTCACTTAGCATGATACTCTCCATGTCATCCACTTAAAAGCAAATTTCATGATTTCAAACTTCATCTATCCTAAAGCTACATAGTATTCCATTGTGTAGATGTACCAAAGTTTCTTTGACCAGACGTCTGTTCTTGGGCACTCGGGTTGTTTCCAGATTCTGTCTACAGTGAACAGTGCTGCAGTGAACATACAGGGGCAGATGTCATTTCTGCTGTGGAAAGCTGCAACTTTAATCTTTTGTTCTGACCGAATACCAGAATGCCAGACTTGTATTCCTTTCAGTTTGACATCTCTGTGTAGCGTTGCACTAGTCCTCCGGCTTTACTTTGGACAGAAGGAAACTCTTGAACTTCCCTTCCTCCGCGCTGCATCTTTTTTGTTTCTGTAGGGGTACCATTGTCTCACCAGTTCCTTTAGCCAAAACTTGGCTCTTCTTTTCTCTTCTACCTCTGTATGGTTCATTCTCCAGATCTTGCGGCGCTGCTCCCCATTCCGTTAACTTCTCGTCTTCGCTATGATCCCCTTGCCCAAGCCTCCGCTGTCTCCTGGACCACCGCGGTGGCTTTCTGGCTTCCTGTCTCTGCTCTTAGCTCTCTCTGCAGCATTCCTACCCAGCATGAGTTTCCCCCCCAACGAGGTCGACAGTGTTTCTTGCAGTGCTTCCCCCTCTCATTTAAGATGAAACTCAAATTGCACAGCTTTTTCATTCGGTACAGTTTTGATGTTAGTACTTGTTATTGAAACTTACTTAACTCTCCGTGATTTTTGCCTCTGTTGCTCCCCTAGTCTTGTGTTTCTGTGTTGTCTCTTGTCTTGGAGTTGTTCTGTTGGATATGAAACAGGTTATTTAATGACTTGTCTTGTTTTCCTGTTTTATCTTTTAAAAAAGAGAGAGCAAAATAATTTGCTACCCTCAGAAGCAAAAAGGAAAAAGTTATCCTCTTAGCTTTGCTGTATATTCCTTCTCCAGAGAGTCAGTAATCGTTGGCAACAAAGATAACCTGATCTTCTACTACAGGCATAACTGTCGACGACAGATCAGTATAAATCTGTGCTACCCACAGTGTGACTGTGAGCCACATGTGGCTGTTTAATTTTGATTAAAAATAAATTAAATTAAAACTTCATTTCCTTGGTTGCAGTAGCTACATTCCATGTGTTGAATGCAGAGCCCCAGATACTGTGTTGGACAGCACTCTAGAGCGTTTCAGAAACACCAGAGCCGGGATAGGGCTTACGGTGCTTGCCTTGGGCACTGCCAACCCAGCTTGCTTCTCAGCTCCACATGGTGCCCGGGCACTGCCAGGTGTGCCTGCAGGGCCTCCCAACACTGTGGGGCCAGGCACAGGCACCATCACATTGAATTGCCAGCCCAGTTGACTGAGAGTCCCTGAAGCCGATCCCGAGGCCGCTGCCCAGGAGCATTTCCATCTCTGGGAGATTTCTGTCGGACAGCACTGCAGTAGATGACTCATTACGTCTCTAAAATTTGTGATTACATGTTAGCCAGAGTTCTTTTCCAAAAGAATACAACTACAACAAAAAGAAATTTCAAACTGTGTGAACTTGATGTCAGCTGGAAACTGATCTTACTTGGATTACTTATTACTGGTCTTAACCAAAAAATCGACACGTAAAGCGCAGATATTTTGTAAAGAACAAGATAATTATTCGGTGTGTTGGGTCTCGAAGCAATTGTTAATTACGAAGCTTAATGTAAATTTTATTTTTGTTTCAGATGATCCTGTACATGCAGCTCCAACCACCTCTACACGTGTGTTTTATATCAGTGTAGGGGTTTGCTGTGCAGTAATATTTCTTGTAGCAATAATATTAGCTGTTTTGCACCTTCATAGTATGAAAAGGATTGAACTGGATGACAGGTATTGTTCCTATTTGGGGGAAGAAATTAAAAAGCAATCATATGGGAGCCCACACATACCCACGCACACCGGGTGCAGGGGACAGAGGGAGGGTGATTAATCTCAAGCCCAAGGAAAAATGATGTCATGGTTACTGTCACTGTCTGCCTGTGCTTTTAAATTTTTCAGTTTGTGAAATTTAAAATAAATAACAATATATTAGCTGGTGGAGAAGAAATCATCACTTTTTTTTTTCCTTCTGTCCTTTTGACAAAACTCTGTTTCAGATTTTAAAATAGTCCTGTTCCTCCCTTCTAGTTTATACCTTCCTCAAGAGTCTGATGCACTTGGTCTGGGGCTTTGGGCATCTGTATTTTTCTTAAAAGCTCTCTGGATGAGTCTAATATGTAGCCTTTGCAGTACACTGGACTAGATATTATGCTCGATGCTGGGAATAAAACAATTAATGATAGACCTTATGACTTCAAGTACTTCATCTCTGACATTAGCCCATAATTAGAAAAGGCAGTAAAATTGATGCTTGTGATATACATAGCATAGTGTGGGAATCCAAGAGAGGCTTTTCCAGCCTCGCAGGACAGAGATGACAGGAAGGGCAGGAGATCCGGGAGAGGGTGAGAAGAAAGCTGAAGATAGTAGTTTTATTTTCCAGCCACAGTGCTGGCTTTCGTCCTTGGTGAGGCCCGGTCGCTGATAGAAGACATTCCCTTCCTGCTTGTGTTGGAGTTGGCTCTCAGAGATCTCCAGCACCTGTGGAACCTTGACTCAGTGCTCCTCACCCCTCGCCCCTTTGTTGTTGTGGTGACTGGAGGTCATCACAAAGTCAGTTGCAGTGCTTGGTGGGGGTCATGCATGTGGTTGTACAGGGTGTTTGCACAGGGTACTCACGCATGGTGCTTGCTGGGAGCTGCAGGCTTAGGTGTTAGTCTGGAGATTGCACACTCGTGGCACTGGGGCTTCCAGGCAGGAGAGTTGCCGGAATCGTGCTGGGCGTATTTGGGCCATGTGGAGAATTAGACTCATGGCCTCACATTTGGAAGGTAGGCCCTTTTGCCACCACGCCATCTCTAGACCCTGACTTACATTTTTTTTATCCTGACTTAGACTCGCATCTAAGTGGGAGTCTCTTTCGTCTGACCCTGAAAGAGCCTCCAATCGTTGGGAAAGATGAGTAAGGAGAGGCTGTGAAAATCTCAGGGCTGGGACAGATGGAGACATTACTGGCACCCCCTCGAGTAAATTGATGAACTACAGGATGACAGTGATACAGTGATACAGACTCCCATCAAATGATTACTCTGATTCTGTGCTTCTGTCTGTGTATTTGTTTTTTTGATAGCAATTAATATGCTTTTTCCTGCTGTAATTATTTTTTTGTAAATTTTTACCTTCCAAAAGATTGGAAGATTTTTTTCTGTCAGGATGCCATGTGTCGTCTTATTGCCAAGGTCCCATCCTTACTCAGTGTTGTAAATAACATTGAGGTTGAAAATAGAAACATATGGAACAGGTAGCCTGGTTGGATTCCTTACCTGTCCCCGCTGTCTCACTTTCCGTATCTGGGTATAGAAAGAAGAGAAAAAGGGTTATTATGAGAGAGATCCGTGGGTGACTTGTTTAAGAATATGTTTTGTGTTTTAGTTACATTTAGATTTTAAAGAGGAATGGTATTTGGAATCAGTTGAATGGAAAATGAGATAACAGGAATATTTTGTTAGAAATTTAGGAGAAGATACAAATGAGATAGAAGTTGTTCATCACTGAAGTACATGATATTTAGAAGTTTGTCTTGGTATGGAACTGCATTATCCTAGAGTGTTTGATATGTGACTTATAAGACAATTCACAGAAGCCAGAATTGCTCAGGTACTTTAGATTCTGTGGGACTTAAAATCCTCTGCTTGCAGAAATAATATTCCCCAGGAATTGTTGTTTCACTTTTTTTTTAGTTTTTAGGCAGAGGTTTCCAGACATTCCCTGAATGCAAGTATTAGTTGTCAGGTATATACAGCCTAGTCTATGCTGGCCTAGGTTAAGGGCAGAGATTCTCGCGAGAGCACATTTCTCTTTAATTCTTTTTCCTTTATGATCTAGAGTAAATTATATAGCCTGCTCATGTCTTTGTTTTTTCCACGTGTAAAGACAGGATAATGAAATCACACAGATAGGGCTGTTGTGAAGTTTGGCGAAGCAATACTGTGAATTCTTAGAGCATAGCTCTGGTACACTATATGTGCACAGAGAGTGCCTTTTAATTTTTGTTTTCAGAAAGTTGCACTGGCCTAATAGTGACAGATTAACTTCTTCAGCTCTTTCCTGTTCTGTTAGCCACTGTCTGTTGTGAGCCAGGCGCATTGACGATGCTGGCCCCAGTTCCTGTCCCAGAGTCTGCTAGCATCTGACAGACACCTGCTGCTTCTCTGTCTGCATACAGTCACCAGATAACAGCAGCCACCATTTTATTGACCGTTTTCTGCCTATCAATACCATAACAGACATTTTCCCTCTGTGTGTTACTTTTCTGACATAGTCTCCTCCTTCAGAAATGAGACTGTCCTTTTAAAAAATATAAAGGGTTGACAAATTCAAATAACCTTTTCAGGATTGCCCTGCTAGGACCAGGGCTGTGCAGTAGGGAGGACTCATTCTAATAGCTGAGAATAACTTAATAACTTCATCTTCTCAATTATTTGATAGAACTCAGCACTTTAATTTTATTGTAATAGCTTAATGCTTTAATTGTGTAAAGCATTGCTCTGTGTTGGGCCGCGTTCTGTGTGCTTTATATTCATTCTTCCTCTTAGCCCTCATGGCTGTGCCTGGGTGAGGCTGGATGGAACTCTTGGCTCCGTCAAATTTTTTAGACAAGTTGTAAAATTCTTTTATTTTAGGTACTAAGGAGCTGGAGTCCTGTTACGTACAGCTTGTTGTAGAGGCAGAGAATAAAAATGCCTGCGGTGGGTATATACCAGGGGCATTTGGAGCCCATGTGTGTGGCGTGCTCTTTCCTGACACCAAACGACTCCGTCCCATCTCTCTGTTGTGTCAGGTGTGTTGTTACTGAGAGGCCAGGCTTCCTCTGCATTCACTCTGAAGTCTTGCCACAGAGGGACTAGTCTGCAGCCTGTTCATGCTATAGTTTCCAGTTTGTGACTTTCGGAAAATTCATTCCTCTTTCATGGAATCCTTGAACTTGTTTCATGACTATTTTCCACGATCTCCTGTACCCGGCCATCCTTGTCATTACAGGTGACGGGTTCTCTTCTCTTTGTTTCTAATGACCTTGTCTAAGAGGTGTTGGTTGAGTGGGTGTTGAATAAAGAAGGAGCAGAGAGAGAGACCCAGAACATTTTTTTACACCAATAATTCTTTGTTTCTTTGAATATGTATACATATAGATATATATACATGTGTGTGTATACACACACACACACACACACACACATATATGTCAGAAGTAGCCGATCCTTCTGGCTTATGTCTGTCTTGAGGAAGTATGGCTTCCTCTGTTCATTGACTGAATTAGTGTTAATCGAGCTCTCATGTATTTATTCACTGAGGCTTATTGGGGCCTACTGGGGCTGGCACCAGTTTCAGTGCTGGGGATGGGGGAGCGAATCAACAGGCACTTTGTTTTCTTTCAAGGAGTTTATAAACGTCTGCCTGGGCGAGACAGACATTAAACAAGTTCCCAGTTGGAATGCAGGCTTCCCCGGGATAGAGTCTTTGTTGCTTCCTGCTGCAGCCCCAGCGGCCAGCACGGCATTTGGCAAGTAGTGGACACTTGCTAAGTGGATAAATAAATAAATGAGTGACACACAAAAGAAAAATACAAATCAAAATTAAGTGCTCTGAAGGAGAAGGATGGTCTTAGCCCAGAGTTCCAGGGTTGATACGTTCATAAGTACTCACACTTGCTTATGAAGATCAAGTGGATTTATTTAGTGTGGTTTTAAAATATTTAAGCGCTAGCAAATGTCTCTTTTTCTTTCATTTTCTACTTCCTGTGATGTACTGATTTAAAATGGACGTTAATGGGTTTCAGGAGTAGATCCCTGACTACCTTTTTACTGCAGCAAATTAGGGTTTTCACAGAAGATTTATTCTCTGTTCAATATTGTGCTTAGCTTATAATGTCTTTGTTTGTGCTCCTAGTCTTTTAAAGAAGTCTAAAGTAGAGCCAGGGATGCAGCTTAGTGGTAGAAGACCTGCCTTGTGTTTGATCCCTGTCACCAAAATAAAAAAGGGACAAATTAACCCCTGTAATGGTGTAACAGTGCCACCTACTGTGATTAGAGAGAAACAATAACTCATAAGTAAATTGATGTCTCTGTGCTTAATCCAGCCATCATTTGGCTACAGGTAATATTTAAGTAGTGCTTTCACATACGTTGCCTGTGTGTTTTTTGTGTGTCATTTCATTAGCAGTTTTGTTGTGGGGTAGTTTTACATTCCTTCTGTCTATGAGGGTTTTGAGGCTTCAGAAGATGAACTTGTCCCGATCCTGTGCCACGCAGAGTTTCAATTTCAAGTTCATGCTTCCCATCTTTTTATTGTACTGTCTCATACATGCATAGACTCATCAAGGTCATCGTGCAGTATTTCTCAATCACCAGAATTAGTGTGGAGGGGGTAGGGGGAGGAGGGTGAGTGACTAAAAAGATTTTGAGTATTCAGAGGAGTTGGGGGGGGTCTCCATTGGCTCTGTCCTGAGGGGGGATGGCACCCTCCCGTGGGAGCCATTCTCCCTGCTTATTTCTAAACTCCTGCACCACCCCAAATTTACAGGCGCTGAGACAGACTGAAATACGCCCTTGGGCGGGGTGTAGCCCACTGAAAAGGCACTCATTTGTAGTAATCTTGAATGCAGGGTTCGCAGTTATTTGAGTCTACTATCTTCTGGGTCTTCTTTATTATTTTAAGAATAGGGTGTAGGAGCTGAGGACGTGCTTAGTTTGGTAGAGCATGTGGCTTGTGTGATTGAGGTCCTTTGGGTGATTCCCACCAGATACTGGAGATATTGTAATCTGTCTTAATTCTCCAGATAGGATGGAAAATTGAAGTAGCAAAATAAATGGGATCAAGCAAACTTGAAACATCTTGAACCTTCCTAAGCTCTTAAGCATGTTGTTACATCTGGTTAGATTTGATTTGATGTTTCTTCCTCTGCAGGCCATGTGATGTTGAATCATTACATTTCATGGCCCTTTCTGAAAAGCAGTCTAATTCTTGGGATTGCATCTTCTCTTGGGAGATGGTTCAGATTTCCATAATGAATCACTGTGTGAGGTTCAGGACTATTACCAGTGTTGTCTGAAGACACTGCTTGATTAGTGTGGAGGTAGAAGTGGAAAGCGTATAGTATGAGGTAGTTTAAATTTCAGTATGCAGCATTGAATTATTATAATCTCCATCAGGATTTTAGTTTGGTTATAATGACTTTATGCATTTTGTACTTGTGGAAAAAAAGGAAGTTTCTCATTGAAGTTGACCCGCCAAATATTTTCTCTTGAAAATTGTTTGCAGCATCAGTGCCAGCAGCAGTTCTCAAGGACTTTCCCAGCCATCAACCCAGACGACTCAGTACCTGAGAGCTGATACCCCCAACAATGCAACTCCTATCACCAGTAAGAGTCAACTTAACTCTAACGCTGATTCCCACCATTGGTTCCAATTCTCAGTGCTGCTGCAACTGCAGGACACGCACCTTGTCATACTTAGATCCGTGGTATCTGAGCTCAGAATTAGCCTTTGCTGAAGATTGAATAAAATTTAGGTTTAATTGCTATGATTGATTTTTTTATTTGAGGAGATTTCCATAGATAATTCGATTTAAAGGGCTACAGAATCACTTCTGTAGACACTCTGAAGGAATATTTCAGGTAATTGGATAGACTCAGCCATTGAGCTGCCTGAAAACAGAAACTTTGGGTTAAAAAAAAAAAACAACTTTGTTTGACGACCTTAGACAGTTGCACCATAGAGATTGTTTCCAATCAAGATAGGAAAGAGCTGCCATTATCATGGGATTCAGTTTCCTGTCCTTTTTTTTTTTTAATGTCCACACCTGTCTGTGCTCAGGGCTAACTCCTGGCAGGCTCTGGGGGACCACAGAGGGTGTAGGGTAATTGAACTTGGGACTGCCTGCCACATGCAAGGCAAGCGTTTTAACTGCTGTACAATCGCTCCAGCCCCTTCCTTTGCTCTTTTGAGCAGGATTTTAATGGAAGTTTTTGCACTGTAACATGTCAATATTTTGGAAGAAAATAATTATTCTTAAGTATTAGTTATAATAAGAGATCGCTAGCCATGCATATAAGAATGTTATGAGAATAAACAGTAGGCTGTAAGTCAGATCTCAGCCTAGTGAGATTGATTAGTTTTGTTCTTACAAGCATTTATCTAATTGTGTTTCCTGGCTGGCATGTGCTTTTTAGTAAAATAAGATTAAGATAAGGCTCTTGTCTTGCACACAGCCAACCCTGGTTTGATCCCTGGCTCTGCATATGGTCCCTCAGCATTGGCAGAAGTGATCCCTGAACACAGAGCTAGGAGTGAGTCCTTACCCCCAAGTCCCCTCTCCAAAAGAAAGGATCTCATCCTGTTCCTTACCCAATGTTCTGTTGTCCTGTAATACATTTTCACATTTAAAAGACCTGGATTTGAGCCAGGGATGCAGTTCAGTGGCAAAGTACTACTGGGATCAAACTCAGGGCTCTATGCATGCAAAGCAAATGCTTTGTTGCTGAGCTATATCCTTGGTCCAAAGTGGAAATAAATTCTTTGAGGAGAGGGCGCAGTACTGGGGATTGAGCCCAAAGTCTCTGACATGTGAGACAAGTATTCTACCACTGAGCTCTGTCCCTGGCGGGGAGGCCCCCGACCTCCTCCCATGATTCCTTCTAATATTTATTTGTTTTTGTTGGTGGGCCACACCCAGCTATGCTGGCGGTGGTTAGCGGGACCCTAACCCATGCCAGAGATTGAACGTGGGTTGGTTGCATACGAGGTGAAGGCCTTACCTGCAGTACTAGCTCCGCGCTCCTAGATTGGATTCTTGATTATATAGATGGAACCATATCTGTATCGGGGGACATCTGGTGGTGCCCAGGAGACTATGTGGGCCATGTACCAAGGATTGAACCCAGGCCTCCTGCATGCAAAGTATGTACTCAACCCTTTGAGCTTTCTCTCTGGCCTTATTTATATGTAAAACAACAAAAAAAAGGAGCAGAAAAAAGAAAATATTTGAAGACATAAGGGCCAACACTTTTCCAAATTAAGAGCCAGGAGACAGTACAGTGGTTAGGGCTTATGCCTAGCACTTGCCTGTCCTGGGTTCAATTCCCAGCACCACCTGGTTCCTGTAAGCATCACTGGGTACACTGGGGACCCCTGTGCACTGCTGGGTATGGCCTTGGAAGCCTCCAGCACTGCAGGGAGGTCCTTGAGCAGTAGCATATCCTTGGACCCTTGCATTGAACCACAGCCTCACTGAGAATCTTCAGCGGGCCGCCACACCTTCTGAGCACGAGTCAGGAGGCTGCCACCTGAAAAGAATTTTTCAGAATTATAAAGCACGATTATCACAGATCCAAGAAACTCAGAGAACCCCATGCAGGGTTAAGCATACCCAGATACTCATGTATGTGTAGTGCCTCTTGACCCACCTATCTATGGTCACACAGCTGCGTGTCGGGTTCAGGTGTTACTGGTTTACTCCATCCATTATAAGATAATCCACAAAGTGTTTTATGTAATTCTTGGGGCAACCATTGAGGATCATTGTCTAGGTGCAGTAATTCTTGAGTTTTCCTTGCTGATAGCTTCCAAAGAGTAAATAATCAGGCTGTTCCAATTTCTGCTCCTTATATTGGATCTTTATTTTATTCTAACATTTTTCTTAGTATGAAAGCTAAAATTTCATATATTTTGTTAGAGTAGGTTTTTTTTCTCCAAATGTCTTATCATTTGAAGAAAAGTTCATTTGTTGGAAAACTGTATTAGAAAATCTTTGGGAAGAATACATTTATAAAAAAGATTAAGTTGGGGCCCGAAGTGATAATACAATGGGTAGACTGTTTTTCTTGCACGAGACTGACCTGGGGGTAAGATCTCTGGCATCCCATATGGTCCCCCAAGCACCGCCAGGGTTAATTTCTGAGCGCAGAGCCAGGAGTAACCACTGAGCATTTTCATGTACGACCCAAAAAGGAAAGACAGATAAAGTTAAATCCTTTGAATCCAAGTTTATTTCATTTGGATGAAGTGGTAATAGTAACACTATTATTATTTTTACTCTTAGTCTTGGGCTTGAGCAATAGCACAGTGGATAGGGCATTTGCCTTGCACTAGGTCGACCGGGCCAACTTAAGTTCAATTCCTCTGCCCCTCTTGGAGAGCCCGGCAAGCTACCGAGAGTATCTCATCCACACTGCAAAGCCTGGCAAGCTCCCTGTGATGTATTCAGTATGCCAAACACAGTAACAACAAGTCTTACACTGTTAGTGGGCCCGCTTGAGCAAATTGATGAACAGTGGGAGGACAGTGACAGTGACTCTTAGGCTTGATTTAATTCTGTATTTAAAGATTGTAAGGTCGATAAAATAGTTTCTTTAAAATGATAGTAGAATTGCTATTGTAAGTATGGCCTTCACAAGCACTTCTTGTTCATGTGTGCACCATTACCTCTTTAGATCCTGGGGTTCTAAGAGAACTAGTTTCACCTCTGCCCTCATAAGGGTATTTATATTTCTTGGTTTGGCTTTGTTGGCTCCTCAGGTTATCCTACCTTGCGGATAGAGAAGAATGACCTTAGAAGTGTCACCCTGTTGGAGGCCAAAGCCAAGGTGAAGGACATAGCAATATCCAGGGAGAGGATAACTCTAAAAGATGTACTTCAAGAAGGTATTTATACTTCAAGAGAGGTTTTGTGTTAACACTGTAACATTTTTGTTTGTTTCAGGTTGTAACAATTTCTTTTATCGGTAGATAGAAAGCAGTTACAAAACGGATACTTATTTTCTTTTATCTTTAATGTTTAATGTAGCCTTGGTGCAATTCTTGATTTTTAAAGTGTATTAAAAAGCGTGTGTGAAGTATTTATCTGTAAAGTTTTTTTTTTTTCTAATTCTTGTTTGAGGATGATCAGTACTCAGAAGATCCTCTTTTTGGAGGGTGGTGAGGCGGGGGGGCAGGTGGGAGTTTGGGTGCAAAGGGCTTAGAGAACATCAGTTTTAGACCTGTGTTACGTAGGTTGAGAACTGACGCCGGTCTCAGCAGCACAGCACCGTATAGGCATCCGAAAGGAGCCACAGCCAGGATAGTTGCAGCCGTGGCTTGATCCCCACGCGCTTGCCCGCAGAGTTCACACAAGCCCCAGAGGAATTCTTGGCGAATAAGCTTTTCACAGAATTCATCTTCGTATTGGATATCCCAAGCTGCAGAGACTCAGAACCTTTTTTTTTCTTTTAATTGAATCACCATGAGATAGTTACAAGTTTTCATGTTTGAGTTACAGTCACACAATGATCAAACACCCATCCCTCCACCAGTGCACATTCCCCACCACCAATATCCCCAGTGTGTCCCCCCTTTCCCACCCTCCCATTGCCTCCACGGCAGACAATATTCCCCATAAGCTCTCTCTACTTTTGGGCATTATGGTTTGCAATACAGATACTGAAAGGTTGTCATATTTGGTCCTTTACATTCAGGACACATCTCCCATCTCAACTGATTCCTCCAACCATCATTTTCTTAGTGATCCCTTGTCTATTCCAGCTGCCTTCTCCCCCACCCCACTTGCCCCTGCTCATTAGACAGGCTTCCAACTATGGAGCAATCTTCCTGGCCCTTGTATCTACTGTGACTCAGGACTTCTTAAGCCCAACAAAGGGTAGTGTGGCCACTTCTGGCCCAGACTTGGAGCGAGGAGCCCTTGCCCAGGTGAGCACTTCCCACACTGGCACTGAGGCTTGGCTCCAGCCAGCAGGGGCGGTCACAGGCTCAGTGTCAGCCCCACCCGGCCACACTCACAGCCTCAGCTCTGCCCCAGCAGGCCCCAGCCCCCAGGGTCCAGCTACAACTCAGTCCACAGACTGGGAATGGCAGTCGGCTCCACATCGAAGGGAGCTCCCCCAAGGTGGCACACCAGGCTTTGTTTCTAGCTGAAGTTGCAGAGCGCTTTGTACAGAGGAACCCAAAAGATTCCTTTTTAGTCTTCAGTAGTAACTGGCAGTATAGACAAGGTATGGCTTTTCCAGGTGATAGATGGAAACATTTCCCAGAAGCAACTGGGGGCTGCCATCTCAGAGTCCCTGGAGGTGAGCCCCTGTGAAGTGTGTCACTCAAGTTCAGAGCATCCGTCACCAAACTGGTACCTCACCTCTAGCCATGCACCTCTGTACTGTGAAGCTCAACTGGATGAGCATCTGTAATCATGAACAACATAATCACAAGTTCCCGTCGCTGGCAACGTCAGTGGCACCTGCAGGAGTGATCCCTGAGTATGGAGCCAAGAGTCCGCCCCGAGCCTGGCCACCCTAATAAAGAAGGAAGGGCGACAAAGAGTGTGTGATTATTTCGAGTTAAGGTGCATGCTTACATGCAGCCAGCCCTGGTTTCATCCCCAGCACCACATACGGTCCCCCTGAGCATCATCCGGAGTTACTCCTGAGCACCAAGTGCAGTATGCCCCCACTGCTGTGCCTCCACCATCCCCCCCACCAAAAGAAAAAGAAGGAATGAAGAAGTTTTTACAGATTCAATGGACAATAGCAAGAGGAACAACTTCCTTCCAAATCATAGGAATTCCAGGAGAGGAAAGAGTTAAGGGGGAGATGGCTCGTGGGAGAGGGCTTCACCAGTCTGAGGAGGGATACACCTGTGCACCGATAGGAGGCCTGGAGAGCACCAGCACAGAGTACCAGGACTTGCTCTTAATGAAAATCGCGAGAACCAGAGAGAGAGAGAGAGAGAGAGAGAGAGACTTAAAGCAGCAGCTCAAGTACAAGAGCAATAGCAGAAAATTCAGACCAGGTTTCTCAAAGAGATATTACTGAATGGAAAGAATCCACTGCCGGGAATTCTCTACCCTCCAGGGTTATCACTCCGATTTGAGGGGATGATAAAAACATTCTCAGAAAAACACATCTGAAGACATTTGTTGCATATAAACCAGCTCTATTGTAAGGAATGATGAATGGATTGCTTTTTTTGTTTGTTTTTAAAACACCAAATGTTGAATGACAAAAATGACTGAGATCCACTTAGAAAAGTGTGGCATATTCCTCCATTTGGTAATTTCTCTAAATGTCAGTGGATTGAACTCCCTTATCAAAAGGTACAGAGTGGCTGGTTGGATTAGGAGCTAAAATCCAACTTTCTTTTTCACCCTGGATGATACTGTTTGCATTTGCTAACTAGATACTTGAGGGTCTGTGTCTGGGCTCCCAATTCAAATCTGCTGGTCTGTCTTTGTTCCCCTCATTGAGCTAGCTCTCTCCCCAGCCTTTGAAGCTACCTTCCTAAACTCTGCAGCTATAAGGAGAATGTGTTTTTCTCCTTTGTCTCTTTCTGAGGTTAAGCTGTAAACTTGCAGCTGTCAATGGATCCCTCATTACTGTTTTCCTCAGTATATCATTAGTTTTTTTTTTTGTAATTTAGAGTAATCTTATACTCAATTCATATATGGTTTCCGTAAAAATAATCTAAGATGGTTTGCAGTTACAGAGAACTTCAAGCAGTCATTAGAAACAGATATTTGAGTGTTTTATTCTAGGACTAGAGTAATGCATGCCCTTCTTGTTTAAATTATTTTATGATTAATAATTTCATGAACATTATCTTACGGATTCATTATTGTTCTTTTCTTTAGGTACTTTTGGGCGTATTTTTCATGGGGTTTTAGTGGATGAAAAAGACCCAAATAAAGAAAAACAGGCATTTGTAAAGACAGTTAAAGGTATGACCTTTCCCCTTAGTAATTGTATAGTTTTTTCCTAAGATGAAACTTTCTGTACCAATCCTTTAAATCAGATCTTGTCAAATGTAGGTCATATGAAGTGGTTTAGGAGATTTAGGAGGTTCCCAAACTTTTTTGGCCTGCTGCCCCCTTCCCTCTCCTTCCCTTCCCCCCATCCTCACCACCCCAAGAAAAACCAACCAAACACCACTTACTGCCTCCTTTAACTGAATAAATAGAAGAGCAACTTCTCTTTCCCCTGGTTCCTGAGGCCCCTACCGCCCTCCCACCCCCAGTCCTTCAAGTGCCCCTCTAGAGGGCAGTGTCGGCCACTTTGGGAAACACTAAACAGAAAATGAAGGTTCCCTAAATGAAGACAGGCATTTACTTGGAAATTCTCAGGCCGAAGCTCTGGTTAAACTGCCTTCACATGATTTCATTGTTGCTGTGTCTAATAACCTTTTTCTTGGGTTAAAATCTTTGGTAGTCCTGGTTCCCTCTTAGAAAACATTATTTGTCCCCCTGCTCCAAATACTAAGGATTATAAATATAAAAGATTTTACCCCCTAAGCCCACATTGCCTTATGTGAATAGCTACTTTTTACTGTCCACAATCCCCTCTTTTCTTTTTTGTATTATATATAGTGCTGTAGAAAATATTCCCATGTATATATATGGGGAAATATATATATATGTATAGCTTGCAGGTATAGCCGTAGTTGTAATTGCTGTCCCCAGAAGTACTTAAAATATTTAAAATTTGATATTACCAAAGTGTTCCCTAACAGGTGGTACAAGTTCCTTTCGTTGCACAGAAAACATTCTTTCACATACTCTGCATTGGGGTCCCCTTTTAAGATATATCTAATTTTCCTCTTCTTGAGTTATAATACGTTTTTCAGTTAAATGTTTTCTATCAACATTTTTTTATGTAGTATTATATATGACCTACTCCCTAGATTAAAAAAAAATTTTTTTTTTCCTTTCCGGCTTTGGAATTACACCTGGCTGTGCTCAGGGATCACTCCTGGCTGTGGTTAGAGAACCGTATGCATTGCCAAGGATCAAGCTGGTGTCTGCTGTGTCTAGGACAAGCACCTTATCCACTATATTATGTCTCCAGACCCACCAAAAATATTGTTTTCAGTTATTTAACTGATATTTGTAAATATCTTAACTGATAAGAACTTAACTGATTCTTAAAACATTTGATTATCTTTATTTATTTATTTATTTTTGCTTTTTGGGTCATACCCGGTGATGTACAGGCTGGGGTTACTCCTGGCTCATGCACTCAGGAATTACTCCTGGTGGTGCTTGGGGGACCATATGAGATGCTGGGAATCAAACCCGGGTCGGCCGCGTGCAAGGCAAACTCCCTACCCGCTGTGCTATCACTCCAGCCCCGCACTTGATTATTTTAAGAAAAGGAAAAAATATAATTTCTAGAGTACTTAGTAGCCAACTATCTGATATGGTTGAGATGATTAAAAGTAGTAATTTTGGAAAACATACTTATTAGCATTTTAGAGAAGCTGATGGGAAAATTGAATTTAGCTTTATGAGTAGGAGGTGACAATTTAACAGGGTTTACAAACTCAGTTTATGGAACTTATGTTTCTAAATTTACTTAAAGGAATTCATGCACAGTACAAGGAGCTTAATTTTATTACTAAAGAGTTAGGTTGTAACAATCTAAAAAGTTAGGTTGTAACAAAAACTTTTGAAATTTGCTTTTAATTTAGAAATCTGCTTAAGGATGCTACAGATTTAGATTTGGTCAGGCATACCTCCATACTTACTTATCCTTTCTAAAGTAGTAACTTAATTTACTGTAATTAAAAGACAAAACAAAACTCTGCTTCTCCTAGGCCCCACTACAGTCTTGAAGGTTAATATTTAACTATGTTCACACTAGGTTTTCAGCCTAATTTTGAAGGAAATTTGTACTATGACTCTGTAAAAGTAAAATTTTACCCCTCAGTTTAATAATTACTGCCTTTTCCTAGAACTCCGCCCCCCCCCCCCCCGGACCCCCCCACCTTTTGAGGGCCTCTCAAACGGTACTGAGTGCACTGTGGGGTCGATTCTGGCAGTGCTTGGGAGTCAGCCAGGCAGTGCTCAGGGGACCTTGCAGTGTCACGGATTGAACCGAGGACCTCTGCAGATGAAGCATGTGCTTCAGACCTTGGAATTCCCTGGCCTCTCCTCATTTCCCTTTTATTCTGTTTGTTCTGGAACTTGTACATATTCTGTGGTCAGTGTAGAATTGGACTATTTTTAATTTGTTCTGAATGAATATTGAGTTAATAAGAGGTTTCTATACAGAGCTGAGTTGATTTATGGTTGGAAGTGGGAAGAAACGGAAATAATAGTGATAAGGAAACACAATGCGGATACGGGACTGTTTTGTAAGATAAGATTTCTCTTTCCATATACACCAGCATTGTAGTCACTTGGTTGTTTCTATGCCTTACTTCTGTAATTGTAATGTTCTCCTTGAGGTAGACGGAAACAAGAGAAAGTACAGCGAGTCCTTAGCCAAGATTTGGTCATAGTTTGCATAGGAAACGGGAAGTGCACTGACCGCAGTCCTGCCTCAAAATTGTTAGGAAGATAGCGTACATGATTGAGTATTTCTGAGGTTTATTCTTTCGGAATGTTATTTTGAACTGTTAATTGAAACTATGTAGAGCTGACTTTTTTTTTTTGGCAAGTCTATTTACATACTACACAAAAGTACAGGTTAAAATGTAAAATTATGAATTTCAATAGTTATAAAAGATTTTAAAACATCATTGACCTTTGCATTTAGATCTAAGCAGAAATACGAATCTATTTACCTTCTTTAAAAGATCAGTTTTGGGCTAAAGAGATAGTGCAGTGGGTACGGCAGTTGGCTTGTGTGCGTCCGACCTAGGTTAAATCCCCAGTATCCCATAGGATCCCCCAATCAGGAGGAACACTCTATCGAAAAAAAAATCTTCCCAACCCTCAGATAGTCCTGTCCATAGTTTCTCTAAGTATTATTTAGATAATAAAAAGTATTTAAAGACACGTTCTCCCTTTTGTCAGGAACTAGCTCTTATCCTTCTACACTGATGAGAAATGTCTTTTCTAAGGAATTACCATGTGCTTCCAAGCCTTGAATTTGTTACCCTTTTACAGTTCCTATAAAAGTCACATATAGGGGTCTGGAGCAATAGCACAGTGTGTAGGGCATTTGCCTTGCACGCGGCCGACCCGGGTTTGATTCCCAGCATCCCATACGGTCCCCTGAGCACTGCCAGGGGTGGTTCCTGAGTGCAAAGCCAGGAATAACCCTTGTGCATCGCGGGGTGTGACCCAAAAAGCAAAAAAAAAAAAAAAATCCCATTTAGTCTGGGAAGGGGGCTTTTCAGAGTGTCAACTATAAAGATTGTGCCTCATTTGTAGATTTGTGTAAATATCTTTTGGTTTAAAAATTCCTCTAGAAGAGCCAGAGGAATGGTCCAAGCGTGACCGTTTTGATCCCTGGCACTACCTGATCCCCCAGATCCCCCAGGCATCACAAGGTGTGACCCTGCAATCCCTGAGCGAAGCCAGGGTAGTCCTGCCACCGCAGGGCTCAAGCAGCATTGTTCTTTGGACCCTTGCCTTGAACCACGAGCTCAGTTGGCTGAGACTTGCCAGGAGTGGCTCCTAGGCCCGAGGAGCACTGCTTGGAAAGTCCAAAAGACCTTTCTTGTAGAGGTATATATGGTATATAATAAAAAACTATTGCTAAGTTTTGCACTAAAATGTTTTCTTTTCTCTCTTTTTTTTGAAGTGTTTTTTGTTTGTTTTATTCTGTTTTGTTTGTTTGGTTTTGCTTTTTGGGTCACACCTGGTGATGCTCAGGGGTTATTTCTGGCTCTGCACTCAGCAATTATTCCTGGCAGTGCTCAGGGGACCACATGGGATGCTGGGATTCGAACCGGGGTTGGCCGCATGCAAGGCAAACGCCCTACCTGCTGTGCTTTTGCTTTAGCCCCCTATTCTGGTTTTTTTTGGGGGGAGTAGACTTGGGCCACATTTAGTGGTGCTCAGGGGCTTCTCTGTGTTCTGTGTTGGGGGTCACTCCTGGAGGTGCTTCTAAGGGACCACGTGGTGTCAGAGATTGAACTAAGTTTGGTCACAAGTGAGGCAGGTACCTTAAACGCCGCCTTACCTGGCTGATGTCCTCTTTGAAAATTACTGAATTGTGTCCTTAACAGTATTGTAAATTACGGTTTGTTTATCAATTAAAGAAAAGTGAAAAATTAAATTGTGGCTGGGAATATAGCTTAGTTCTTAGAGCACTTGCCTTGCATGTGTGAGCCCTGAGTTTGATATCTTGCACCATATACATACACAAAATCTAAAGTTGATTTTTTTTTTTTTGAGGGCTGTGCCACACAGTGGTGCTCAGGGATTACTCCTGGGTCTGCACTCCAGGATCATTCCTAATAGGACTTCGGGCCCATGTGGGGTTTCAAGCATAGAATGTGGGTCAGTTGCGTGCAAGGCAAGTGCCCTACCCACTCTACTATCTCTCCAGCCCCCGAAAGCCAATTTTTTGGTTTTTTTTTTTGTTTGTTTGCTTGTTTTAGTTTAACCCAAGACCATGAGTTTAGAAACTTAAAAAAAAATGGAATGCTCATTTTAGCTATTACATAAAAGTTAAATTTTTCTTCTGTTGAAATGACTTCTCCTGGGGCATTTCCAAGCAGTGCTCAAAGGAGTCCAGGGGGTTGATACTGCTGCTGCTCTGCCCGGTAGTGCCGCCCTGATGGATGCTTGGGCCTGGCAATGTGCTGCTCTGCTGGTGGCACTGGGGCTGAGAGCGCCCTTGGTGCTAGGTGGCGCCCTGTGCGTGCCAGGCATGCACTCTGGCAGCCCTTTGAGCTTTCCTCCCAGACCTTTGTTTATTTTTAACCACAGAGAGATAAGGAGAGAAGAAGAAAATCAGATGAACTACAGTTTCCTGTGTTTTTTTTTTTTATTTCATAGTTGTATATTTGAAAGTATAGCCAGCTGTTAAGGTTGACCTATTAAATGAGAGTGAGTTTCGATAAAATTCTAAGCTAAGCCTGCTTACATTTATCGCCCTGCTACTGGGGATCAGACCAGGATTTGGTGCATCAGAACACGTGCTCTGCCACCAGGCTGTATCCTGGGGCCCTAAATTTATTTACCTGTAACTTTTTTGATGTGTGGTACCAGGATCAGACCCAGGGCCTCCCATGTCAGGCAAGTGCTCAGTTGCGGAGCTGTGGCCTACCCATAACGTCCAATGGCAATTTTCCTTAGACTCTATGACAGTCTTTTGCTGACAGCAGGAAATCGTAGCGTCATATCGGTAGTGTCATCATTCAACACCGTATCTCTCTCTCATCTGTAGATCAGGCTTCTGAAATCCAGGTGACGATGATGCTCACGGAAAGTTGTAAGCTTCGGGGTCTTCATCACAGGTAAGAGAGTCATCTGGCGTCTCACCTCCCTCCAGCTTACTCCACGGGCTTTGCATGGTAATGCTGTTTGCTTTTAAGAACATTTGATAAGTTCTGAATTTAAAGTTTCTTTGGAGTAACTCCTTTTTTCTGAATAGGAATGTGAAAGGCATACTCAACGGCGTATATTTGTTTACCAGTGGAATCTTTGAAAATTATTTTTATTGTGTGTTAAAATAACTGTGTAAGTTACCAGTTTATTTTCATTAGAGAAGTGCTTTCATCTAGATACTCGAGGTATTTTTTTCTTGTTGTTTGACTTTCCAGTGGCCCAGGAGTTCTGCTTAGGACTGTCTCCCAGAGTTCACTACTGCACACAGAGCAAAGAAGTTGAGTGGGGGTCTTGGGTCAGACCCCTGCTGAGCCCCCTCCCCTGCTTGTTCTTCACACCTGCTCTGCCTTTAGCCACTTATCTTTAAACCCTAGATCGCTCTCTTCCTCCTTTCCTTTATAAAATAAGCAGAATGAAGAGCCACTGTTTTCACTTTGAAACATTTTCAGGCAGTTTTTATTTTGTTTTGTTTTACCTCTTCCAGATGCTTTTAATCTTCAGTGATCGCATAAAAGATTTGCCCTCTCGCAGCAAACTCAGTATGCCTGGATGAGATGCCTTTATCTCTGCTCAGTGAATTTCAGTCATGAGAAATGGAGCAGAGAACTCATTTGGTGGGGGGCAGGGAGATTAAAGAGATTGGCTTACTTTTCCAGTTAGCTCCGAAATGATACTCAATACTTTGGAATGCAGACCTGCTGTGGTAATTTGAGTGTGCATGGAACTTGGTGTGAAAAGAGTCTCTGTCCTCACCTCTGTAATTCCTCAGGTGCTCCTGAAAGGCGGAACAGCTAGCATTTTTTTTTAAATTTAGGAGTAGCACTGTAGCACTGTCCTCCCGTTGTTCATTGATTTGCTCGAATGGGCACCAGTAACGTCTCTGTTGTGAGACTTGTTGTTACTGTTTTTGGCATATCAAATATGCTATGGGGAGATTGCCAGGCTTTGTTGTGCAGGTGGGGTAATACTCTCAGTACCTTGCCAGGCTCTCTGAGAGGGATGGAGAAATCAAATCTGGGTCAGCCACGTGCAAGGCAAATGCCCAATGTACTATGCTATCGCTCCAGCCCACTAGCATGCAAAAAATGAAATGTCTGCTTATGAGCTAGGGATATATTGGCACCTCTGAGACAGTCTCTCTCTGTGTCTCTGTCTCTATCTCTGTCTGTCTGTCCCTCTGTCTCTCTCTGTCTCTCTGTCTCTGTCTCTGTCTCTCTCTCTCTCTCTCTCTCTCTCTCTCTCTCTCTCTCACACACACACACACACACACACACACACACACACGACTAAAGCCTAAGGTCGGGGAGAGAGTTCAAGTGGCCTGTGTGAAAAAGGCCTCGAGCTAGCACCTGGCTTCACAGGGCTTCAGTTCCAGTAACACTGAGCATGGGCTAGTGGCAGCCACGGAGGTGTGGTGCTTGCACTGAGCCATCAGGCCACACCACCACGAGGAGTGTCATGTAAGTGGCCCGAGACCGACCCCCACCTCTTGGCAGCCCCTATTTTTTTTTTTTTGAGAGAGAGAGAGTAATGAGACCTCCAACTTGACACACAGACACTTCCTAGATTCCATCTGGCTGTGGCATCCAGCGTCAGTGCTGTTGGCAGAGCAGAGAGAGAACGCACGCACATGCCCTGAGAGACCAGCACCTCCCAGGCACTCGCCTGGGCTTGAGACCTGAATATACTGCATATTGCTGCGAAAGAGTCACAGATTTGAAGCAATACAGGGTTTGGGCGTGGGGGGGCTGCCTAATGTAGGAGTACTACTATTTATTCAACCATTGATTAAGCTGATTGAATTGCGCATGATCTCAACATCACTTTAAAAAAATTTTTTTAAATTGAATATCCACGAAATAAACCATTACAAAACTGTTCATAACTGGGTTTCAGTCATACCATGATCCAGCACCTATCCCTCCACCAGTGTACATTTCCCACCACCAATGTCCCCTGTGTCCCTACCATCATCCCCCAACACCCCACCCCCAGCCCCCAGCCTCCCTCTATGGGAGGCACTTTCCTCCTTGATCTCTCTCTCCTTTTCCTTATATACATCTGGCATCTTTATGTCAAGTGCAGACTAAAATGTTTTCAATATTTTAAGCAAACCATAAAAAAATAACAGTGAAATGAAATAAACAATTAAATGCTTTATTGTTTGTCTTTGGCTGGTCACGTAACCTCTGCATGAGTTTCCTCCCTGGTAAAGTAGAAGTAACCATCATGGCCACTCTCAGGTGACTGGCAGACAGAAGCCTTACAGAGAGGCCACAGGGTGTAGACTTACTGAGCTCCAGTCCTCCAGTGGTCTGGGCAGATCAGATCAGTGCTTTTCCTTTTGTAATTCGATGACACAGAGGGAGCCCACAGCTTTCACTTGCACAGTGTTAATCCATAGTTGTGTGGCTGTTGTTTTAACAGTGGTGCATAATGACTGGGGGTGGGGTAAGGGTTAAAGTAGTTAGTTCCATACCTGTGTGAGGCCCTGGGTATGATCACTGGCACCACACATAAACAAAAAAGAAGGGAGGGAGAATCATTAGAAATAAACATTGGGGCTGGAGGGATAGCACAGCGGGTAGGGCGTTTGCCTTGCACGCAGCCAACATGGCCAACCCAGGTTCGATTCCCAGCATCCCATATGGTCCCCTGAGCACCGCCAGGAGTAATTCCTGAGTGCATGAGCCAGGAGTAACCCCTGAGCACCGCCGGGTGTGACCCAAAAAGCAAAAAAAAAAAAAAAAAAAAAAAGAAATAAACATAAGGTCTGGAAACAACCAGGGCTGGGATGCAGTAAAAAAAGAACTCTCATTCACTACTGATGGGACTCTCATCTGGTTCAGCCTCTGGAAGACAGCATGGAGATGTCTCAAAAAATTTTAAAAAAAATCACTGACGCATAGATTCTACTCTGTGGCATCTATCTCCAAAACAGAAAAAAAAAACACCTTGATTTGGATAAATATATGCATAACTATATTCATTGGAAAACTATTACAATGACCATAGTCTGGAAATAGTCCAACTGCCCAGTAAAATATAAATGGATTAAAAAAAATAGTAATATACACAGTGGAATACTACTCAGTTATAAGAAAAGTTGAAATCTTGACTTGGCTAGATTTTTCATCTGTAGATCAAGATGAAATACTAAGCAGTTGAGTCTGTCTTCAGATGGAACATGAGGATGTCATGTTAATCTAAATAAAATCAAGAGGGAAAACTTAACACTTTTGAAGTAGAACTCACTCTTTAACTTAAGGAGTTTTACTTAAGGCTATATTTGTATGTGTATCAAATATTATATTAAATGCATATTGTGAGCACATAATACAAAGCATTTTGTATAAAATTAAAATTTCATCTTGGGGGCTGGAGTGATAGCACAGTGGGTTGGGCGTTTGCCTTGCACATGGCCAACCCGGGTTCGATTCCCAGCATCCCATATGGTCCCCCAGGCACTGCCAGGGATAATTTCTGAGTGCATGAGCCAGGAGTAACCCCTGTGCTTCGCCGGGTGTGACCCAAAAAGCAAAAAAAAAAAAAAAAAGAAAAAGTCCATCTTGGTGTTTGCCTTCCAGTAATTTTCAGCTTAGTAGAGAAAATTTGGTAATTATGTAAAAATTTGGATGATGTTGGGGAAAACTAAGTTTATTCTTAGACACTAACAGAAGAAATACCATTCTGTGATAGAATGAAATGTGTGTAGGTTGCAATGGAAGTTAGAAAAGGCACAAGATTGTTTGCTGCAGGCTTGGTCTTATTTTGGACATCATAGCCAATTTTATGGTTGTTGAGATCCCTGTGTCAGCTGAATGGAAAGTAAGGCCACAGGAGATGGTCATCCAGATACTAAACAGACATTCAGGAACTAAAAATCAGATTCCAAGCCCATGTGACCAGCTACAGTTTTCTTTGGCTTTTATGGCATTGTTAGCCTGACAGGGGACTGTTTTGGTGATCAGATTCTTTTCCAGTCTGCCTTGAGGCCATTATTGTTTTTATGGACTGAATGAGATGCTGTAATACATTTGTGGTCAAGCTGTTTAGTGTCACTATTTACCCTTCAGAGGACATTGCATGCTAGACTATATCTTTAGAGAATTTAATGCACAGTAAACGGCTTTGAGTTTATGATTTTTTTATCAAGAAAATGATTCCATATACATATATAAGGGAAATATTAAAATCTAGTTTTAAAAAGCATTTCTAATTTTACAGTTTAAACGATAGTCCTCTTTTAAGTATTTGTTTCATTTTGTGTTATTTATTTATATTTATATTTGTTATTTATATTTGTCATTTATATTTGCCATTATTTTTTATTATAAGAGCTCCTGAGGTTTTAGGCTTCACTTGTCTCTCTTCCAATTTTTAATATTTATAGGAATCTTCTCCCTATAACCCATGTGTGTATAGAAGAAGGAGAAAAGCCCATGGTGTTACTGCCTTACATGAATTGGGGGAACCTCAAATTATTTTTACGGCAGTGCAAATTAGTAGAGGCCAATAATCCTCAGGTAAGAAACATTTGCTTAAATATTGGTTATTTACTGGTAGTTTCTTTAAAAACCCTGCAAAAGTAGCTGTTGTTCTTCTCAATAATGATAAAGCCTGGAAAAAAAAAAGACCTGTTAAAGACCTGGGAAAAGAAGCTAAAAATTATGGTATTTACAGACTATTGACATAGAGGGGGCTGGAGCGATAGCACAACGGTTGGGCGTTTGCCTTGCGCGCAGCCATCCGAGCCGAGCTGGGTTTGATTCCTCCGCCCCTCTTGGAGAGTCTGGCAAGCTACCGAGAGTATCTTGCCCGCATGGCAAAGCCTGGCAAGCTGGGCCTGCTCGAGCAAAAAATCGATGAACAATGGGAGGACCCTGACAGTGACAGTGACATAGAAGGAAAGAGCTCATGATTGCTGTCATCCTTCAGCCAACCCGGTTCAATCCCCAGCACCCTACATGGTCTGCCTCAGGCTACCGGGAGTGATCCCTGAACACAGAGCCAGAAGTCAACCCTGAGCACCACCATCTGTGGCCCAAAATTAAAAACCAAAAGATAAATAGCAATAAGGGAGCTCTGGGAACACACATATTCCTGGTCAGAAAGGTAGTTCTGTGAAACTGGATGTGTAGATACGAGAAGTAATTGGGGATGGAGTAGAATTGTGGGATAAAATATAAGTTGCTGGCATCCTAATGTTTTTGTTGCTAATAGCAGCTATTGTTACTTCCTGTTACTGCAGGCGATTTCTCAGCAAGACCTGGTCCACATGGCCATTCAGATTGCCTGTGGCATGAGCTACCTGGCCAGGAGGGAAGTCATCCACAAAGACCTGGCTGCCAGGAACTGCGTGTAGGTATCCTGAGCCTGTCTCTGGGTTTCCATGTTTAGTGCTTTTTGGATAGGTTCTTTCCAGCAGTCCCAGCGGGAAGGGTGCTGCATTCAAGGACAGCCGTGATTCGTGTTCTTTGCACACGTTACATTTGACGGTCATGTTTTTGCTTTTCAGCATTGATGACACGCTTCAAGTGAAGATCACAGATAATGCCCTGTCCAGAGACTTGTTCCCCATGGATTATCACTGTCTGGGAGACAATGAGAACAGGCCTGTGCGGTGGATGGCTCTTGAAAGTCTAGTTAATAACGAGTTCTCCAGCGCTAGTGATGTGGTGAGTACTGAAATGGTCGTGGCTTGAAGTGCTTTCCTATTTTTGTGTTTTTCCACCTAATAATAGTTCTCTGAACTTTCTCACTGAGAGAGCAGTGTTGGAAAGAAGCTGTGACCCAAAGCATAATTTGTGCTGACTTGATGTTAATAAACAGTTTGCTTACATTGTTGTTTTTTTTTCTTTTGCTTTCTGTGAATTAAGGTCTTTAATTTTGCATGTGTCAAAGACACTTCATTTTAAAACCAGCTGTAAAATATATATGTATGTATACATATAGTACCCGTTGTGTATATGTATATATATAATTACCTGATACTTGTCAGCTCAGCAGAGTAAATATGAATGAGGAGGAGGAGGAATCCTAATGCCTTCCAGTAGAAACTTGGGTGCCAACAGGAGGCAGGAATTTGTTGTATGTTGCCGCAGCCATTTCCATCCAGGCCTGGGGCATGTCGGAGCATGGGTTGAGGGTAGGAGACATATGTCCATAATTGTAGATACTGAAGTCTGAGTAGTCGACTTGTGTAGCACTGGGAGACATGTCTGGCCTTGTTTTCAGGGATATGACGATAAAACTCTCTAACATTAGTGTCTAGAAGTTAAAGTTAAAATTAAGCAGCACAAATAATATACACCATTTTAAGGTTTCCTGGAGAACTTGGACTTTTTCTGTCTGGGAAGGGAAGAGAGGTGTTTTTTTGGTTTCAATTTTTGAGTTTGATTTTTCTCAATATGAAAAGGGAAACCAGAGTTTGATTTTCGGGCTGGCCTATAGAATAATAATAAAAAATAGTACCAATTGAATTCTGGTAAGCACTTTATTAAAGGGTTGCCAGAACCATCTTTATTCACACCTTTCAAATTGTAGTTATAATTCTTCACTAGTTTCTACATTAAGTGAAGCTGTTTTTATGGAGGGTAAGGTGGGAAGTGGGTTCACCTTTCACTTTAGAACATGGTTTTTAAAAAACAGTATCCAGCATCCCGAGTTATAGCACAGTGGGTAGGGTGTTTGCCTTGTACACGGCCAACCTGGGTTTGATCCCTGGCATCCTGTATGTTCCCCCGAGCATGCCGGGGTCATTCACAGAGCCAGGAGTGACCCCTGAGCAGCGCTGGGTGTGATCCAAAAAGCCAAATAATAAAAAGCAGTATCCAGGGCTAGAGCCACACGGCTCAGAAGCCATTGTGCTTGCTTTGCTTGCTGGACGTCCAGGTTCAGCCTGGCACTGCATGGTCCCCCAGGAGTGACCCCAGAGCATTATCAGCTGTGACTCCAAAACAAGATGCCCACTGTCCTTTCCATTTGGTTTTCAAATCCTCACCCTTCATAGTGAAGCCTCCTCTGAACATTTTTGAATTTAGAAAAATAAACTTGATATTTTTCTTGAAAATCTCACTTCATAGTTGCTTTAAAGATTAAGCTAGCTCATCTTTTGAAGGTGTTCATTTATTTCAATGATTAGTTTTGTTAATTGATTTTTTTTTAACCCATTGGATATATCACTTCACTTGATCACTTGATCCTCCGTTATTCATCGAATTACTCGAGCGGGTGCCCGTAACGTCTCCATTCATCCCTGTTGTGTGCTAGCGTAGCCCAATGGCATCTGTTCGTTCTAGGAACATGCAGAGCCTCAAACCGATCATTCAGGGTCTTGACGAAGAAGTCTGACCATCTTGTAGGTGGGCGTCCACGTGGTCTTTTGATTTCCCGTGTAATCCAGTCAGTAATGGCTCTACTCCAGCGGTTGTCTGTAAACCTCATTACGTGTCCAGCCCATCTGATTTTTGATGCCTTGGCAAATGAGACAGCATCCCTGATTCTTGAGCGTTGATGGAGATCAGACCTCCAGATTCTATCATTTGAGTTAATCATGATATTCCAAGCTTAGCTCTTTCGATTCCTCTTTGAGAGACCCGAATAGCGTTCTCATCCTGTTTTCGTAGGGCCCAGGTCTCTGAGGCATATGTTAATGCAGGAAGAACAGTGGAATCAAAGAGATGTGCTCGTAGCTGGAGGTTCTTTGTCCTCTTAGTTATTTCTTCAACACTCTTGAAGGCATTCCAAGTCGCTCTCTTCCTCCTGCGCAACTCAGATACCAGATCATTCATCATGTTGATTTCTCGACCTAGGTATATATAACTGTTGCATTCGGAGATGGTGGTTCCGTTGAGAGCAAATGGAGCGTCAGGAACGAGGCTGTTTCTCATAAACATTGTCTTCGTAAGATTCAACTGTAGTCCAACCTTTCCACACTCACGGTTGAAGTTGGTCGGCATTTGTGCCGCTTGGCTGATGTTTGGTGTTATTAGAACGATGTCATCAGCAAAGCGGAGGTGGTGTAGTTGCCGACCATCTATCTTCACTCCCATTCTTTCTCATTCCAGTTGTCGCATGATGTTCTCGAGGGTGACACTGAAGAGTTTTGGTGAAATGGTATCACCCTGCCGAACCCCTCTCTTGACATGGATGATTACTTCTTTGTAGAATGGTGAGATCCTGGTAGTGAATCAGTAATAGAGCTCACGAAGGATCCTGATGTATTGAGTTTGTACGCTCTGATTGGTTGGCTAGGGCTTCTATGACCGCTTTCATCTCAACAGAATCAAAGGCCTTCTTTAAATCAATGAACGTTAGACAGAGTGGCATCTTGAACTCCTGAGAAACCTCAATGAGCTTAGTAATCGTGTGGATATGGTCGATGGTACTGTATCCTTTTCGGAATCTGGCTTGTTCACATGGTTGTCCTTCATCTAGTGTTCTGCTAATCCTATTCAGGATGACTCGAGTGAACAGTTTGTAGATGACAGACAATAGGCAGATTGGGTGATAGTTGCCAATGTTGTGGATGTCTCCCTTCTTGTATAGTAGTACAATCCTGCTGGTTTTCCACTGGGATGGAACCTTGCATTCAGACAGGTAGCGTGTGAAGAGCCGAGCCAGTGTATTGATGAGTACTGATGGTAAGTTCTTCAGGTGTTCAGGTCTGATCTTGTCTGGGCCAGGTACTCTTTGTTTCTTTACTGACGAGATGGCATGTTGAATTTTGGAAGGGAGAACATTGGGAACGACATATCCATCATGCGGAATGTGGTATGTGGGCAAGTGGACGTGGCTATTAAAGAGATCTGAGTAAAAGTCATGAATAATCTTCTCCATTGCCCTTCTGGAAGATGTGATAGATCCATCAGAATGTCGGAGAGCAGTCATCTTGGTCTTGTAATTGGTAAAGGACAGGCGGGCATTACGAATGCTTTTCCTGGCTTCTGCCACATCTACCAGCACCGCTGCTCTCCTGTCTTTGAGGTTATCCTTGATGGCTTCTCTGCATAGTTTTGCCAGCTCGGATGTTCGCTTGTTGTTGCCTGAGGCATGTGCCAAGCCACATTGGCGAATAAGTTCAAGAGAGTTCGAAGAAAGGTGGTTTTTTGTGTTTATCTCTCTCTTGGCATTCCTGGCACAATCATGGAGGTGCTGAATCATTCGATCGTATTCCTCATCAATGTTGTCAATGACGGCATCTTCCCATGTTGCCGCAACAGAGCCAAAGAGCTCCCAGTTGGTGGTCATTCTGGGAATTCTCTTCTTAAACTTTGCATTCTTTTCTCCGCGTTCTGTTGGATATATAATGGAATTAATACATTCAGTGAGTTTACTGAACATCTTTTTCTGAGTAGAGATGAGGCAGTAATTGCTGTGATCCCAATACTAGTTTGAGAAGCAGGAAATAGATGTATTCTGTAGATCACACTCTACTAGTAGTCCATCTCATGCTAAGGGACTGGAGGGCTGCATGATTAGTCTTTGAGAAAAGGCAATGTTGAGGGGCCAGAGAGATTGTACCTCAAGTAAGGCACTCATGCATGCAACCAACCTGGGTTCAATCCCTGGCAACGCATTTGGTCCCCCGAGCCCTGCCAGGAGTGATCCCTGATTGCAGAGCGAGGACTAAGCCCTGAACACCATCAGGTGTGTCCCCAACCACCAAGCATCCTCCTACCCCCACCACTCCCCCCCACCAAAAAAAAAAAAAAGGAAAAAGAGAGGAGGGGAGGGGGGAGGGAGGGAGGCAGGGAGGGAGGGAGGGAGAGAGAGAGAGAAAACACTGGTGACAGCTAATACTTCAGAAGGGCGGCAGGATGGCCGGTACCTGTGGATGTTTGCAGATGGAAGATGGGGTATAGGCATCGCTTAGCTTAATGTCCTTATACATTTCTGTATGCTTAGACATGATGGGAAATATTTTGGTAACACTTATAATCAAATACTTCACAGTGAGTAAAATTTAGGTGATAAAGTTCTGCCAGTACAACAGCTTCTCTGAGTAATCTGATCTGCTTCACTTCCGCTGGGTATGCCCTGTACTAGCAGGAAAGTTTCTGTTGAGGATATGTGGCTTAATTAAGAAGATATTTTAGCATCACACTAGAACTTAGGGGGCTGGAGTGATAGTCCAGCAGGTAAGGTGTCTGATGTCCGTGTGGCCAAACTGGATTAGACAACTGGCACCCCATATAGTCTCCCAGACTCTCCAGGAGGATCTCTTGAACACTGAGCCAGGAGTAGGCCTTGAGTACTGCCAGGCATGGCCCCAAAACAAACAACAACAAAAAATGCATAGAATTTATTATTTTTATGGCTGTGGTATTGTATAAATTTTGTAAGCGTGTCTGTGTTCTTAAGTGTCTTCTTTGGGTTGGTGGTGTTGAGGTGGGGGCAAGGGGTGCAGTGAGGGCAGGGCCCTAAGATAACAGTGGAAGGAAATGTACAGCCTTTAGTGGGTGTGGTGTTGAAATCCAGTATTCATAGCATTGGCATTGTTATACAATTGTAAATCATGGTGAATAAAATTTAAAAAAGGGAAAGCAAAATAGTGTTCTAGCATATTACTAAAAAAAAATACTCTCTTTTAAGTAGGCTTCCTTTAGAATGCAGTCATACCATCACTTGACAACTATAAAAGGTAAAGGCTCTCCCGTTGATCGTCGATTTTCTCGAGCGGGCCCAGTAATGTCTCCATTGGAGACTTTGGTGTTACTGTGTCTGGCATATCGAGTACTCTCGGTAGCTTGCCGGGCTCTCCAAGAGGGGCGGAGGAATCGAACTCGGGTCGGCCATGTTGGCTGCTTGTAAGGCGAACGCCCTACCTGCTGTGCTATCGAGTGATAGCACAACTGTAGGGCGTTTGCCTTGCACGCAGCCAACATGGCTGACACGAGTTCGATTCCTCCGCCCCTCTCGGAGAGCCCGGCAAGCTACCGAGAGTATCTCGCCCGCACGGCAGAGCCTGGCAAGCTCCCCGTGACGTATTCGATATGCCAGACGCAGTAACAACAAAGTCTCCAATGGAGACGTTACTGGGCCTGCTCGAGCAAATCGACGAAAAACGGGAGGGCCTTAATTGACAACTATATTTGTTAAAAACAGTTGTTCAGGGGCAGGTGAGAAAATATAGTTGGTCAGGCACTTGCTTGCACCTGGCTGACCTGTGTTCATTCCCAGGCATGCCAAATGGCCCTTCATCCCCACCAGCAGCGATCCCCGAACACAGAGCCAGGAGTAAGCCCCAAGTACCGCCAGGTGCAGCCCAGAAACCAAAATTTTTTTTTTAAATTTTTATTGGTGAAACACCATGAGGTACAGTTGTAGGTTTACAAGTTTTTGTGCTTGGGTTTTGGTTATACAATGATCAAATACCCATCCCTCCACCAGTGCCCATTTTCCATCACCATGGATAATATCCCTCCTCCCCCATCCCCCCCATCCCACCCTGCCTCTGTGGCAGGCCATTCCCTTTTGTTCTCTCTCTCCTTTTGGGTGAAACCAAAAAATTTAAAACAGATACAATTATTCACTTGATGGGCTGGAGCGATAGCACAGTGGGTAAGGCGTTTGGCTTGCACGTGGCCGACCCAGTTGGCCCAGATTTGATTCCTCCGCCCTCTCGGAGAGCCTGGCAAGCTTCCAAGAGTATCTCGTCCGCACGGCAAAGCCTGGCAAGCTCCCCGTGACGTATTCAATATGCCAAACACAGTAACAAGTCTCACAGTGTTACTGGGCCCGCTCGAGCAAATCAGTGAACAATGGGAGGACAAGTGCAGTACAGCTATATTTTGAAAAGTCAGAAATTCGGGCTGGAGAACTGGGTAAGGCGCTTGCCTTGCGTACCTCTATTCAGGGTTCTGTTCCTGGCACCGCATATGATCCCCTGATCCCCACCAGGATTGATCCCTGTGCAAAGCCAGGTGTAAACCCTGAGCACTGCCAGTTGTCACTTGAAAAACTAAATTGAATTAACTTAAAAAGTTAACTAAGAAATTTTAATTTAAAAATGTATATTTATTATAAAATAATTAAAAAAATAAAAATCAGAAACTTTATGGTGGCTCTTAGAATTATTTTTGGGGGTTGGGAGGCTTCCAGTGGTGGCTAGGAGGTCCTTAAGCAGTTTCTGGCCACTGGGCCAGCGGTTCCAGCAGGGGCTCGGGTTGTGGTGCTGTTTGGAAGCAGGGGTGCTAGGAGTCCCCAGAGGTGCAGGGTCTCTAGATCTGTACGTCGCAGTGCTTGGGGGACCCTTTGGCACCAGGAATCAACCCGGGTCTCTAAGTTACTTTTAAATCATAATTACTTTTAGTATATACTGGTGTAAGCTTGCTTAAAATGTCTGTGACCCAAGTGCTATAACTACACTTTGATAGTGAGAATGCTGGTTGATTTACATTTAATGTGGTTAACTCTCTAAATATTCATGTTTTTCTTCTTTATACTTTTATTATGTTGTTTACATTTTGGGGTAGGACCTGAGAGTACTCCTGGCTTTTCATAGCAATCACTACTGGCAGTTCTTGAGAACCACACATGCTTTTCGTTAGCGTCATATAAGTTTTTGTATATAAATTTATATATGTATTTAAATACACACATATAAAATTCTCTGATATCTTTTGCTGGATAAATGAGATTGAAAAAATTAGGAATACCCTTTTGTTTCGTATGACTTTGATGTATTGGTGTAACAATTCTGTCTTTCCATTTTGTGGGAATTGTATATTTGTTGAATATTTTTTTTATTAATGTAGGAGTATTGCTATTTATTCAGCCATTGATTAGGCTGATTGAATTGGGCATGAACTCCACATTTGTTGAATTCTTAAAGTAAGGCACAAGTGTAATATATTTGCTCTTTAACTTTTTTTTTTTTTTGGGTCACACCCGGCAATGCTTAGGGGTTACTCCTGGCTCAGGGGACCATATGGGATGCTGGGAATTGAACCTGGGTTTGTTGCATGCAAGACAAACACCTTACCCACTGTGCTATCACTCTAACCCCAGCTCTTTAACATTTATATTAAAAATTTGTATACATTTTTCCTGTATGAACAGAGTGGGAAGTTTAAAACCTACATTATTGTACTTTGGGGCAAAAAACTTCAGGTAGAGTTGTAGACAAAATAAATAACCCCACTCCTACCAGAGTCCCTATTGTGTAAAATACACACTAGTGTTAATAACAAATGATATTACTGTCTGGAATGATAGCACAGTGGGTAGGGCGTTTGCCTTGCATGTGGCCAGCATGGCCAACCTGAGTTCAATTCCTCTGCCCCTCTCGGAGAGCCTAGCAAGCTACCGAGAGTTATCTCTCCCGCACAGCAAAGCCTGGCAAGCTCCCCATGACGTATTTGATATGCCAAACACAGTAACAAGTCTCACGATGTTACTGGGTCTGCTCGAGCAAATCAGTGAACAACGGGAGGACAGTGACAGTGATTACTGTCTTGGATGGGAAATCTCTTTCCATTAATATGTCCTTCACTTTTCTACATTTCTTTTTAGTTAGAAGCTTTACATGATATGTTTTTTGAAAACCTCTTAAAAATAAAATAATTTGCATCTCGGGTTGTCTTACAATTTCCTTGTATTTTGAGTGGAGGAGCCCATACCTGGCCCTGCTCAGAGACTGTTCCTGGATCTGTGCTCTGTGCCTGTGGGAGCACTCAGGGGCCGTGGGTCCTGGTGCGGGGATTTGAACCGTGCTGGGCCGCCTGGAGAGCAAGCAAGCACCTTTCTTCCTGTGCTGCGTCTCCCTTCTCACAGTTCCTCTTTTACTGGAAAGATTGAGTGCTTGAGTCTGTAAAGATTCTGGCAGTGTTGATAATCAGCCTTTAACTGTTGAGCTGAGGAAGTATGCACGGCTATTTTGACTTGTTATAAATCTCTAATATTATTCTAAGATACAACGTCATCATAGGCATTCTTAAGAATTTCTGGATATTGTTTTTATTCTGTTTTCATCAGATGTGGATACCACCATAAATTTTGTGTGTGTGACTTTCTTTTCCTTTATTTGAAAATGGTTTCTTGATTTATATCTTTGAATTACTTCACTATAGTAGCTAACGTAACTCTGTTAAGAAACTACCTTATAAGAGATCAAATGCAGTCAGGAATGCAGTTAAGAGTTTCTTGGTAGCTTTCTGAAAAGAGTATTACATTGTGCTTTCAGAATGTTTTTTGGGGGGAAACAAGTAAAGGAAATGATGGCCATGCTAATTTTATTAATGTGGTTTAGGTCATAGTGGAGATGTTTTAAGGTATTTGAACAGTTTTCAGAGTGCAGAGCAAACAGTACTGTGTTCTCTGCGCCTTTACATTATTTACTTTGTGAAATATAATACCTAGAAGGAGGTAGATTTATGAATTTACCTAGCATAATGCATCGTCCTACCTTGGGTTGCGCTGGGCCATAGGAAGCCAACCTCTACAGGAGAAACTCACATTCAGAATAAACTCCTAAATAGTTTATTTTTCAGGAGTTTATTAACAAATTATCTTTATTTTTTAATTTTTTTTATTAGTGAAACACCATGAGGTACAGTTATAGACTTACAAATTTTTGTGCTTGGGTTTCAGTTATACAATGATCAAGTACCTATCCCTCCAGCAGCGCCCATCCTCCACCACCACGGGTCCCAATATCCCTCCCACCCCCCACCCCCCCCATCCCACCCTGCCTCTGTGGCAGGGCATTCCCTTTTAACAAATTATCTTTAAGCATAAATAACGAATTACCCAGAATATCACAAGAGAGCCATGATAATGAAATAACCACTGTTTTGAAAGTTTAGGACATTTTTCCTCTATTAGACTTCATAACATTAGAATAATGTTCAGATTTACAGTGTTTGTTTTTATTATAGTTACATGTTTATCATGTAAATATTAATTTTGCATTAGGATAAACATTAAACATTAAAACATTAAGGCAAGGCTGGGGCGCTGGAGAAGTCCGGCCCTGGATTAATCTCGTGGCCCTCTGAGCATCACCAGGTATAGTCATGGAAGCCTGCCGGGTGGCTGGTGACCCTGATGATTCAAGGAAAAAGGGAAGTTGCACATTAACAGCATCATGAATGAGAAAAAGTGATTCTCACGTATTTTTAAGAATTCCCACTAAGTTCAGACAGGTGGAATTCACAAATGCTTTGGGAGACAGGATTTCTCAAGGCTGTTTTTTGCCTCATTATGTCTGAGGAAACCAGACGGCCCACGGCAGCTCTTTTGAAGCCATCTGAGAAAATCCAGTGTGAGATCTAGCTTTGGCCACATCTGCTCCCACCAGTCTGATCTGGAAATAAACGGCCTCTGTGTGTGCCCCCGCTGTTTCTGTCATTACGTGAGGTTGGGGATTGAGTGAACTTCCTCTCAGTGATCATCCAAGATCCCTGCCTTACAGAACAAACAATTCTGGCTCTTTGTATGAAACAGAAAAAGAAAATATTTAAAAACAGAAAACCCCAGAATTTTCTAATTTCACTCAAGTAAATCATTGCAATAGCTCTGTTACCTATTGACAATTGAGTTTTTAGTTAAAGTCTGCCCCCAAAAAGAAATTCCAGAGTGAACTTTGGTATGCGGATATTCACTAGACCTTTAAGGATGAATATATTTCGGATTATAAAATAGTAAAAATTGTGATGAAACAGGTACTAATTCACCATATGAAGTCATTATTGGAACAATACCAGAAAGAGTGAACCCCTTGAATGAAAAATAAAATTTTTTTAAGGATGAAAAGAAATGTAATTTTAAAAAATCTTAAATCCATTCCTAAATTTCTAGCTGTGTGGGGCCAGAGTGATAGTACAGTGTGTAGGGCGTTTGCTTTACACACAACCAACCCAGGTTTGGATATATTCTTGAGAGAAATTAAGAGCCTGTATAAACAGCAAGGTTACCTGTTTTCTGTGTGCTGAAAACTCAGTATTAAGATGTTTCCCCAAGATGATTATACTTAATTACAGTGAAAATCTTTGTAGATAGATTTTCAATCTCTCATATTAGAAATTGGTTCTAAAATGTATATGTAAGTGCAGTGGAACGAGAATATCAAAAGAACAAAATAAAATAAGTATAAAAACTAAGTAAAAGAACAGAGTTGAAGATTTGATTGCATATTACAGTAATGATGACAGTGGTTATTGTTATTAAGTAGACAGGCTCGTGAAATAGTTACTTTTAAATTGACTCATATGTATGGGAAAATACTTTGCAACAGAAGTGGAAAGATGATTCAGTGGGGAAAGATTTATTTTTTATGGTATTTTAGCGATGGGGGGTTGAGATAAGCGGGTTAGGGCAGGGGGTCGGTCATACCTATCAGTGCTTAGGGCTTATCCCAGGCTTTGTACTCAGGGATCACTTCTGGCAGTGCTCAAGAGACCATATTGGGGTCAGTATGCAATGCCAGGGATAGCTGGGGTCAGCTGTGTGTAAGGCAAGTACCTGCATCCTTGCATACTCTTACCAGCCCAAAGGATTCTCTTTTTTTTTAAATTTTTTATTTTAATATTTTTTATTTTTATAAAATTGTTCACAATAGTTTATTACATTCAGTATTTCGACACTAATCCCACCACCATTAAACCGTCCCACCACTATTATTTCAAATTTTCCCATTACCACCCAAGCTTGTCCCAAGATCAGGCCCTAAATAATTTATTTTGTACTGCTTGTTATGACTAATGCACTAAAAATGATCCCAAAAAGTTTCCTTAGAGGAAATTGTGTGACGGTTGTTGTGTCTCACCTGATCTTACAGGTTAAGCCTTGTGTGCTAATATATATATGCATATATATATATATATTTATACATATATATCACGATCATCCTGTGTTCGTCGATTGCCTCGAGCAGGCCCCAGTAACGTCTCCTTCATCCTAGCCCTGAGATTTTAAAAAGTGCCATATTCAAGCTCTTTCAGGGTCAGGAGAATGAGACCCATCATTGTTACTGGTATTTGGCATATTGGGTACCCCATGGGGAGTTTGCCAGACTCTGCCGTGACATAAATACATTTTTTCTTTTAATTGAGATTGGTTGCTTTTTTTTTTAAATTAGTGAAACACCATGAGGTACAGTTGTAGTAGACTTATAAACTTTCGTGCTTGGGTTTCAGTTATACAATGATCAAGTACCCATCCCTCCACCAGTGCCCATTCTCTACCACCAATGATCACAGTCCCGAAGGATTATCTTTTTTTTTTTCTTCATGATGAAGGATTATCTTTTAAACAGAAGTCCAAGAGCAGAAAATTTTCAGTATTTCTTTGTAGTAACAAAGTAATAACTCTGTATTTCTTTGTAGTACACAGAGTTGTTTAAAGATAAGATACCAAATCAAGATCTGTAAAACAGATTGACAATCGTTGTTGTTCATTGTTGTTCATAGATTTGCTCGAGTGGGCCCAGTAACATCTCCATTGTGACAATTGTTACTGTGTTTGGCATATCGAATACATGACGGGTAACTTGCCAGGCTTTGCTGTGTGTGCAAGATACTCTCAGTAGCTTGCCGGGCAGAGGAATCGAACTTGGCCGCTTGCAAGGCAAACGCCCTACCTGCTATGCTATTGCTCCGGCTTAGAAATAACCCATAGGCAAATGGATAAACTTTTGTTTTTACCAGATACTACTATTCTGCACTGAAAGCATGAATTGTTGATAAATGCTGCATCAAGAATGAATCTGGTTTTACTTTTCTCAGTGAAGCTAAAAATGGACAGTTTGAAATGATCCGGTTTCTAGTGACACAATCTCAGTGATTGGGGCTGAAAAAGGGAGGGTGTTTGCCCTGCATGTGGCCGACCCAGGTTCAATCCCCAGCGTCCCACATGGTCCCTTGAGCACATAGGTTTATGTTGATGGTGGCAGGGAAATGTTTCATATCCTCACGTTAAGAAGCTGTGAAATGATACCGTGGGGGAAGATGAATAGAAGAGCTAGTTATCCTCTGCAGGTTCCTTAAATGGAAATAGAGGTAAACTTTCCTAAAACTGGAAAAAAATAGCTTGACCTCATTGTTCCCTTTCCATCAACGTCAGACAAGGAAATTATAGAACACATGTGTCAAAAGTTTAAATGGTTCCGTTATCAGGAGCCCTTAAGAGCAAGTTTTCTACAAATCATCCTTGTGTGTTTGCTATTGTTTGGATTTTGGTTCTTCCCACATCCACCCCCCACCCCCCCCCACTTGCTGGTTGGTGAGCCAGCAAGTAATTAATCACTTTTGTTGGCTCTTAAATAAAAGAGGAAATAAAAGTTCAGTGTACTCTTTGACTTCATTGTTTCTTGGGGGGTGTTTGTTAGTGTTGCAATATGTAATGTGAGACCCATAGCCGGTACCATAACAGCGTGCAGATTACAATCTGAAGGATGGAGGCCAGTCTGTCGGCATAGTTGTTACGGTCCCTGTGTCCCCTGCAGCTCTGAGCCCCCCTCCTATGTTAGAGTGTCCCTCTGTAGTCAGTGAACGGGCTGTTCCCTTGTCCCAAGGGGCAGCATCTCACTTGCTCCCCGGTACTGTGGTATCTTCCTACAAAATCTGTTTAGGATTGATGACCCCCTACCATGGCTCTCACCTGGTGAGAGGGAGAAACACCTTGGCAACCAGTTTCACATCTCCGGGCTCTGGTTCCACCTGTGTAATAAAACCTCCCCGTGGAAATTGGATACTCCCCTGCAGTAGCAGGTTTAAGGGCAATTCCACGAGACTCGGGTTTATGTCTTTAGGTTTACGCATGTTGTTGAGGTGCTTGCAGTACCAAGTTTGTCAGCTCCTGGGAGGAGTATTTGTGAATGCAAAGGTTCACAAATGTGCTGCGCTTAGATATCTGTAAGCAGACTTCTTTTCTTGTTTGTTTTCTATGTATGTGGTTTTTGGGGTTCGTTTTCTTTGGGGTTGTGATCACGTCTTACTCCTGGCTCGATGTTCAGAGATCACCTTGGTGATCCTTGGGTGCTCATACCTGGTACCCGGGATCAGTCAGGGTTGGTTGCATGCGAGGCACCTTACCCCCATACTGTCTTTCCAGCCCCAGACTTGGTTTTGATGTGTAGGGGTTCTTTTTCTCATTTTTACCTCCCTCACTTACTTTAGATAGAATTTATGGCGGGACTCTCAGGCACTGTACTTGTTCTGCAGGAATCCTCTGCCAGTTCCTGCTGTTACAACATAGGAGTTACACGTTGGACTAGATCAGCGGGTATTCTTGGCTGAGTACTTCCCAGCCACACGGTAGCAGCTCGGTGTAGACAAGTTGCCAGGAGCCCTGGTGTAGCCAGTATTCTGCCCGAGTGGGGGCCCAGTGTAGTCACTGCTCTTGATTTCTGCCCTTGCCCATAGTTCATACTGATTTTCAGTTAATTTGTTCTTTCACTCAATCAAGATTGGGTGGTAGGCTTTAAGTTTAAATTAATTGACTCAGTAGAAACCCATGAAATCTTATATTTCATATAATTTGCATATTTTACTTAGGACATTTATTTTTCTGTTTGTTTCACTTGGGGGACACACCCAGCTGTGCTCAGGCTTTCTCCTGGCTCTGTGCTCAGTAATTACTCCTGGTGGTGCTTGGGGGATCTTATGGCTTGCCGGGGATCAAACCCCATGGCATGCAAGGCAAGCGCTCTACCCACTATACCATCTCTCTGGCCCCTCCTTTTTCAGTTTCTCATTATGCAGGTTATCTGTTATATTTAGCAAGTAGGGAAATCTTAGAAATAACAGTTTTGAGTTAGGGGAGAATTACAGCCAACAGCTAGTATTTGTTTACTAACAATTCTTGCCAGCAGATATAACTGCCTTAATTACAGAGTAATAATAAAAGCACTACATCCATAAAAATGCATCTGTTTTTTTTCTCCAGCAAGAGAAACTTACTGGGTACGGCACTTTTCTTTTCATAGATAATATTTTGTTGTTTTGGGGTCACACCCAAGCAGTGCTCACAGCCTGTTTTTGGCAGTGCTCTGGGAGCCATCCCTGGTCCTGGGGGTGGGACAGGGCCTGGCCACGTGTGAGCGTCATGCCTGCACCTTGACCTTGTCTCTCCAGCCCTGGCTTCTGTGTTGCATGTGTGAAGTTGGTTGTTCTGCTATTTCTGGTTCCTCTCTGATCAGAGGCAGCAGCACTCTTAGAGCTGTTTGGAATGTTCCCTCATCATCTTGCTTCTCTTTTCAGTGGGCCTTTGGAGTGACCCTTTGGGAGCTCATGACTCTGGGCCAGACGCCCTATGTGGACATCGACCCCTTTGAGATGGCAGCCTATCTGAAAGACGGTTACCGAATAGCCCAGCCAATCAACTGTCCCGATGAACTGTAAGTTTCACAGAGTTGGAAGGCACGCGTTTCATTCACCATATTAAAGAAGGGCGGGTGTACATATTCACAGAGACTTCCGTGTTTGAGAATGTCTCTTTGGACTTTTAGTTAATCTCGGAGAGACCCACACAGTCACTGAAACGCCTTCACTCTTGAACGCACTTGGCACACTAATGTACATAGTGAGAAGACGCTGCCTGCCATTTGGCTATTTGTGAGGAGTGAGGGACCTGACTTTTATTTGTGCAGCCTTAAGAACACCTGCGGTTATAACAAATCTTCGTTGTCATCTTGGCTTCTCAGTTGTGGCCGACTGACGTATAAGGAAGCACTGTGGGCTCGCGAGGAAGATGCTCCTAGCTCCTGCTCTGTCACACGGCTGCACACAGCTGGTCTTTCCTTGGAATGGAGTTGGAGTGCACAGTGGCTGTGATCTAGGTTCATAATCCTGGGAACGCTTCTGGCCATGGCAAAGTAGCAGTCTTGGCACTAATGTTACTGCAGATCCAGAGTTCTTGGTGCTAAGCTAAAGCTTCCTGTTCTTCCAGGTTCTTTGTCACAGATCTGAAATATAGGAAGGAGAATGATAGGTTATTTTATCTTGCTTTATGTATTTATATGAAATCTTGATATTTGATGGTAGCACTGCCCTCCCATTGTTCATCGATTTGCTTGAGGAGGCACCAGTAACGTCTCCATTGTGAGACTTGTTACTGTTTTTGTCATATCGAATATGTCACGGGTAGCTTGCCAGGCTTTGCCATGCGGGCGGAATACTCTCGGTAGCTTGCCAGGCTCTCTGAGAGGGACAGAGGAATCGAACCCAGGTGGCCACATGCAAGGCAAATGCCCTACCTGCTGTGCTATCGCTCCAGCCCATATATTGATATACTCAAGAATATTTAGATCCACACACAAGTTGGAGATCATTCATTTTTTGTTTTTCTTTTTATTGTAAAACTGCCAGAAATATATATCATTCCCTCCACACCCACATTTAGACCAGCATAACTAACATAAAACTGATGTATAAGGTTATGCTTAATAACAATAGCAAAAGGTTATGCTATTGTCTCTAGTCATTTTCCGTTTTTGTCCCTTTCAGGTTTGCTGTGATGGCTTGTTGCTGGGCCTTGGATCCAGAGGAGAGGCCCAAGTTCCAGCAGCTGGTGCAGTGTCTCACCGAGTTCCACGCAGCCCTGGGGGCCTATGTCTGACTCCTCTAGGTGCCACCTCACCCAAAGGAAGGTTCCCGTGGGACTCCACTCGGCTGGGCACAGGCGCTTTGTCTATCCTGAGGAACCCATGGCAGCACATCTGTCTTCCAGAACACCGTGCCTTAAAATGAATGCTTTAGAACCTGAACTCTGAAAAATGGACTTAATAATGTGGAATATTTTCTAGATAACAATTTTATTAGATTGAACTGAAAAGGTTTTGTAAATTTTTTGGCCAAAAAATTTTAAGACATAGTTACTTTGGATTAGGGGTACATTCTTAAAAAATAAATAAGTGGTTTTTTGTTTTGTTTTTTTAATTGTTTAAACAGATATTTTGAATAGCTATCTTAGTGCCAACCGCTTTTTACTTTTGGACTTCATCAAGATAATGTAGGTGATTCACCTTTAAAGTTTTCTTAAATATTTAACACTAGTCTTGGGAATGGTTTGTCTTCAAGATGCAGTACTTTTCTTGGAGGATGAAAACGAAGAACAGTTAGAGAACAAAAGAATTTTAATAATTTCTTAGAGATAGGAACTTCCCTTTCGCAGAAAATTGTTTCTAGAAAGGAAGGAAGGAAGGAAGGAAGGAAGGAAGGAAGGAAGGAAGGAAAGAAGGAAAGAGAGTCCTGCTTTCTTATTTTAGGGAAAGTAGAAATTTTCTAAATTTGGTAAATTTGCTTTCCCATGAGGCAGAAGTAGGTCTGGGACAGTCAGCAGTAAACAATGAGATTTTATTTATTTTTACTCTCTGGAAAAAGAGATAACAATTCCAGAACGTCAGATCATATTTCTAAGGTTAGGAATCACTTTTATTGTTGCACCTGGAATAGTGCTATGCACAGAGTGGGTGCTTTTGTTATTGTGGGTAAAGAAATGTAAACTGATCAATTTTGTGCTTATCTTCAATGCTGGCTTAAGTATAAAATTGTTTTTTAAGACACTTGAAAAATTAAAGGATTTGTTTTATATTATGACAGTGCTGAAAAAAAATTGTTCATAAGAACAAATGTGTCTGGTAAGTCTTTGAACAGCTGGATAGACCCCTTGGAGGGAGTGTGGGTGTGTGTTGGGCTGTTTCTGTGGGCTCTGTGCTCGGGAGGGAATCATGATGGTGCTTGGGGACCATATGTGGCACTAGGGATTGAACCTTAGAAATATGGGACTGGCGGCAGGTAGCCTGGTGGAAATCCAGGCCCCTGCCACTGGCTTGCCCAGGCAGGGCAGTTTTGGCACCTGGAGTGCCTACTTCCCTGGCCCTGAAGGTGCCTAACTTGGCAGAATTCATGCACTTCATACGAGTGCAAAGTGGTCTTGGTGCTGGCACTGGGCGTGCACAGTTCAGCCAAATTAAGCACCAGTGGCCCCAGGGGGCCCAGGCGGAGAGGTTTTTGTCACCGGCCATGGGTACCACAAGACAGAAACGTTTTATTTCATGTGATCCTTGCCCAAGAGCCCAAGTCCTAACAGACTCTGACTCCACTTTTATTACAAAGATGTTCCCCAACACTGAGACTCTTCTCCAGAGCCAGATAGAGAAAGCTCTGGATTTGTGCTTGGTTTTAGAAGCCTCTGTAAATAGGGGCTTGTGTGTATGTGTGTCCAGGTAAGTGCAGTATTTATAAATCATAGTTCTAGGTACAAGATGAATTCAGCCACAGTGCTGAACTCTGGCTGGCAATTAGTAACAGGAACTCTTAAGTTTGTTGACATGTTTATGCCTTTAGCCTTGTCTTTTGTGTTTATAAGCTCTTATTCCTGCAGATTTGCAGGTGGTTTTGAAAGTTCAAATATATTTTTCTTGCTGAGCCACTTGAAGTTATTGACATGGGAAGATAAGAGTGGTTATTAGGTTCTGATGACTGCTCTTCCATTGGTTTTGTCATAATTAATAGAGAACACGTTTAACAGAAAATGTGATTTTTCTGAAAAAATATTGATATGATATTATTAGATGACTGTTGTAACAGGGAGTTCTGTTAGATTCTGTCCTTTCCATTGTGAGAAAATTTTATTTGTAGAAATAAGGAAGATTGAGATATTCACTCCATATATACTTGCTGGATGCACTCTATATGTACTCTATGTTATAAATAAGATACGCAGGAACAAGATGGTGAGGGCCCTCCAGGTCATGCATTTTAGTTAGATGATGCAAATCATGTCATTAAATTTTGGTGAGTGCTATTAAAAATTAAACACAGTGGTATCAGAGAACACATTTAGATAATAATATTTAGCCAGACTTCCAAGCAGGTTAAAATATGAATTATAGGAAGCTAGCTATGAGAATATTGAACAGAATAACATAATTTGGGGTGCCTTAAATCAAACAAACTGGCCTTCAAGTCATACCCACTGTCTCTTACTTTCCAGCAACTTCTGTTGGAAGAAGAGGACTGAGGTGCGTTTGGCTAGAATGTAGGCTAGGAAATACAGAGTCTGGTTGGCACGGGAACAGAAAATAAATATTTCACTTATATTTTACTGTAAATATAGTGGGTTTTCACTCAAAGGGCTTGCGGGGGAGCTTTGGCTGTGTCAGGGCTTCCTACTGGCCATGTATCAAGGATCTCCTTGAGAACTTGGGGGTCCATATAGGTGCCAGGGATCGACCTCTTTGAATGTATGAGAGTGAAGTGCCTTACCTGCTGTACTAACTTTGGCCACATCGAGGATTTAAAAAACATTTTTGTTTCATAAATTTAAAAAAAAAATTTGTTTTTGGTTTTTGTGCCACATCTGGGAGTGTTAAGGGCTTATGCCTGGCTCTGGCCAGGGATCACTCCTTCAAGGCTCTGGGGACCATTTGGGGTGCTGGGAATTGAACTCGGGTCAGCTGCGTGCAAGGCAAGTGCCCTACCCACTGTACTATCCACTGCCCAGTCAACAATTTTGTTTTAAAAAAGGAGTGATATGTGGTGTGTGTGTGTGTGTGTGTGTGTGTGTGTGTGTGTGTGTGTGTTTTAAGAGTTTCTTTAAGAAACTATTACACAGTGAATTTGAAAAGAAGGAAACTGTTACATAATTTAGGAGAGAAATGTTTCATACCTGTTTGGGTAATATGAGATTGAAAGGGGTAGACTGGAGATCCATTTTTTGGTTTTTAATTTTTACTTGGGCTCCATGATTTATAAAACTGTTAAGAACTCAGGCATACAGTGTTCCAACTCCAATGTCAATATCCTTCCATCAGTGTCCAAGGTCCCCGCCCTGAACCACCTGCCTCTTTAGCAAACTTTTTGTTTCAGTTAATTTAGAAACATGCTTATTAATCATAGTAACTCAGGGCATTAAGGTACACGGTTATCTCACCTATACACCACCAAAGTGTCCTTTAGCAGTCCGCCTCATTTCTTCTCCCTTCCCCCTCACTCCCCACTTCTTGAAGTTTTCTGTAATCGAGGGCCAAGGGTGTATCATCACTTGGTACCTTCTATTCCCTTGTCTCCTTATGCTGTGTTCCTCGAAGATACCTTGAAAGGCAACAGACAGGATATGGATCCACTGGGTGTTGGGTGGTGGATTAGAGAAGGGAAGAATACTCAGGAAAGAATAATTAGTGATGACTAGTTGGTTTAGGGCTTCTGGTTGGATGGCCAAACTGTGTGCTGAGATGGAATTAACTATAAAGCAAGGAAAATCAATCATTTTACTTTTTTATGGGCCAGGTTTTTTTTTTTAAGTTTGTTGTTTAGGTTGTTTGTGTTTTCAGATAGTTGAGAGTCTGAAGTTCAGGGAAGAGATCTCTTTGAACATAGAAATATAGGAGCATATTACGTAGAGTCTATTTCAAGCCATGGTGTGGGAGGAACTGGCTTTGGAGAGAAAAGAAATGAAATGGCATCCTAAGACATCATATCACAGAGTGCAGTGAAGGAGGAAGAGAAGAAAAGACCCCCAAATGGCTGTGAGGCAGAAAAAAGCAACAGCAAAAACAGTAGGGTATCTCAGAAGCTTGAAGAAGAAAGTATTTCCGAGTGAGCAAGAAGCCTGAGTGGCCACTGGCCTTGTGGGGGTCACTGGCAGCAGCTCTACAGATTGAGACGGTTGAAGGATGAACCCAGGGGACTCCCTGGATCAGTGCTGTGGAGACTTTCGCTGGATGGAAACGGAACCAAGAAGTCTCTGGATCTCTGGAGAAGGAGAGTGTTGGTTTCTCACAGGCTAATGGAATGATCCAGATCCCTTTGGAATATGGTGTACTCCGCGTGATTTGGTTTACAAAGGATGAAAATCTTTCCTCACCCTGGTCCCTTTAGTTGTAGTAAAGATTATGTGTGATAATGTTTTTGTTGGAGAAGTGTGGGTAGTGGAAGGTGGTGCACACAACTTTTGAAATTCCCATTTTATGGAAACTGTCTCCAGGGCTGGCTTCCCTAAGAGTCTGCTCATCCTCCTCACTGCCATCTTTTGCCTCTTGGCTACCAAACTTGTTAAACTGGTTTTACTTGTTACCCAACCCTCCTGCCTTGTCAAGTTAGGCTTCCTAAAACTCTGGCACCGTCCCCAATATCAAACCATCCAGTGATTTCTCAGTGTCAAGGTTGAACTCAGCCTCCCCCTTCTCTGCAGTTCTGCTTCCTGCTCTTCCCCATGGCACCTCTTCCTGGCTGAATGCATCCTGTTGTTCCGCCGCCCCCCCCCCCCCCCCCCCGCCAGATCTCTGCTCCACTCGGGACCCCTCATACCCCACCCACTCCCTGACTCTGGAGTTCCTTTTCAGCCTGGCTGCCTGGGCTTGCACCTCACTACTGGCCCTTGTATTCCATGGACAGAGGAACTTAGTTGTGAATCTCCATTGCATGCTTAGCACAGGATAGGTTTGAATATTTAAAATATTGATGAGTAAAAATATCTTAATTTGCACAAAAGCGCAGTTGCAGAAGCTTTTTAAAATTCTGCTGATTTCTTAAAGCATGTGAAGTACTGTGTATGTTATCAATGTTCTATTTTTAATTCAGATTTAAAGAATTTTATTTAATATAAACCATGAATAGCACAGTGGGTAGGGCATTTGCCTTGCATGCGGCCAACCCGGATTTGATTCTTCCGTCCCCCTCAGAGAGCCCGACAAACTACCAAGAGTATCTCACCTTCACGGCAGAAACTGGCAAGCTACATACAGTGGTGTATTCAGCATGCCAAAAACAGTAACAACAAGTCTCACGATGGATACATTACTGGTGCCCGATTGAGCAAATCGATCAACAATGAGAGGACAGTGCTATAAACCACGAAATAATGAGATGGTTGGTTAGGAAAGACCTAACCAACTGTTTGCACCTCCTTTTCCAGCCACGTTTTATTTTTGTATTGTAGTTAAGTAACATGATTTCAGTAGTGTTGACTAGCATGGATGATTTTGATGAACGGTTTACTGCGACTTCACCGCCAAGGTGCCCAGGGCCTTCCACCTCTGTTCTTATGTCACCACTAGTCCATCTCCCCCCACCACTTTCACCTGCCCCCCACTTCTTGGTAATCTCAGTTTTGCATTTGCAGGCCTAAGAGGTTGTCCTCATTTGTTGTTGTCCATTCCTTGGCTTTGTTTGGCTGTAGACACGGATGAATGGGATCATCTGGTGTTTGTCCTCCCTTTGACTAATTTCACTTAGCTTGGAGCCCTCTAGTACCAGCTGCAACAAACTGCAGATTTTATTGTTTTTCAAAGATAGATTCTAGACTCATAAATGAGTCTTGGAATCAAGTAGCTGGCTGCAAGGATGGCTCCAGACCCTGCTCCAGGCTGATTTCACTGGGACCCCTCGGATGGGAGCCGGCGTCCTCTCTCCACCTGCACCAGATGAACCCCGGCATCCACAAACCTCCAGAAACCAATTGCCACCACCCTCATGGCCGATCGTCACAGGCCCGTCCTGGGCCCCCATGCAAGAGAATAAATCCGCTGAAAACCCAGGAATACGGGACCAGTGACTGAAAATTCCAGGCCTCCAGGGATCGGGACTGGGCCATCCCTTCCCATCTCCCTGCCCTTCCGGGTTCTTGGCTGTCACACCCACAAACTGCCTCTTAAGCACATTAAGTGCCAGTCAAGCACATTAGCAGCCATGACCAGTGAATCTCAGAACCCAGCATCTCACTGCAGAGATGGCTCCGGACCCCAATTATTTGAACTTTTGGAATCCCAAGGAGCACAAGGCCGTGTGATATCTCATACATTTTTTTTTTCTTTTTTGTTGACTCACTGTGAGGTAGACCCTCACAGACATCTTATACTATTCATAACAAGCACTACAAAGTGAATTATCTAGCATCTACAGACTTGTGTGGTGGTGGGAAGGTGTAATGGGGGTGGGATTGGTGCTGAAATATTGAATGTAATCAATTATTGTGAACAGCTTTATGAAAATAAAATTCAAAATTTTTTTAAAAACAGATAGATTGTATTCGTGTGTCTGTGTAGCCTGGTAGCAAATTATTCTTCCTACTTCTATAAGACCAGCTTAATTTGGAGTTACACATGAAAATGATGGCCTCTAACAAAGTAATTCACTGAAAGCTTTTTTTTTTTTGAACTACTATTCTGTTCACCTCACCCTGACCCCATAGAATTAAAGAGAAGGTAATAAAATTTATGCACCAGAGAAGTCAACTTTACTGTTATCACTCACTTGGTGATATTTTGGTTTCTGGGACCCAAAAGATGTCTCAGTGGCTTTCAGAACTTGCACAACAAGTGCAGGGCTGCGAGTTGAAACCCTGATGCTGCCCACAAACTGGGTGTTGGGGACTCCCAGCAACAAAAGGCCAAATGATGGCTTAGATGCTAGAAAATTCTTGAGGCAAGTACTAAGTGTCATGCTATGTGGGAAATAAATAGGATAATAACTTTTTTGTTTCTACATTGATTTTTTTCTTCCCAGTTAGTATTTCGGCTTAACATTAATTCTCTGGGGCCCAAGAACAGCCTACTTAAGTGACTGCATAAGAAGAAATTAAATAATAAAATAAAAAAATAAACAATCTGTGGTCCTATTTATTCTGTGAGTGCTGTTTAACTCATCCATGATAACCAGGCCTAGAGTGCTAATAAGAATTGCCCCCTAAACCTTCAAAGAATAGGTTTTAAAATCATTTTTTAAAAAGAAATAAATGGGTAATAAGGGGTCTATAAAATAGTACGGGGTGGGGGGGGTGCTGGAGCGATAGCACAGAGGGTAGGGCATTTGCCTTGGACTCGGCCAACCCAGGTTCGATTCCCAGCATCCCATATGGTCCCCTGAGCACCACCAGGAGTGATTCCTGAGTGCTGAGCCAGGAGTAACCCCTGTGCATTGCCAGGTGTGACCCAAAAGGCAAAAAAAAAAAAAAAAAAAGTGCAGTGGGTAGGGCACTTGTCTTGCACACAGCCAATCCCTGAGCCTGCCACAAACACTCCCTAGGTGAAGGGACAATAGTAAGCCTTGAACAGAGCTGGGTGCAGCACACAAAAAATGGGTAATGACATTAAAAAGTAGTCCATGGGCCGCAGTGCTAAAGGGCATGCCTTCATGGATTCTATCCCTAGCATCTCAAATATTCTTATATGTAAGATAGATGTAGAGGGAGACAAATATACACACAAGGTTTAGAAGTCTAAATCTTAACCAAATACGAGTTTGTTTTTTTAAGTACGGGTTTCTTTAAACCCAGAGAAATAAACCAGTGCAGCAGCACCCTAGAATATCGTCATTGCTACTCCTCCATTTGCTGCAGTGCCACCTCTAACTTTGTAGGGACCCCCAGGGCCTCTGCCGTTAGCACATAAGAACAGAGGGAAAAGATATAAGGTCTGACTGAGTCCTTTTCAGGAGGAGACTGTTACTGTCTTTGCCATACTGTACTTCTTGTATTTGCCAGAACACGCAGTCACCACTATTAGGCATCTTGGAATCAAATTAATTGGCCCCTTGTTGGGTACATTCTTGCCCTGAACGAAACTAGGCTTCCAGAGATAAGGAACCAGGGAGGGAGTACAGTGGCCGCTAGTGTAGCATTATGCAGAATGGGGTAGTGACAGGCAGTTAACTGAAGTTAACTGAAGTCTGAGTGAATGCAGGCAGTGACCAGTCAGCTTAGTGACTACTGCAATTATTTTCGGAAGAAACCTTTTAGGACTTACTGACTGACCTTCTAACCTCAAGTTCTCATGGCAGGTACTCTGGACTCTGGCCCTACTGTTCTCTGGCAGGTACTCTGGACTCTGGCCCTACTGTTTTCCATCAGTTTCTAATCCTGCCACCACTTTATAGATTTGGAATGTAAAGGTGTTTCTTGTCCCATGATTTAGCCTGGGCACTATCCCCCCACCCCCTTTCCTCTGACTACCATGATTTAGCTACTGAGAAATAGTCGAGTGCTGATATGAGTAATTTAAATTCTCATTGAAAGCGCTTTAAAATTGTACTCACTTCATCACATAATTTTATTAGAATATAATTTTTTTCTTTTTGTAAAATTCTTTTCTCTTTCCTTTTTTTTTTTTTTGCTTTTTGGGTCACACCTGGCAAGACACGGGGGTTGCCTCTTGGCTTTGCACTTAGGAATTACTCCTGGTGATGCTCTGTGGATCATATGGGATGCTGGGAGTCAAACCCGGGTTGGCTGCATGCAAGGCAAACGCCCTACCCACTCTGCTATCACTCCAGCCCCTTTGGGCATACTTCTGATGTTTTAGGGATTAAACCCAGGGCTCCCAAATTTTATAAAAATAACTCCAGTCCTGTCACGCCCCAGCCCGCCCCCGGGTGCCATCTTACCGCACCAACAACCCAGGTCCAGAAACTCCCAATTGAATCCCACCCAGAGATGTCTCTGGAACCCAATCATTTACAATCTTAGAATTCCAGAAGCGCTCGGCCACTTTCACAGCCACACGACCTCTCATGATATTCAAAAAGAACAATGGAAAATAAACTTTCTAGCGTCTGCCCCTGGCAAGCTGGCTTGAATGGTGGTGGGGAAATTAGAGCAAAATATAATCCCCCAAAGTAGAGAGAGAGAGAGTATCAGGGATATTGTCTGCCGTAGAGGCAGAGTGAGGACTGGGATTGGGGGGGGAATATACGGAGGGCGGTGGTGATGGAAAATTTGCACTGGTGGAAGGATGGGTGTTCAATCATTACATAGCTGAATCTCAAACATGAAAGCTTTGTAACTTTCTCACGGTGATTCAGTAAAATTAATTAAAATAAACTTAAAAAATAATAACTCCAGTCCTCTAAGCCATCTTCATGACCCTGGAATATATTTTCTGTGCTTTTGTTTTTATGGTTTGCATTCAGAGTTTAGTTTTTAATTGGAACTGTTTCATCACAGCGTTAAGGTACATCACAGTACATCAAAGAGCACCTTAACATTGCCTGTAACGGACAGTGAACGGGATTCTCAGCAGACTCGCTGGCCTTGAGGAGAGGTTAGTCATAGGCCCTGAGTCCAGAGAAACATCAGGGTTAATATTCTGAATAGTTTCTCTAGCTCTGACTTTGCTCAAAACAAAATAGCTCTGGCTTACCCAGGATTTCTTTCTGTGGAAGTGTAATGTCTTGGTAAACTTGAATTTCACTTTTGTACTGTGCCCTTTGCTGCTGCTTCAGGTAGATGTCTGAGAAGGCGTTCCTGGTCAGCTCTGCCAACTCCTCTTAATGGTCAGTGCTCCCCAGGGTCCTCCTGGCCTCTTCTGGGAAGTCAGGAAAAGGAAGAGGCAGTGGAAACCTGGGTTGTCTGCCTTCCTCTGGCCCCGAGGACCTCGTCTCTTAGCACCACTTCGTGGCTGTCCCCGCTCTCTTCAAGGACCCTTCCCCGTACCCGCTCCTCTGGGATGCGACATCATCTCAAGTGCATTTAGCAATATCCTAAGGCTTAGAAGTAGGTAGAGGGACTGGAGCAAGAGTCTATTGGGGAAGGCTCTTGCCTTGCACACAGTCAGCCTGGGTTCAACCTCAGCATCCCTGAGACTACCAGGGGTGATGGCTGAGTGCAGATCCAAGACAACCCTGAGCCTTGTCAGGTGGAAGCAATCCAAAAACGAAGAAGAAGAAGAAGAAGAAGAAGAAGAAGAAGAAGAAGAAGAAGAGGAAGAGGAGGAGGAGGAGGAGGAGGAGGAGGAGGAGGAGGAGGAGGAGGAGGAGGAGGAGGAGGAGGAGGAGGAGGAGGAGGAGGAGGAGGAGGAGGAGGAGGAGGAGGAGGAGGAGGAGGAGGAGGAGGAGGAGGAGAGGAAGAGGAGGAAGAATAAGAAGGAGGAGGAGGAGGAGGAGGAGGAGGAGGAGGAGGAGGAGCAGCAGCAGCAGCAGCAGCAGCAGCAGCAGCAGCAGCAGCAGCAGCAGCTCTCCAAAAATTTAGGTATAGATTGCTTCTCCCACTCACCCACCGACCCCCAGACACATGGCTTAGCAGAGCTGAAAGTAGGGTCATCTGACCCTATTTTACAAAGAAAGCTGAATTCACTAGCACTTCCAGCACACAGTAGAGAGAGGCTTGCTCTCAGGTAGACACTTTTATGGAAAAAGGGGCCTTCTGTGGAGGGGAATGTGTGGGAATAGTCAGAAATACTCTACGAGAGGGTGTTTTAGGGTGAATCTGCTACGAGTAAAAACCTGCAGGCAATTAATTAGCATTCTCGTGTTCAGGGCAGAGTGAAAAGTGCAGTTTCAGGTGTCAGTGGCAGATGGAGCGATTGGACTTTGTTCTAAAGCTACAAAACAAAGAAGGTGAGTTGCTGAGAAGCTCCAGCACCAGCCTCTTTGGGGCTCCTGTGACCTGGTCTGGCTTCCGGCCTCTCTTAGTTTAGGTGCAGCTCCCCGGGGGGCACTCGGCCTTGCTCACCTGCTCCATACTCGGGTATCTCGGTGTTCCATCACCTTCCCAAGGTAGTCGACCAGGCCCAGCTGTCCCCTCTCACCTGGCTCGGTCAACTGGTCCTTCAGCGCCGTGGTCATCTGGAGGGGCCGCTCCCGGGCACCAAGGCTGTGGCTGCAACAGTGCAGGGAGGAAAACGCTGCCAGCTCTGGGTGTGCCTGGGCGCCACCAAGCCTCCAGTTGGCTGCTCCTCCTCCCGACTCGCAACAGGGAGCTGGTTCTGTCCCAGGGTCTGGGGTGGCGGGTGAGCGGCAGTTATTGACCAGGCTGCACGTTCAACTAGAACAGCTGTGATGCTCTGTCAGGCCCCAGGAATGGAGACGGTATGACGGCCATGTCCAGGCTCAGTTTGGGGCCCAGCAGAGGGCACATGTCCGGGCAGTCGCTAGAGTGCACTGTGGGAGGGAGGAAAGTTTCCGACACTCTAACAGCCTCACGTTCCAGTCCAGGAGCTGGCTTGGGGCCTGGTTAGACCTTTGAAATTGGGACACCGGGGAAAGACAGAGTCTGAGGGGCTGGAGCAATAGCACGGAAGGTAGGGCATTTGTCTTGCACGCGGTGACCTGGGTTCGATTCCCAGTATCCCATATGGTCCCCCAAGCACCGCCAGGAGTAATTCCTGAGTGCATGAGCCAGGAGTAACCCCTGAGCATCGCCGGGTGTGACCCAAAAAGGGAAAAAAATAAAGAGGCTGAGCCTGCAGGGTCCAGACCCTCTGGGGAAGAGCAGGTATGCCCCTCCCGTGGGTTGTGATACTATGACTGTGTGATACTGCATGGACCCCCTCAGGTCACGTGCCCCTGCACCTCCATGGTCTGTGTCATACTCGGTCATATGCTCCCCATGGTCTTTGATATTGGGTCACGTGTCCTCTACCCCCATAGTCTGTGTGGTACTGGGCCACGTGTCCCCCACCCCCGTGGTCTATGTAATACTAGATCACGTGACCCCGCCCCAATCTCTGTATGATACTGAGTCACGTGGTGCCACCCTCTAAAGGGCTGTGTGAGAGTCCAGGCATGTGTGGCCTCGGTCCATCTGAACACTGTAGATGTGACACCCTGTCATTTTCCCCCTGGTCCAGTTTTCTCTCCAACCCCAACTGTGTCCACGAATGTCGGTGTCCCGAAGCCCGGCTCCTCTGGGCACACATGCTCAGCTCACTGAGGCCTTGGGCTACAGTCAGCTGCAGCTTTGCACCACACTAGGGCAGGCCTCACTTGGGAACTAAGGAAAGCCCCTGTAGGGGACAGCCTGCAACCCGCCTCATCTCCCGCACACAGGTCTAGCCTTCAGACCATTGCTTTAGGGCTGGACTGTTTCTGGAAAGCAAACACCCTCGTCCCAGAGGAAATCCCAGACAGCTCCACATGCCTAAGCCTCCCCCCAGTGAAGGCAGGTTCCTCTTTTCAGTGTGGTGAGGGGCTCTGAGCAATGTGAGATGTGGCCCTTGTCGGCCTCCTGCCAACACCCAGGGGCTCTGTCACTTCTGTCCTCTCACGAGAAGGACGGTTGCTCCTCCCGGGCCCCCCATGTCTGGAGAAACGCTCCCTTGGAGGGACACCACTTGGTGCCTCTCAGCCCATGGCCCTACCTGGCTTTCACCCCATCCCCCCTCAGGCCACCACTCCGAACTGTGTCCCTCACCCATGCCATTTGCTCCCTCTGGCCAGCCACCCCATGCCAAACAACCCTCATCCCGTCCCCTGTCCAGGACCTCTTTCTAGTGCTGTGCCTGGCTCATCCCAGGGAGTCAGAGCTTGGTGGGAACCCTTGGGAATGGATACTACTGTGTGGTCAGCCAGGAAGGGGCTGCGGAACTGTGATGGAAAAATATCTGGTTCTCATCTGTGGACACCCCCAAGCCTCACCCCTACCCCTGGAACCTCTAGGAGGCCCAGGCAGCAGGTCAGACAGAGGGCACAGGGCGTCCAAGAGCAGGCTTGGATGGGTTGGGGGGCCGGAGGGCTGAGGGCCAGGGCCGTGCTCACCGGGTGCAGGGCAGGCCTTGCCCTTTTGGGCTTCACGGCTGTACCCCGGCTTTGCACGCCCCCATCAGGGGTGCCCTGGTGGCTCCAGCACCACTGAGGCTGAGCAGTACCACATCACCGAGAACTGCCCAGCCCGCATACCTGGACCAAGTGTGGCCAGGCGAAGACCCTGGGCCTCCAGCACCGCCCAGAGACAGGAACAAGTCAAAAAAGGGCTGACAAGGCTGGAGCAATAGCACAGCAGGTAGGACGTTTGCCTTGCACGTGGCCTACCTGGGTTCGATTCCCAGCTTCCTGGCTGACCACCAGGAGTGATTCCTGATTGCAAAGCCAGGAGTAACCCCTGAGCATCGCCCAGTGTCACCCCCCAAAAAATAAATTAAAAAAAAAAAGAGAAGGGCTGACATTGACACAACCTTGGGCCAAGTTCCTAGCAGCACGAGGCCAGGTGCCCCTGGAGTATTCTCTGCTGGTCCCTCAAAGCCTCAGTGTCCTCAGCCCTCCCCATCTGGACCCCAGCCATCCCTGCCTTTCGGACCCTCCATTCCTTCACCCCAGCTGCCATGGCCCTGGTCAGTGGCTCCTCTTTGTTTCTCAGTCCATGCCGGGGCGCCCCTTGCCCCTGGCAGAAGGTCTCCTCTCCCTCCTGCCCTATGTGTCCCCTCCCACACCAGATCCTCGGGCAGTTCCACTTCTGGTCTTCATTGCTTAGCATGTCCCAGGTCCTTCCTGCCACCTGTGGGCTGGGTTGCAACGTCCCTGCTCTGGTTCCAGGTACCCCCCCGTAACACTCTCCCAACTCCCCCCACCCAGGCATCCTTCCCGGGGCTGCTGGACGTTCCTGGCTGCCAGGTTCCAGCCTGTCCCCTGACCTCGCTCTGCCCCTACTGGCCCCACCGCCCAGCCAGGGGGCCTGTTCCTGCCACCCACACAGCCTTCCGACTCTTACCCCCACCGCAGGGGGGATTCCTGGTGCCCATCCCTGTCTACTCTCCATCCTGTCCCTTAGAAAACAGCACGGAACCCCACAAGCTCACTCCAGGGCCTCTGGGCCAGGTCTTTTGCAACAGGTTTCCTGGATGTCCAACCTGAAGTCCTATGGCCACTCCCTCCACTCTTACTCTTCCGTCTGGGCCTGCTGACAGGCCACCTGACTCCCTCTGAGAGTTTCTTCGTGTTGACCAGGACCAAAAGTTGGGGCCTCTGATAAGCTCCTGAAAAGGCCTGCAAGGTGGAGGTGCCCAGCCTCGCCCCTACAGCTCACCAGACTCTGCTTCAGGCCTCCCGCCCCATTCTCTTCCCAGTGATCCCCGGGCTACTGGAGTTAACCTCAGCTTTCCCGGACACTCGCTCAAGCACTTGTTTCTAACAACCTAAAATATTGATGTGAGAAACATTTCTTTAACAAGTATGAATACAGAATTCTGTGAATGAGGTGATGGGCCTCCCCCACTCCTCCTCTCCACCTTTTTGTTTTGTTCTGGGGCCACCCCTGGTGATGTTCAGGGGTTACTCCTGGCTCTGCATTCAGGAATCACTTCTGGTGATGCTCAGAAGACCATAAGGGATGCTGGGGATCAAACTGAGGTTGGCCACATACAAGGCAAGCGCCCTACCCCCTACCCCTTTCATACTTGTCTGCGTGCTCGTTGCTAAGTAGATTACATAGTTGACTGTGAAAGTATTTTTGTAGGGTCCTTAAGATAAAAGAGTTCTGATGGTGGAAGTTTTGTTTAGTAAGTTTGTCTCTCCTATCCCTCCTTCAATAGGATAGTCCAGCCCACTGTCTCTCCAGTCTACCTCTTCACCTTCTAACCCTGGCTTATTTATTAATTAGAATGATTGCTCGAGACAAAGAAAGGTAACCTCCCATTCCCCATGAGAAAGAGCCACCTCCGAGTCCCCTATTCCAAGAGACCCTCCAGGCAGCAAAGAAAATGGATTCAGAAGGCTTGAGGAGGGCAGGCCAGTGACCAGGGCAAAGGGCTTGGTGGCAGAGGGAGAGTGCTTTTCCAAGTTTGGGTCCCCAGGGCATGCTGAGTGTCCCACTCACGTGATCCTGTCTTGACACAGCCTGAACTTATGCAGGTACATGTTCTAACCAGAGTCCCTGAAGTTATTTTTCTGGGAGCGGGAACAATTTGGGCGCAAGAGCCCTGACCTCTGGACCCAGACCTGAGACCTTAGTGTGTGTACTGGGCTTGGACCTATGGCCATGAGCCACTGAGGAAGTGACCCATGATCTGAACATCACCCATTCCCTCCCAGCACAAACATCACGGAGAATGTCGCTCTGCGGAGTTGACACTGTTGGCTGACCAACCATGGAAGGGCGGCACCAGCTGCTGCCACGGTGGCTCCATGAGAAATGGCCTTACCTCATTCCTTCCCGCTCCAGGAATTCGGTTCCTTGATTGCATTATTTTCTTAAAAAAGAAAAATCACCTTTTTTTTCAGTGAAATGAAAAAATGAGTCTTTGTTACAAATAAATTTTCTGGTCTAAATACAGGATACTAGGGAGTGACTTTGAAATTGTTTTGGAAGATCTGAGGGGGAAAAAAAACATTTTTATGACAAGTACACTTGCTACAGTAAACATTAGATTCATTTCCTTTAGTCTAAGAGAAAATGTCAAGCCTTGGGCATGGGACTATATAGAATTTATCCTGGAGTTAAATGAACCCCAAGAGGGTTGTTTGAAGGCTCTTCTTAGTCTACCTTCTGGAAACGTCTCTTACCATCTCTTTAATATTTTTCATTTCAGCTTTCTGTACTGCATTCTGGGTAACTTTTTAAAAATTTTGATTCACCAGTTCTTTTTTAATTATTTTTCAATTTGCTTATCTTCTTTTGGACATGTGTTTAATGAAATTCAGTGGCTGTATTTTTCATTTCTAAAAGCAATTTTTCCTTATAATTTTTATCTTTTTACCTAAGTAGTTGTTTGTGGTTTTTTCATGGCACCTTTCATTTCTTTAATCACTGAAAGCAAGACCTTTTAATAATCTAAATCTGTTGGTTCTGTTTTTTTAAGGCTACGTCTCTGCTTTTATGACTCATTCATGGGGCTATTTCTTTCATGCTGTCGATGTAATTTGTCAGAATCCATAACCTAGAAGTAATGGGAGGAGTTACAAGTATTTACCAGAGCTAGGAGATAGTACAGTGGATAAGGTCCTTGGCTTGCCACAGCTGACCGGGTCTGATCCCTGGCATCCCATATGGTCCCTGAGCACCTCCATGCATAATTTCTGAGTGCAGAGCCAGGAGTAGCTCCTAAAACATCACCAAATGTGCCCCAACACAAAATCTACCAGTGATGTTTCATAAACTTCCTGCAAAGTACAAGAGACTGAACTGGCAATTTGAACAAAATATTGGAACTAATAAAAACAAAGGAGACATAGTAAAGACAAACCTATTAAATGAAACTTCCAGTAGCTGATAGTAATCACCAGGATTCCTTTTTTTTTTATCTTAAGAACTTATAAAAATACCTTTGCAGTCAACTATGTAACATACTTAGCAATGAGTGTGCAGAAAGTATGCAAAACTCTGAAACATGATCAGAATTATTAAGCTTATTTAAAGCAATCCTGAACAAGTTGGGGATGTCAACCGCGTCCCTGATACAGAGATCCCAGTCGCACATGTTTGCTTTTGCCAAATGAACTCATCCATTCAGTGCTGTTGTCAGTAAGACTTCTAAAATCCTCTGCGGTGGGGACTGTCAGTTCTTCCTGTGAGGGCCTTCCATTCCATCCTAAAGGATGACCAGGGGAAAATGGAACTGACTGATGACACAGCCCTTCCTCTCACCTGTCAGAGTGCCGAGGGCCCAGAGCAGGCCATTGCGTTCAATACTCCGCCGAGAGCGGAGGCAAGAACCCAGGTGTTTTGGAAAGCACCATGGGACCATGAGGGGAGGAGGGCTGGGGAGAGCTCAGCTGCTGTGGACAAACCCCTGCAGGCTCAGTGTGGACAAGGATGAGAGTCAAGAAGGCCTGGCCCTCAAGCACTGCCAGGGGTCAAGATCTGTGACTCCAACTCTGGGAGCTTGACAAGGATCTCGAAGCAAATATTAGACAAGAATCCTTCTTTGGAGACAAGGGGTAGCTTGGGCCACACCCAGCAGTATTCAGAGGCTATTCTCGGCCCATGTTCATCATATCTAACTGGTCTCCTGAGTACCAGACAAGAATTCCAACTGGGTTCAGCAAGAGGCAAGGCAAATGCCTTAAGCCTGTGCTATTCTCTGACCTGTGGACTCCTGCTGGTACAAGCGGGAAGAGACATCATTTTCTTAGGTTCTTTCCGTCATCATTAGCAGCAGCAGCATTGTCCCCCGTTTCTCTAGTGGGGTTGGAAGTGAGCTGCGAGGCAGAGCCGGGTGCTCAAGCATCATCTGCAGTGGGAGCCAAGTGTGAGTTTGGCTGGCTTTTGGCAAGGCCAGTCTTGGGATACATACACGGGAGCATAACCTTGCTGGGCTATTTCAGAGCCGAACCAGCCCTAAAAGGAGGGAAATGCTCAACTCCCTTCCATCCTAGCCACCCTGTTCTACCTAGGGGGGTGGCAGGGGCGGGGCTTGGGAAACCTTTGTAAAGTTCACAGTCCAAACTTAGAGAATCAATAAAAGTCTGAGACCTAATTATAGGACTGTACAATGCCTCCCCCACGCCTGCCACCTCACTGCTACATACATCCTAGTTATCATAGTTCCTTTGACCCAGTACATCATGTCCAGCTATCAGGGAAAATGACAAAGCTTAGTAAGTGACAAAAGCAATTTAAAGGGACAGAACAAGCATCTAAACAGGACTCAAGTGCTATTGCCATGATAAGGCCAGAAACAGTAGGGCAAGAAATGACTTAACCCAACCTCGCTCCTCCAAAAGGTCTTAACACAGGCAATCCCTCTTTAAAGCAACTATGATACATATGTTAAAGACTCTCATGATTCTCATGAAAGAGCAGGTGAGCTTATTAGTCAAGAAAAAAACGTCAGCTGACTGAAGTGAAGGGGGCCTTCTGTGGGCTGAGGAAGGCATCTCTGAGGCTAATGTAGAATTAGAAAACTCCAAAATTGAACAGCAGAGAGAACAAATACTTTTTAAAAATGACAGAAGACTGTTCAAATACTGTGAGACACTGATAAAAAGGCAATGCACATAATGATAATTTCGGAGGAAGAAAAGAACAGAAGAGTTTTTAAAACAACAATAAATAATGTCAGATACCGAATCTCAGAGAACATCAAGCAAGATAAAGCTAAAAAGACAAACAGAAATGTAGACCTAGGCATATCATTTTCAAACTATAGGAAATAATTTTTAAAAATCCTAAAAAGGCAGAGGAAAAACATCCTGCCTGTGGAGCGAAGGTAAAAATTGTTTGGGGTGGGAGAGAGGGGGTATTGAAATGACAGTGATGTAAAGAGGAAAAGTCTAGAATTCTCTATACAAGGGAAATACTTGTATCAGACAAACCACAGTAGAGGGAATTCATTGCCAGTAGACCTGCTTTACAAAACAAATAGTTTTAAAATGTTCTTTAAATAGAAGGAGTATCATAAAGGTCAGAAACTGAGTTTTACAGAAAAACCATCAAAGAAGAAATCGGTGGAAATAAAATAAAATGAACCCGGCAAGTTTGCTTTACAAGAATAGGGCAAGAGTATTTTGAGAAAGAGACAATGAGAGTCAGTGATGGTGGGGCAGGAGTGCAAATTTTAAGGACATCCTGGGGCAGAGCAGAGGCCCCAGAAGGCCTTTTTGCATCTGAAATGGGGAAATGATTTACACGAGATTTTATTTTTTTATTCATTCTTGGGGGGAGATGTTGGACCAACCCCACACAGTGCTCAGGGGCTCATCCTGGCTTTGTGCTCTAAGGACTGTATATGGTGCAGGGGTTGAACCAGAGTCCCAGCTGTAGCAGCAGAATGTTAAACATATTTATAATATAGATTAAAACTTTTGGATGTACTGGTCTTTCTTTGAACTCTATGTTATGATTTTCTGGTTAAAATGAGATTTTTCTGGGCAAGGAAGAAAGAAATAGTGCCGATTCCCTCACCCACGAGGGAATCTTCAGAAAAACCCAGGTATGTGGGACCCATGACTGAAATGGCCAAGTTCACTCAGAGCAAAAATGGGCCTCTTCCCCCCATCTCCTAAGTTTATCAGTAGCTTGGCAGTCACACCCACAAACTGCCCCTGGTGCCATATTAATCTTATCGATGGCCAAGATCCAGAGACTCAGAAATAAAGCTCCCGGAAGAGAGCAATCAGCTCACCCATGAGTGAATCTGTTGTACAATCATATTCTAAATTTTAAAATTCCTGGAGCAACCACTAATACTCTACAACACTATTGTACTAAGAGTAGTACACAGCATTTGATTGGGTTTAGCAAGCATGTTAGTAATTTCTTATACAAGGGCTTAATAGCGCCAGGATAAAATACAACGATCTTTACACACTTTCCTCTAAGGTAACTTTATTGGACCATTTTTAGTGGATTATCCATAACAAGCAATACAAAATTAATGGTTTTTGTTCTGCTTTGGGGGCACGTTTTGGGGTTTGGGGTGGAAAACATTTGAAACGTGGGGGGAAGGTGCAATGGTGGTGGGATTGGTGTTTGAATATTAAATGCAATGAATCATTGTGAACAAATTTATAAAAATAAAATTTTAAAAAAGAAATGGTGAAGAATACAAGGTAATTAGTTGCCTTGCATTTGGTTGATTCTAGTTCAAACCTCTACACGACATAAGGTCCCCCAAGCACCACTGGAGGTCACTCCTGAGCCCAGTTTGGAGTAAACCAGGAGGACTGCAGGGAATGACATAACCCAAACTCCCTCCTCTGAAAGGTCTTCTTAACATGGGTAAACTCTCTTTAAAAGCTGGTGTTAAAAATAATCTATGTCGGGGCTAGAGCAATAGCACAGCGGGTAGAGCATTTGCCTTGCACGCGGCCGACCCGGGTTCGATCCTCGGCATCCCATATGGTCCTCTGAGCACCACTAGGCGTAATTCCTGAGTGCAGAGCCAGGAGTAACCCCTGAGCATCACTGGGTGTGACCCCAAAAGCCAAAAAAAAAAACCTATGTGGGCTGCCGAATCTAGGGGTCAAGGCACTTACCTTACATGCGACAGACCCAGGTTAGATCCCTGGCACCACATATGGTCCCCCAAACCTACCAGGAGTGATCCCTGAGTGATCTCAGGAGTAAGCCCTATACAGAGCTGAGTGTGGTCCCCAAACAAAAGTATGTTATATAATGGATTTTTAAAAATTCAATAATATCTAGTAGCAGACTAGTAGAAAGTATGTATTACATGCTCAAGAGAGGGAAAATAAAAGTTTTAGACTGTGAAAGTTCAACTCTGCGAAGATGGGTGAGAAAAGAGAAAAGCAACCTGATGGCAAAAAGCAGGCAAGGCACATGGAACCGAGGGAGATGAGGTGAAATGCAGTAAGGAACGTCTTTTGTTTTTCATTTACCAAGAATTAAACTCACTTTATAAAGTGCTGAGGAAGTTGCTAACACACACCATAGGTAAGACTGAAGCTCAGCTCAGCATTAGTTTTAATTGCAAACAAACTCCCGATGGGGCAGATGAAGTCCACGCACCGAACAGTAATTAAATAAATCTGGAGTAAGTTGTGGGTTGCAATGCAGGCTACAAAATAATGCTTTGTCAGCAACTATGCAGCCTGACTACTTTGGGTAGAGGGAACAGTGTCTACTGTGGCAAATGGCATCAGGAAAGCAAGATCTTTACAACTATGCTGCAAAGTCCTAACAATCAACCTGCCAGCGACATGCACTGTCCTCTTTGCTCTGAGGCTACAAAAGTCTCCATCCCCCGAGGCTGTCACTTACTGATCTAGTCTATAAACTTGCCTTTTGTCTTTTATCTAAATTATTTTATCTAGGAGAAACCAGCCCCAGACCCCTCAGCCCACAGCAAAAGTGATATGGTGGAACTGTGTAGAAATACAAAAACAACATGGCAAAATTATTATCAGTAACATATTTTAAAATTTATTTGTTTGTACTTTGGCTTTGGGGCCATACCAAGCTGCGCTCAGGTCTTACTCCTGTCTCTGCGCTCAAGGATCACTCCTGGCGGGCTCTGGAGACCATATGAGGTACCTGGGGATCGAAGCTAGGCTGGCCACATCCCTGAAGGTCAGAGTCTTACCTGCTGTACTCTCACCGCAGACCCACAACTTTATTGTTTAAAGACAACAAACAAGACTTTCCACAGGTTTCTTTAGCACACATCCATCTGGTAGTCCTCTATCTATCTATGAAAGGTTTGAGAGGATACAAGCCAAGCACAGAAATAGGGGTTGGTAGCAAATTACTGAGTGTTTGCTTTGCGTAGTGAGATGCTACAGGTATTAACTTTAACTTTCCCAGCAATTCTGATGATAAACTGAGACAGATCGAAAGATTTGCATTTTGTTGTTGTTGTGTGTGTGTGTGTGTGTGTGTGTGTGTGGTCCCACCTGGGGATGGTCAGGGGTTACTCCTGGTTCTACACTCAGGAATTACTCCTGGCAGTGCTCGGGAGACCATATAGGATGACGGGGATTAAACCAAGGTTGACCGCATGCAAGGCAAACGCCCTCCCTGCTGGGCTATCACTCTGGCCCCAAGATTAGGTTTTTTGTTTTTGTTTTTTTCCCAGCCAGAGTGTACAGTGCAAATGTAATCCAGTGGAAATTCTGGAATGTTGTAGACAGCACGAAACTATATAGCACTCCAATCACCAGATCTCTTTAGTGTTATAGCCCTGTATTTACGGGTCTCAAGAGTCCCACAGTGACCTCCAAGCCTAGCAATACCAGCAACTCCTTCACAGCAACTTAGGATCCATGTTTATACACTCTCATAACTCTGCCCCTTAGCTGTTTCTGATATCTGATTAACAGTTAATTCTTATGTAAATGAGGTTTTGAAACTCTAATCAGTCTGATTGGGTACAAAATGACCAGCCTGCCTAAATAACACCCAATCAGATCACCAAGGTAACAACCCATCAGATCAACTAGATAATGACCAAACTGACTGACAGCCCCTGTGATGGTGTATACTGATGGGCCAGCTCTCCTTACTCCCGATATTACACAAGGGTACTTTTTTGTATTTTTGCTTTTTGGGTCACACCCAACAATGCTCTGGGGTTACTCCTGGCTCTGCACTCAGGAATTACTCCTGACAGTACTGGGGAGACCATATGGGATGCCGGGAATCAAACTCGGCTCGGCCGCATGCAAGGCAAACGCCCTACCTGCTGTACTATTGCTCCGGCCCCAGGGCACTTTCTGAAATGATGAATTTGATTGTGTACTCCTGTTAAGCCCTGTGTTCCCTTTCCTTAACTCTTTCTTGGATAGATTCTCTAGATCTTTTATATTTTTTATATTTTATATTTTTTTCTCCTATTTCTCATTTCTTTTTCTTTTATCTTTATTATTGTGTCTTTTTTCTTTATATTAGTGATTTCAACCCATTCTCCTATGAAGCTTTGGAAACAGATTCCTGACCTTCCCACATTTCACTCCTTCCTCCCTGTTTCTAATCAAATGCATCTAATACCTCTGGCTGGACCCAGAAAGTTTCACCTTTGTTGTTCGTTTTGGGGTCACACCTGGCAATGTTCAGTGCTTACTCCTGGATCTGTGCTTAGGGACCACTCTGGGAAGGCTGAAGGAATCAAACCTGGATCTGTCAAAGTAAGCACCCTACTCACTATACGATTGCTCCAGTCTCAGAAAGTTTCCCATGAAAAGTCCCCAAGTGGTGGTGCCGTTCCTGGTCGGTGATCGTGAGTTCGGGGATGATGGCTCTCAGCCATGGCTGTCAGACAGTTCTTTCACATTTTTGAAACTTTTAGCTTGAGAATTACATTTTAAATTTCTAATAACATTGTTCCATATTTTTCTTAAGTACTTTTTAAAGTCTGTGAGAGGAAAGTCTAGACTCCCACTGAGGCTATTAGGTAAAATTTTTAGGCTAATTCCTATACCCTGAGCAATTTTTTTCCTCCTGACTCATGTTTTATTTGTTTCTACTGGTTCAATTTGGGGCACTTTCTTATTTTTATTGGGTAAGGGCTCTAAAAGTAGTTCTCAGAAGGTGAAGAGTGCATGCAGTGATGTCCAGGTGGAGTTCAGGCTTTGTTGGAGACTCAGGTAGGGTCAGTCCGTATGCGATGTGAGCACCTTAGCCCTTGTTCTATCTCTGTGATTCCTGGGCTTTTTGGTTTGGCTTTGCTTTTTATTTTGGTCATACCTGGTAGTGTTCAGGTCTTATTCCTGACTCTAAGCTCAGGGATCATTCGTGGTAGTGCTCAGGAGACCATGTGTGGTGCCAGCAATTGAACCAATTGTCTCAGAAAGTGGAGGATTTGTGGTTTAATGGAGGGATTGCTATTGATCTTCTCGACGATAATGTGGATGGATTTCCTCAACAGCTGTCTGCGAGCAGGACTCCTAGGAACGTGAGCTGGTGGTTCTTCCCACTGGGCCAGTTCGGGCAGCATGAAGGGAAGGAACGGGCTCTTGGGGCATAGCCCAATTAGGAGCCCCACACTGATCAGCTAAATCTCACTTCTGAGGAGGAGCTGAAACTGTCGCCGGTTAGGTTCTAAGTCTTGGTGATGCTTGGCATAAATGACTCCATTTTGGACCTGTTATTTCTATTTCTCTTCTTTTTAGAAAAAAATTGGGCCACACCTGGTGATGCTCAGGTGTTACTCCTGGCTCTGCACTCAGAATATCCTGGCAGTGCACAAAGGCCCTTATGGGATGCCAGAGATTGAACCCGGTGGGCCACATGCCAGGCAGATGCCTACTCGTTGTACTGCACTATCTTCAGCCCCCTGTTGTGTTCTTTTGAACACAACAATCTTTAATTCCACAGATTCACATTTTGTGCAAGATGCATGTTCCTCTCATCTCCAAGTCAGGGGTCCTGGGGATAAACCAGTCAAGGGAATTTCACAATTATTGACCTTCAAGTGTTTCCAAGAACGAGGCTTCTTCCTTAAAGTGCTGTTTACTCCCGAATTTATATTAGTGTGGGATAATTTGACCACCAGGCAGGCTGGCTGGATCTAGTGAGCTCTTACAGGTGTGGTCTTGATAGTTTCCACTAGAGGTTATCACTCTTATCCATTCAGTAAGTCTTCTATTCTGCAATGCAATCTTTCTTGGGATTTTGGTTTTCCTCTGGGGTTGGGGGGAGCATTTTATGTTTTTGATTTTGGGCCATACCCAGTGATGCTCAGGGCTTACTCTTGGCTCTGTGCTCAGGAATTAATGCTGGCACTCCTGTGCTATGGGGGGGAGGAGGGGGAAACATGTGGGATGCCTGGGATCAAACCTGACTACGTGCATGGCAAGCACTCAACACACTGAACTATCTCTCCGATTACATATTATCTATGCAATCTCTTCATGTCCACTACGAATTACCTCGATATTAGTGATCTTTTTCGTTAGTTTGTTCTGGGGGGGCTATACCCAGTGGGGCTCAGGGGTTACTCTTGCTTTAGGATCATTCCCAGATCTTTATTGGAGGGACCACATAGTTCTGACATCAAACCATTCCTCCTGCTTGCACTTAGCCCTCAGGCCCATCCCTCTGGCCCTCAGGATCTTTTTTTTTTTTTAATCTCACTGGCCTTGTGAAACCTACATTTCAACAAGACAGTTGGTGAGAATAGTGGTACTACATCACGGTGACTACCAATGAACTACTAATGAAGTTGGACATTTTTTGGTTTCTTTATTGGTTATTGGACTGTCTTCTTAAATTCTAATTTACCTCTTTACTTATTTTTCTATTATTTGTCTTTTTTTTATGGATCACAGGGGTCCTTTACATATAAGATGTACAGCTTTTGTCAGGAGTTTGGGGGTGATACTCAGCCTGGTGAACAGGCCTGATGGTCAAAGCCTGTTGCTGGCCCCACCAGGGCCACACCCAGTGGTGCTGGGGGCACATCACATGATGCTGGGGATTGAATTTGAGGCTTCACATCTGCAGGTCACAAGATAACACATCTTGAGTTATCTTGTGACCTCTCCACTTGTCCTGTACTCTCCCGACAGTGCCTAGGGATTACTCCTGGCTCTGTGCTCACTCCTGGCAGTGCTTGGGGGACCATGTGCTCTTCTAGGGATGGAGGGCAAATATCTTAAACCCTGTACTCTCTCTCTCGCCAGACCATAGGTTTTGATCTTCTGACTATTTTCCTCCATGTAGTCAATTTTTTTGGCTTGCTTTTAATTTGTATCAAGACACCATGCTTTGCAAAGTTGTTTTATACATACGACGTTCCAACACCAATCCCACCACCAGTATCCCCTCCTTCCACCAATGTTCCTAGGCTCCCTCCACCCCTTAGCCTGTTCCCTTGGATTGTTGTGACTATAAAAAATTCATTTCCTATTGCTTGGTCCAAAAAATCTTAAAGGAATGGTAAATGGATTTATCGGAAAATAAACAAAATTTTCTTATGATGTTTGGTTGCTATATGATTTCAATCTATCTAAGTAAAAATATTAAAATAATTTAACACAATATAATATAATGCCAATTTTTATTGACATAAGTAAGTTTTCAACTCTAGCAACTAAACTATATTGCATTAAATTTTATTTTGTATTTTGGTCTTATTGTGGTAGTTATCATGTTCTTCTCTTTCAAAATATAAAACTTTTTTAAAACATTCCGTGCTAACGTATTTTACAGTTTACTTGAGATAGGCAAAACCTACAGATGTAAAATTTAATGAGTTTAGAGAATTAAGAAAATTTAAATGGGAAAAATGTTAATAGACCTTTAATATTACAAAGTGTTTGTCTTTAGAATGAAAATATTGGTTTTTATATTAGAAAATGGGCTGGAGCGATAGCACAGTGGTAGGGCGTTTGCCTTGCACGCAGTCAACATGGCCGACCCAAGTTCGATTCCTCCGCTCCTCTCGGAGAGCCCGGCAAGCTACCGAGAGTAACTCGCCCACATGGCAGAGCCTGGCAAGCCACGCGTAATGTATTCGATATGCCAAACACAGTAACAACAAAACCTCCAATGAAGACGTTACTGGGCCCACTCGAGCAAATCGAGCATATTAGAAAATATTTTATTATAGATAATGTTTAAGTTTCTGCATTAATAAGTAAAATATTGCAATAAAATTATCCATAAAAGTAAAAAAACTGATCAGACATAGAACAATATAAATAAGAGATTAATTAATAAAATGTATAAAATCCTTAGCAAGCTAGAAATAAACCAACCTTTCTCTCTCTCTCTTTTTTTTTTTTTTTTTGCTTTTTGAGTCACACCTGACAATGCACAGGGGTTATTCCTGGATCTGCACTCAGGAATTATTCGTGGTGGTGCTCAGGGGACCATATGGGATGCTGGGAATTGAACTTGGGTCGGCCGCATGCAAGGCAAACACCCTACCCACTATGCTATCGCTCAGCCCCAAACCAACCTTTCTTAATTGAGTAGTGGGCAACCACAAGTGCCATAAGTGAGTGAGTGCCATACTCAGTGCCACATGCTGGAAAGTTTGTCTTGTCTTTTAAAGAAGCTCCTTTAACATGTCTTGCTAACTTTTTTTTTTAAATTTTTATTAGTGAAACACCATGAGGTACAGTTGTAGACTTACAAATTTTTGTGCTTGGGTTTCAGTTATACAATGATCGAGTACCCATCCCTCCACCAGTGCCCGTACTCCAACATTTACATTTTTAAAAAATTTTTTGTTAGTGAAACACCATGAGGTACAGTTGTAGACTTACAAATTTTTGTGCTTGGATTTCAATTGTACAATTATCAAACACCCATCCCTCCACCAGTGCCCATTTCCCACCACCATGGGTCCCAGTAACCCTCCCACCCCCCCATCCCCCCATCCCACCCTGCCTCTGTGACAAAGTACTCCCTTTTGTTCTCTTTCTCCTTTTGGGTGTTGTGGTTTGCAAAAGAGGCATTGAGTGGCAATCATGTTTGGTCTATAGTCTACTTTCAGCATGCTTCTCCCATCTTGGGAGGATCCTCCCAACACCCTTTATTTGGTGCTGCTTTCTCTATCTGAGCTCCCTTTTCCCCTAGAGTGTGTGGCTGGCCTCCAAGCCATGGAGCAAAACTCCTGGTACTAATCTCGTCCACTCTTGGGTGTTAGTCTCCTATTTTTTTTACTTTATGTTCCCCAGATGAATGTAATCTTTCTCTGTCTATCCCTCTCTTTCTGACTCATTTCACTTAACATGATACTTTCCATGTAGTACCACTTGTATGTAAATTTCATGACTTCATCTTTTCTAACAGCTACATAGTGTAGATGTACCAAAGTTTCTTTAATCAGTCATCTGTTCTCGGGCACTCAGGTTTTTTACAGATTCTGGCTATTGTAAAGAGTGCTGCAATGAACAAACAAGTGCAGATGTCACTTCGACTATACTTTTTGGCCTCTCTGGGATATATTCCCAGGAGTGGTATTGCTGGGTCAAATGGAAGCTCGATTTCTAATTTTTTGAGAATTGTCCATACTGTTTTCCAAAAGGGCCAAACCAGTCAGCATCCCCACCAGCAATGAAGGAGGGTCCCCTTCTCGCCACATCCGCGCCAGCACCAATTGCTTTTGTTCTTTTGGATGTGGGCCATTCTCTGTGGTGTGAAATGATATCTCATTGTGGTTTTGATCTGCATCTCCCTGATGATTAATGATGTAGAGCACTTTCTCATGTGCCTTTTAGCCATTTGGATTTCTTCTTTCAGAAAGTTTCTGTTCATTTTGTTGTCCCATTTTTTTATGGGCTTGGATGTTTTCTTCTTGTGGAGTTCAACCAGTACTTTGTATATCCTTGATATCAACCCCTTATCGGATGTGTATTCAGCGAATATCCTTTCCCATTCTGTAGATTGTCTTTGTATTTTGGTCACTGTTTCTTTTGAGATGCAGAAGCTTCTTAGTTTAAGATAGTCCCATTTATCTATCTCTGTTTTCATTTGCTTGGCCAGTGGCGTGACATCTTTGAAGATACCATTAGCTTCAATATCATGGAGGGTTTTGCCAACTTTGTCTTCAATGTACCTTATGGATTCCGGTCTGATGTTGAGGTCTTTAATCCATTTTGATCTTACTTTTCTACATGACGTTAGGCAGAGATTTGAGCCCACTTTTTTGCATGTAGCCGTCCAGTTTTGCCAGCACAATTTGTTAAAGAGGATTTCCTTGCTCCACTTCACTTTTCTTGCCCTCTTATCGAAGATTAAATGATCATATGCTTGGAGGGATATGTCAGTATATTCAACCCTGTTCCATTGGCTAACCTGGTTTCTGTGAATGCCCTAACTTGTTGCCTGTCCATAAGCTTTGTTTTGTTTCTTCAAATCTGAATGATAAGCTAGCTGGCTAGAATATTCTTGCTGAGGGGTTCATTTTTGTACTATATCCCTCTGCTCTTTTCTGGCTCACAGAGCCTCATTTGATAGGCTGTGAATCTTATCACATTCTTTGTTTTACTTTTCTTTTTTCAATCTTGCTGCTTTCAATATTCTGTCTCTATCTTTGGATTTTGTGTGTGTCTTGGAGTTTTCCTAGTTGAATCTGTTTTTACTGGGACCCTTTGTGCTTCTTGGCTCTTGGTACCTCTATTCCTCAACTATGGAAAAATTCTTATTGGTGATTACTTTAGCCAATGTTTCCTCATCAAATTTGCTATTCTGTTTTTCATAGACTCCAATTCTTATATTGTTCCTCTTGAATTCATATCATAGTTCTCTGGTATGCTTTTTATCTCTTTTTTTAAATTTTATTTTTGGGTCACACCCAGCAATGCTCTGGGGTAACTCCTGGCTCTGCACTCAGGAATTACTCTTAGAGGTGCTTGGAGGAACCATATGGGATGCTGGGGGTTGAACTTGGGTTGGCCATGCACAAGGCAAATGCCCTACCCGCTGTACTTTGTACTCTGTACGCTGTACTCTGGCCCCTGCTGTTCATCTCTTTACAGACTATTTCCTACTTCTGTTGTTTTCTAGCAGTTTTCTCCATCTCATCTTGGACCCCGGAATCTTTTTGCTCAGCTGATATTAATATGCTTTTATTGACTTTTTCTATCATCTACTATGTTCTTGATTTCTGTTTGTAATTTTTTCATTTCAGCCCTCATACTTTCTTGTGTTTTGCTGACTGCCTGTACCATTGTTTCCTTGAGCTTATTAAAATCCTCACATTGGTATGATTAAAGTTCATTTTCTTTTTTTAAATTTTTTAAATTTTATTTTTAAAATTTTTATTAGTGAGACACCATGAGGTACAGTTGTAGACTTAAAGTTCATTTTCTGAGTATCTACTTAGCTGGTTGGTGCTGTTTGTGCCTTCCGTGTTATCATTTCTGTTCATTGAACTTGGTGGGCTTCTATGTATTTTTCCCAGTGGTTTTCTAGTCCTTCTGCTATGCCGGGTTGAGTCTTCATTTAGTCAGATCCCCTGAAACAGTCAGAGGGATTAAACTGTGGTTTGCTCTTTTTCTTCTCTTCCTGTCTTCACCAAATGATAGGAAGTGTAACTGTGAGCAGTGTGTAATTTGCTGAGTCGATCTGCCATGCAGCCACATATGCAGCTGACCCACTTCTGGAGCTGTTATGTGGGCCCGTTACTATGGTGGAGATGTGGCGGCTGCTGGGACCTAGCCCAAAGGGAGGGACTCTGCCTTCTGTCCTGAGTTTGTGCCGGTGATCACCAGATATTAATCTCACCTGGGAGGGTGGAGCAGCATTCTATTTTAAACTTACAACTTCAGTCACATACAAACATCTTCTTTTTTGGAGGGACTCTAAACCAGTGCTCAGGAAGCCTGGGGGCCTATCTGGTGAGATTTAGAGAGCTGAGTTGATGGAACAACTCTAGTGCCTGAGGATGCTGTTCAAGCCCTACAGTGCGAGGCATCATGAGGGTCACCCTACCAGTGCTCAAGGTCCTTCAGGGCCACACAGTGATTCTTGGGTCCTCTAGAGATACACCTTCGTGATGCCTGGGAGGCCATACTGTACTGGGGATTGAGCCTGGATCAGGGTTCTGTTAAGCATGTGACCTAACTGCTGTACTATGACTGCTCCCACAAATCTTTACAACATCCTTCCCCTTTACACCACTGATGTCACAAATTACATCTTTATATATTCACTGTCACTATATCACTGTCATCCCGTTTTTCATTGATTTACTCAAGCGGACACCAGTAATGTCTCTATTCGTCCCAGCCCTGAGATTTTAGCAGCCTCTCCTTGCTCGCCTTTCCCAACGATTGGAGGCTTTTTCAAGGTCAGGGGAATGAGACCTACTATAGTTACTAGTTTTGTCATATCAAATATGCCATGGGGAGCTTGCCAGGCTCTGCCTGTGCTGGCGAGATTCTCTTGGTAGCTTGCCGGGCTCTCCAAGAGGCATATCTATCTATCTATCTATCTATCTATCTATCTATCTATCTGTATTTCTTTCTATGATTTGTTTCCTACTGTCTGAACTCCATCAAACATCGTGTGGTAATTATGGAAAATGGGTAGGAAGTATCTTATGTGTCTGAAAAGTGGCCTGGAGTGTGGCGGCAGTTGGGTAGTGGAGGTCAGCTGCCAGGGCTGGGTCCCTTAGGGCAGGGAGAACTCTCACCCACCCCACTCTGGGGCGCCCTGAGTGAAAACAGCCTGGTGTGGAGTTCCCTTTATATATTATATGCCTATTAACAGAGATTTATAGTATGAAAAATTATTTGTTTCAATCACATACATATATAAATTTTATGCATCTGCACACTCGTACAATTTACCACATTATTCCATGCATGCATTTTTACTGAAGTGAAGACCATTATATCTTTGAATCGCTTTACATTGGTGTTATTCTTGTTTTCTCTTGAAGGGCTCTCATTAGCATTAGAACAAGTATAGAGATAATGAACTCCTCTTTTGAGAAAGACTTTATTTTCATTTACTTGAAAGACAGTTTTGCCATATATTCAGTATTCTCAGTTGACTATTTTTTTCCTTTCATCACTTTAAATATATCAATCATACTATTCCCTTCTGGACTGTCTGTCAACTAGCCCATTTCTCCGGAAAAACTCCATGACAAGTTTAAGGAAGCTCCCTTATATGTGACGAATCACTTTTGTTGTTTAAAGGTTCTCCTTTGGGGGGGGGGGGGGGTGTTTGCTTGCTTGTTTGTTTGTCTGGGGGCTATACCCGATTCAAGGTTCTGCTCCTAGCTCTCTGCTCAGTGATCATTCTTGGTAGACTCTTGGGAGTCCATATGGGAATCTGGGGATCAAATCTGAGTTGGCTTCATGCAACGCAAGTACCCTACTCTCTGTATTATGACTCCAGTCCCAGATTCTCCTTGTTTTTGATATGAGTTAGTTTGGTTGTAATGTCTCTGTGTGTCTTTCTTTAGATATTGCCTAGAGTTCTTTGAGCTTCCTGAATCTTTGTGTTATTTCTTATCTCATAGTTGAGAAATTTCCAGCCATTATTTTCTCAAACATGCTCTTTCATTCTGTCTGTCTCTCTCCCTACTCCTTCTGTTATTTCCATAATGAGTATATTGTCTACCTGAGATTATCTCATTAATCCCTTAGTTTTGTTTTTTCCTCAGTAGTTTTTTCTTTCTGTTCTCAGAGTTGATGATTTAAACAACTTTTCTTCAAGTTCACTGATTCTTTCTTCTGCCAAATCAAGTCTGCTCTCAAACTGTTTCATTTTAGTTGCATTTTATCAGTTCTGGAAATTCTGCTTGGTTCATTTTAAAAATTTTGTTAATAATCTCATTTCGCTCATGTGGACTTTTAGATTTTTGTTGTTGTTATTTACCAATGTTCTCTTTGAGTTCATTGATCCTCTTTTTTGACAGTTATTTAAAACATATGAACCACTTCCTAGATATGCATTTCTTTAGGGTACCTGAAGTTTTATTTTGTTCTCCACTGAGGCATATTTTCTATCTTTGTATCCCTTGTAATTTTAACCCTCTGGGATTTGAGTATTTGAAAAAGCAGCTGCTGTTTTCATCAATTACAGAAAACCAACATTTTGCTTGGTTGAAAATTCTAGGACAGCTCAAACTTTTTCTTTTGATCTCTTGCTCTCTCTGGTGTTTATCAGTGGAAGTACAGTTCTAATTTGCTGCCTCATTTTTCAGTGGTTTCCAAACTCTGGTGCCAGTTTGTTTGTGCTCCAAGTCAGACTCAACAGAAACCGGTCCTTGGGAAGTTCCCAGAGAACTGGTCAAATATCCTTGTTTTGTTTATGTTCCAAGGTAATAACTTGGAATAGGTTTTTTTTTTCTCCTGGTTGCTACACACAGAAAAAGTATATGATCAAATGCTACAGATTTTCCTATCCTTTCATTGGAATCTCTTTTAGATTTTATGATAGATGCTGTAACTAAAAAATAGCTCTCTGATATCTATATAGGTATCCTGGTCCACATATTGTTATTAATTTTCAGTCTCTGTTTTGTTGTTGTTGTTTTAGAGGTATGTAAGGTCAGCGCCTTAATCCCTATACTATCTCTCCAGCCCTGCTTCTTGTTTTAAACCATATGATTTGCCAATTTATGAGGGAAATTTGTGAGGCATGCACGAACATTACTGATTTTTTATAGGCACCAGTTTCATTTTATATTTTTAAAACATGTTTAGTTCACAATGGCTCATAACTGCATGTTTTATTTTACAATAAAAGGTATTGGTATTTTGAGTATACCTATTTTTAAATAACCACTATTTGTTATTCATTAAGTATCCTTCTCTGAGTTTGTGACTTGGAGCAGAATGAGAAAAATAAAAATATAAGAGATATTTTAGACTCCATCAGAAAAACAGCCTCAGAATCATAGGGATTCCAGGAGCAGAAAGAAGAAAAAAGGAAAAACAACTAGTTGAAGAAACAATAGCTGAGAAATTCCCATTCTGACGCAGGAGAGTTATGCAGTGGGTTAGGGACCAAAAGTAAAACAAAGTAAAAATAAATGTAACAACATTATGATACAATCAAAATAGTCAGAATCAGAGAGAAAGACTCCTTAAACCAGTAGGAAGAAAGCAAAATCTTATACACTTAAGATTCACATTTAATTTCTCAAATGATACTCTACAAGCAAGAAGGGAACAGAATTCCTTCTTGTTATTCAAAGTACTGAGTGGAAATAACCTCCGACCAAGAATTCTCTACTTTGCAAGGTTATCACTCAGATTTGATGGAGAGATTAAAAACATTCTTAGACAAACAACAGCTGAGGTCATTAGTCACATCTAAACTAGCTCTGCAGGGAACATTGAATGTGCTCCCATAAGAAAAACAAAGTTTAAATGGCGAAAAGAAGAAGAAGCCTACCAAAACCTTCATAGAAAAATGATTAAATCCATGTCAATAATTTATCTAAATTCTATGGACTAAATTCTCCCATAAGACGGAATTTCTGCCTCATTTCAAGAGACACTCTGAAAATCACACTATAACACAGGCTTTGAGTGAAAGGTTGGAAAACAATCATATAGCATAATGGTGGATTAAAAAAAAAGCAGAGATGGTGATACTGGGATTACCAGATAATATTCAATGTTTAAAAATTAATTAATTAAGTGATAAGGATAGATGCACTGTCCTCCCATTGTTCATCGATTTGCTCAAGTGGGCCCAGTAATGTCTCCATTGCGAGACTTGTTACAGTATTTGGCATACCAAATACATCACGGGTAGCTTGCCAGGCTTTGCCGTGGGGGTGAGATACTCTTGGTAGCTTCCCAGACTCTCCGAGAGGGGCGGAAGAATCAAACCCAGGTTGCCCAGGTTGACCGCGTGCAAGGCAAACTCCCTACCTGCTGTGCTATCGCTCCAACCATTCTATATGGTATTCTGTGTGTATATATGACATTAATGTTAATATATACACACAAAATGAAGGGACAGCAAAGTTTATAGAGCACCTGCTAATAAATCTGAGGAAATGCATCAATGGGAGCACAAGAGTAGTAAGAGACTTTAACATTCCACTCACACTTTGGACAGATCAACTAGATAGAACATCAATAAAGAAAGAAGAGCCCTGGGAGTGATAGCACAGTGGGTAGGGCATTTGCCTTGCACGCGGCCGACCTGGGTTGGATTCCCAGCATCCCATATGGTCCCCGGAGCACCGCCAGGAGTAATTCCTGAGTGCAGAGCCAGGAGTAACCCCTGTGCACTGCTAGGTGTGACCCAAAAAGAAAAAGAAAAAAAAAAGAAAAAAGAAAGAAGAGCCCTACATGATAAACTAAAAGTACTGAGATTAAACAGACATTTATAGCACCTTCCACGCTCAAAAAATCAAATCAGACACACATTCTTCTCCAGTGCGCAGGAAACATTATCCAGGTGGGCACAATTTTAGTGTTTATAAAGTCACAAAATAGAAATCATATAAAGCATCTTCTAAGGCACAACCTCTTCATTAACTAAAATTTTTTTAAAATATTATATTAGAACAACATTCTATTAAATAACCACTGGGTAAAAGAGGAAAAAAAAGGACTCCTTGAAATTAATTAAATTAGAAAACAAACTACCAGGTTCTCTGGAGAACAGCAAAACAGTATTAAAGGAGAATTTCATAGAAATACAGGTTTATCTAAGGAAATGAGAAAAAGCATGAATAAACAATCTCATATAACAGCATATTAATTTAGAAGAACAGCAAGACAGAATCCTAAAGTAAGTAAAAAGAAGGAAATTTTTAAAAATTAGAGCAGAAATAAATGGCAGAGAGCTGAAGAGATAGTACAGTGCATAAGGAACTTGCCTTGCATGTGGCCAACCTGGGTTTGATCCCTGGAATCCTGTGTTTCCCTGAACACTTCCAGGAATAATTCCTGAGTGCATAACCTGAGCATTGCTGGGTGTGGTCCCAAAACAAACAAATAAAAAAAGACATAGAAATCAAGAAGACAACAAGAGGTAAGCAAAGCTGGAAACTGGACTTTCAATAAACAACCTTGACATATCCCTTAGGGTCATGGGGGATAAAGAGATAAAGCCCAAATGAATTGAATTTGCAATGAAAAACTAAATATTCTCTTAGAAATACAAAGGATCATGAGGTTACTTTGAACAATTTTATGCTACTAAATTGGAGAACCTAGAAGAAATGAAGTTTTTAGAATCATTTGTTCTCTCAAAGCTGAAACAAGAGGAAACAAAACATAAATAGACCAATCACAAATAAGACAATTGGAATAGTAATTAAAAATTTCCCAAGAATAATAACCTAAATCTAGAAGGGATCACAAGTCAAGTCTACCAAACTTTCAAATTTGTTATACACCTCAAGCTCTTTAAAAATTGAGAAGCAAGATTTCTTCTCTTAAAATATGTCTTTAAGTCTCTGTTCCTATTTGTTTCTAGTATCATAAATCTGTTTCTGTTACATACACACACACACACACACACACACACAAACACAAACTTCTTTATTCCATTTTGTTCATTCCTTTTTTTTAAATTTTTATTTTGTTCATTCCTTTGAGACCAAAAGGAATGGGGATGGAACAAGAGAAATAGGAAGGATTTTGCCTGAGCAAAGCTGTCTCAAGAGTTTTCCTTATGTGGAAATAATGAATGACCACATTAAGCAACACCTCCCATCTTGATTTTTTTTTTTGCTAGCTAATGCCTCTGTAGCATTATGGGCTTACTCATATGCTTGTTGTTTGGATTTTTATTAGTTTATGTAATTAGGGTCAAAACAACATTATTTTATACTTTCTTTCCCATCTCCACTTCTTTCTACAGCTCTAGACCCTGTGTTGCAGAGTTGACATGTTTACTTAATGATCATAAGAGCAATATTTGCAAGCTAAATGAGCGGAAGAGCCTGCCAAAAACAGTAATAATAACGGGTCTCATTCCCCTGACCCTGAAAGAGCCTCCAATATGGCAGTGTTGGAAAAGACGAGTGAGGAGAGGCTGCTAAAATCTCAGGGCTCGAGATAAGTACCAGGAGGTTCACTCCATGGTTTGGAGGCCAGCTGCACATGCTAGGGGAAAAGGCAGCTCAGATAGAGAAGGGAGCACCAAATAAAGGGTGTTGGGAGGATCCTCCCAGGATGGGAGAAGCATGCTGAAAGTAGACTCTAGACTGAACATGATTGCCACTCAATGCCTCTTTTGCAAACCACAGCACCCAAAAGGAGAGAGAGAACAAAAGGGAATGCCCTGCCACAGTGGCAGGGTGGGATGCGGGGTGAGAGGGATACTGGGATCCATGTTGGTGGAAAATGGGCACTGGTGGAGGGATGAGTACTAGATCATTGTATAACTGAAACCCAAGCACAAAAATTTGTAAATCTACAGCTGTACCTCATGGTGTCTCACTAATTAAAAAAAAATCTCAGGGCTGGGACGAATGGAGGTGTTACTGGTGCCTGCTCGAGTAAATCAATGAACAACAGGATGACAGTGATACAGTGATACAGTGAAATGAGCAGAGAATTGGGTTGGGAAAGGAGACGCTTGGCGAGATGAGACCAAGGCCTTCAGCCAAAACCAAGATCATTTATTAAGTAATTTATAAAGGGGTGAACCTCTCCTTGATGTGCTCAGGGCTTACCCCCGTCTCTGCTCAAGGATCAGTCCTGGCAGTTCTCAGGGACTTTATGGTGTGCCTGGGCTTGAACCTGCATTGACCATGTGCAAACACCTTACCCACCTTACTATCTCCTAGACCCCTTCAGCTCGGCTCCTTGCTGAGATGGATGGTGTCTGGCTCACCTACATAAGAGAAGAGAGGCAGCAGGCAGGATGGGGAATAGCCAGTAAATTTGGTTGTCTGATCCTATTTTTTTTTCTTTTTGGGTCACACCTGGCGATGCTCAGGGGTTACTCCTGGCTTTGCGCTCAGGAATTACTCCTGGCTGTGCTCAGGGGACCATATGGGATGCTGGGAATCGAACCCGAGTCAGCCGTGTGCAAGGCAAACGCCCTACCCACTGTGCTATCACTCCAGCCCCAGATCCTATTTTCTTTATCTTCTCTATACTCTACTCAAAAATGCCTTCTCTTTTTCCTGATAGACTAGCTTGTAAGATCAAAGGTCCAGTAGAGAAGAAATTTTATTTCCAGCCCAGGAAGAGGGTGACAAGAAAGAAAACCCTTCCCATTTGGTAAAACTTACCACTGCAATCACGTGAAAGCACAGCATTCTGTGGGTTGTCATACTCTTTACAACTGATTGCTCACTGGCAACTAACCAGAAGGTTCATGGAGATAGGCAGTGCTCAAGCAGATTTGCTGAACCCTCTGTACCCAAAGTGTGCCTGGCACATATAGAACTCCATACATACGACAGTGACTAGTAATGATGGAAATCCCACATGGGTGGATCTTTATGCCAGAACACAGAAGAGGAAAGAGCCGAGGGGCACTTCTGCTCCAGACTTTGCTGCTCAGGGTTGAGAAAAACCTATGAGAATTTTCTCAGTAGTTAAGTAAAGTCTAGTATACGGCAAGTCTTGTACATCCTTGCCAAGTTGTGTATACCCTTGCTGTACACGGGACTGCTTCACAGTCTTTGGGGTCTCCTTCCTCCTTCCCATTATCTTGGTAACATGGACCTGACCTGCTCCTTCCAGATGACTAGAAGTTGCATCCCCAGCCACAAGAAAAGGGTCCTGCTTGTGTGGGCAAGTATACTCCTCCACAATTTCAAATACTGCCACGTATTGAGCAGGATTCCAGCAACGGATTCTCTGCTAGAGGGGGACAGATGATGCTCCCTCTCTCCATAAGGGTTGCAGATCTGCAGAGTGGGACCAGAGTGGGATGGACAGGGGGCTGGGGGTAACAGTCCATAGATACACTGTTACTAGGCTGAAGCACAACGCGCCCCCCCCCCCAAAAAAAAAGCTGTTCTGGCTACAAAGTGGGGCCTGTAATGGCCATAGGGAAGGAAGTGGGAAAGAAGGCATCTGGGGCTGGCTGATTCCAACAGTGTGGTGTGACAATAGGCAAGTTCAAGAGGGTTTTGTGAGAGCTCTCTGGGAGCCAGAGGTTGGCTGTGACTTTTACACAGAGGACAAAAAGCCCAGCTCAGTGTCAGGTTACAGTGATTGCAGAGACTTTTTATTCTGGTACCTTAAGGTTCACATAGCTTCTCTCCTCTCAGTATTGCTCCACCTCTGACCAGGCAGCAGAAGGGAATTAGTACTGAGATGGAACTGGAAGTGAAATGCCTCAACTGACCGCAATGACACAAAAGTGATACCTCGTGTCTGAGACCCATTTCACCCCTGATAAAAACCAGAGAAAAGGCCTAGGAATGAAGAATGTAATATAGCCGAGTGTGGTGCTGGAGAGCTGGAATCAGAAAGAGCAGGACACTCCCTGGGCAGCTAGGCAGATCACAGGGCACAGGAATGTGACTGGAACTGTAAGTCCCACCCTCTGAGGAGGGTCTGTGCTCTGCAGGTAAAAAGTTGTAAGAAGGTAGAAAAACAGGTAAATGGGAGAGGGGGGAACCGGGCAAAGGAGCAATACTGTGGAGTTACCAAGCTACTTAGTTTTTCTTGCAGGAAACAGAAAAACATCACTTCCTGCAGGAAGTGATGTTTTTGGGCAATGGAAAGCTACTTCCGGGCTCCTTGCCTACGTGAACTCTCGATCTGCTGGATGGTTGTCTAAATGCAGAGGACCTGGCAGGGGGCCTGCAAAGGGCTGGAAGAGTTACAGGATGGAAGGGGCTACCCAATCAGGAGCATCCACTTTTTTATGTGAAGAGTGTGGGCACCTTTGCTCTATTAAGTCACTGAGACGTGGGCTTATTGCAGCTGTTGGTCCATCTGAAATAGAAATTGGTACAGGAAGTATGGCATGACTAAAATAAAGTCCTATAATAAGTGACTTTGTCTTGCCTCGTAGGAGTTGGCAAATACTAGGAAACTGTACTGGGGGCTAAAGAAATAGCAGTTTTGACAAAAGGGTTACTGTTTGAAATATGAAAGAAAGACCAGAAACCTTATAAGTCCTCAGTGCCAGAGTAAAGGATGGTGAGCAGAGTCTGAGTAGGGGGTGTTGATGATGGCGGGGCTGACATTTGCAATAAAGGTGCGTGTTCAGGACACACTCAGCCTGGGTCGAGTGGAAATGAAAGGGAATGGAGATCCCAAAGGCCTGCACTCCTTAGCACCAAGTAGAAAGCTTATTTTGAGGAAAACTTAGCAGCTGAATAAGGCACTTGGAACAAAAATATTAATTTTGGTCTTTTTATTCAAGTTGGAGAGAGAGGTGGGAGAAAGAGGGGCGATAATGCACTTTGATATTTGAGTATTAAGACCAGGGAAGTCATTATGATTAGCACGGGAAGCTGAAAGCTAATGAATTGGCAGCCTTGTAAGTGTTCAGAGGCTTCACCTTTGTAAGCTACCACAAGCCTGGACAGAAAGCAGCTTTAGCTGTTTGAGATTTCGAACAATCATCAGAGTGCCAGAGGAGGATGGTGGGAGCAAGTCTGGACCCCACAAGCCTCCTTGAAAACAACATCCTGAGATCCTCTTGTCTGTCAGCAGCCCAGGTGCTGACGGCAGGGCCAAAGCAGCAAATACGAGGGATTGAACATGTTTTGTTTCCCAGAGTCTTTGACTCATAGAATCCTGGAACCTACAGTCCTGCTTGCATGACTAACAGGCATTTTGGTTATTTTCTATTTAGCAAAATGCTCTTTATTGAAGATACATGCACATATAGTTTAAGGGACTAATAATTTTTCACAAAGTTTTGAGATGTACTAAGTACTGAGTGTTCTAATGCCAAACTCATTAGTGTCAATTAGGCCTTATTTCTCAGTCCCTGGCCTTAGATCACACATCTTGAAAGGTACCTTGCTCCTGATGTCATCCTTTTACCCTTGTCACTGGGTGCCTTATTGTATTTTTTTTTAGTTAAACCGCATTTTGGGTTGAAGAAAGTACAAAGGGTAAGGTGCTTGCTCTGCACATGGCCAAGCCAGGTTTGATCCCTGGCACTATATATACAGATTCCTGAATCCTGCCAGGAGTGATCTCGGAGGTATAGAGCCAGGACTAAGCCCTGAGTCCTGGGTGTGGCCTTAAACCAAAAAACAAACACAAGAAATATATATATATCATGGCCAGGGAAAACAGGGGTTAGAAAGACTGGTTAATGGTTGGAGATAACCGTAAGTGTATGTGGGGCTGAGAGTAGGTAAGATAAAGAAGAGACGAGTATGACAATAATAGCTGGGAAAGATCACACTGGACAAGATCTGAGGGTTAAAAGTAGGCAAAGGAAAATTATTGATAATCTTTCAGTATCAATATTTGCTCGAGCAGGCACCAGTAACGTCTCCATCTTGAGACTTGTTGTTACTGTGTTTGGCATATCAAATACATCACAGGGGGCTTGCCAGGCTTTGCTGTGCGGGCGAGATACTCTCAATAGCTTGCCGGGCTCTAAGAGAGGGGTGGAGGAATCGAACCTGGCTCGGCTGGGCTGGCTGTGCGCAAGGCAAACGCCCTATCACTGTGCTATCGCTCCAGCCCCAATATTGCAAACCAACATTTGAGAGAGAGAGAGGAAGAGAGAGAGAAGAAAAATGCCTGCCATAGAGGAAGGCAGGGGTGGGGGATGGAGGTGACGGGAGGGAACCTGGGGCACTGGTGCTGGGAAATATATACTGGTGGAAGGATGAGTGTTGGAATACTGTATGACTGAAATCAAATCGTCAACAGCTTTGTAGAAGTCTATCTCACAGTGATTCAATAAAACAGCTTAAAAAAACAAACATAAAAACAAGCCCACATTTTATTTGATTTTTTTGACTCAGAAAAAACTATTTTTATTTTAAAACTTTTTTGAGTTTGATTTCCAAATTGTTTGAATTTTTCCTCATTTCTGTTGGTGATTAATGTTTATTTTCAAAACATCATGATCTGAGAGGATAGTTGATTCTATTTGTCTTCTTTATATTTGGAGATATGTTTTGTAAACCCAGCTTGTGATATACCTTGAAGAATATCCCATGTGTACTAGAGAAACATGTAAACTCAATTTGGCGGGAGATGAAGACCCCCATATATGTCCATTAAACCCATCTCTTCAATTTTTCTTTATTATTATTATTATTATTATTATTTGGTTTTGGGGTCACACCCAGTGATGAACAGCGATTACTCCTGGCTCTGCACTCAGAAATTACTCCTGATGATGCTCGGGGAACCATATGGGCTGCTAGGAATTGAACCCGGGTCGGCCGTGTGCAAGGCAAATGCCCTACCCACTGTACTATCGCTCCAGCCCCTCATTTTTTTTTAAAAAACAATGCTTCTTTGTTGATTTTTTGCCTAGTTGATCTATCCAGCAATGATAGAAGAGTGTTTGTCTCCTACTATCATTACGTTGCAATCAATAAGATACTATTGCTATCTTCCTTCATGTTTAGTAGCAGGATTTTTTTTGTTTTGTTTTTTGACTTTGTTTGTTTTTCTTTCTTTCTTTCTTTGGTTTTTGTTTGGTTGATTGGTTGGTTTTGGTTTGGTTTTTGGCACACATCTGGTGGTTCTTCGGGTCTACTCCTGGCTCTGGTTCTGTGCTCAGGGATCACTTCTGGAAGGGTTCAGGGGACCCTATGTGGTGCCAGAGATCAAACCGGGGTTGACCATGTGTAAGTCTGGCTCTCCTTCTCCTGGCTCTGTACTTGGGGATCACTCCTGCTAGGTTCAGGGAGCCATATGGGATGCTGAAGATGGAACCCAGGTCGGTTTCGTGCTAGGCAAGTGCCCAACTCTCTGTACTATTGCTCCAACCCCTGACCTTGCTCCTTTTAATACTCTGTCTTTGGTTTTTGCCATTCTGATTACCATGTTACTTAGGATTTTTCTATTTGGGACTGTTTTTGCGGGAAACTTTTAGGCCTCTTGAACCTGGTGCATGTACTCCTCAACTCCAGGAAATTCTTAACTATGATTTGTTTAACTATAGGTTCTTCATCAAATCCTCCTTCCTGGTGCCCAGGGACTCCAATTATTCTTATATTGTTCTATTTGAGCTCATCCCAGAATTCCCTTGTGTGTAGTGCGTTTCTTTTCAGACTTTTTTTTCTGTCTTCTATTGATTTCTAGAAGTTTCCTCCATTTCATCTCAGAGTTCCTTGATCTTTTCCTCAACTTATGTAATTCTGCTGCTCAGTTTCCAATGACACATTTAAAATATCACTTTCCTATTCTTTATTTCTGCTAGTAATTCTCTTATTTCAGCTCTTCTAGTTTCTTGTGCTTTACTACCTATGCCATCATTTCTTTCCTCACAATGCTGTCACTAAAGTCATTTTCTGATGATTCACGGAGGTGATTGGTATTGTTTGTGCCTTCTCTGTCATTGTTTTCACTCATTAAACTTGGTGGGCTTCTATGTGTTGTCCCCATTGATTTTCAAGTGTTTCTATTATGCTGGGGTGTCTTCGTAGTTAACCCCCCAGAAGACTCTGAAGGATCAGGCTGGTGGCTGCTCTTTTCCTTTCCTGTCAATCTTCACCAAATGACAGGAAGTATAAGAGTGAGCAGTGTGTAAACCTGCTAGGTAGACCTGTCACACGGCCACGCAATTCAGGGACTGTGGTGTGGGTCCATTGATACAGCAGAGGTCATGTGTGGAGGCCACTGGGATCTAGCCAGAGGGAGGGGCTCTATCTCCCATTCTGAGCAGAGCCAGTAATGTAGGCCAGAGATTAATCTCACCTGAAAGAGTGGAGAAGCAATCAGAGATTCAGGAGCTGTGGTGTGGGCTCATTAATATAGCGGAGATCAGGGGTGGAGGCTCCTGGAACGAGCCGAAAGGGACCGTCTCTGCCTTCTGTTCCAAGTGGGGCCGGTGACCTCAGCTAAAGATTAATCAAGCAAGGGTTCTATGGGTTTATTTTTCTTTCTAACTTATCTCCTTTAATTTCCTTTTCTTGCCTTTGCCCGGTGTAGTAGCTCCAAAATTTATGTTGAGTGGACACGGGGAGATATAAATCTTAGGCTCTTTCTTGATTGCTTTCTTGATACCACACATTATATCACTGTTAGATCACATTGGCTTTTCCTTTGAAAAGCATCTGGAGCCACGAGCCCTCCATGCACATTATCTCTAGTTGGAGAAAATCTCAGAGGCTTCGGAGCCTGAAAAAGCCTGTGGGTCCGAGTTTTGACTTTATTACTTACAGGCTTGGGCAGTTCTCTAACCCTTTGATAAATTTTTCAGCTCTATAAGGAGTGGAGAGTGAATCTATCAAGGGTGACTATAGAATTATACCCATTTGGTGGCCTTTTGTTTTGTTTTCTTATGATGATGAACCTTGTGCGCGGACAAGTTCCACTTCAGTCTAGTCTCAACTGCCTGCCAGACAGATGCTGTTACAGGAAATCAGCAGGTACCTCTCCATGCAAATGCCCAGAGGCTCCCATTTCATGGGGGGAATCCAGTAGAGGTCCTGTAGGATCCTCTGACTTATGCTCAAGGGGTTCCGTGAAAGTCCCCCTCTCCCTCCCAGGATGGTCCAGGAAGTGACCTCCAGAAACACAGCTGCTAGGCCAGGAGGCTGTGGAGGTGTCGGATGCAGGCCTGGACAGCTGCCCCCTTCACAGCAGGGTTTGCCTTGCCTTCTGGTAAGTGAACTCTTGCCATTCCAAACTTCTGTTTTCTCCCTGAGATAACAGGGCCAGTTTCAAAGGGCAGTGGGGATGAAACTCTCAAGGCCATCCGGTGAGTGGGGCTGAGGCCGGCCCTCCAGCAGCCATGGTGGATCATGTCTAGATGGTCCTAGGCTTAGAAAAGCCCAGTGACAGCCTCCTTGGCTTTGAGGGGAAACAGGGTCACTTGTGCCCCTTGGAGCAAAGGTCTGTCTGGGCCTTGGCTGTTCTCACTGCATGCTTGGGTGGAGAAGCTGCCTGGCACCTATGCTGGGTGCCAGCGACACAGGACCTCAGCCTTACTCCACAGCCCTCAATATCTGAGTGGGAAGATGGACATTGTAGATGCTCAGTGGACCAAGTAAGGGAGCAGCAGAAACTCGGAAGGAGGCTCCTGTTCAGCCAGAGAAGCACAGCCTGGATGCTCGGGAGTAAAGTTACAGAGGTTGTTACCCATAACTTCAGGCAAGGAACTCCTGATGATTTCCTGTACAGCATTTATTTTTTATTTAATTAATTAATTAATTAATTAATTTGCTTTTTCGGTCACACCCGGCAATGCTCAGGGGTTACTCCTGGCTCTCCTGGTGGTGCTCGGGGGACCTGCTGGGATATTAGGGATTGAACCCAGGTCTGTAGCATGCAAGGCAAATGCTGGAGCGATAGCACAGTGGTAGGACGTTTGCCTTACAAGTGGCCAACATGGCCGACCCGAGTTCGATTCCTCCGCCCCTCTTGAAGAGCCCGGCAAGCTACCGTGAGTATCTCGCCCGCACGGCAGAGCCTGGCAAGCTACCTGTGACGTATTCAATATGCCAAACACAGTAACAACAAGTCTCATGATGGAGACGTTACTGGGCAAATGAGTAACTGCTCAAGCAAATCGATGAACAACGGGAGGACTGTGATACTTATTTTATTATTATTTTTTTTTACCTTTTGGATCACACCTGGTGATGCTCAGGGATTACTTCTGGCTCTACAGACAGGAATTACTCTTGGTGGTGCTCAGGGGACCAGATGGGATATCAGGGATTGAACCCAGGTCTGCAGCATGCAAGGCAAATGCCCTACCTGCTGTACTATCTCTCGGCCCCTCCTGTCCAACACTTCTCATGAACCGCGTCCTGCCACCCACTCTTTGAACACCTGTCCCCATATCATCTGGCCACTTGGTGTGAGTCACTAACGGCATCTGGGTGCACCATAGGCCCAACTCTCAGTTTCTACAGCTGCCCTGGGAGTAGGCATCGTGTCCACTCCTGGTGAGGAGCAAAGAGAGATACAGAGGGGGTCCTTTTGGTTCTGGCCTTCAGCAAGACATATCAGAACTCAGGCCCTTCTTCCTGCTCTCTTGGCCCCCACCAGGAGAGTCCACATTTGCTGGAAGGTTGACAATGACCCATCTGGACAGTCTAGGAATGCCTGAAGCCTTTGCTTCTCAGGCATCTGGACAGAAGCTGAGCGTGTCTTGGGAAAACGGATTCCTGGCCCCAGCCAGCCTCTGCCCCCTGGGGAATCTCAGCCTCTTGAACACGTTCCCTGGCAGCCCTCTGGGCTTGGCTCTGTACAACCTTGGGCAGCCTCAGAGCCAAGGCTAGTAAGCAGGACACAGAGGCAGGCCTGGCTCTCTCACTAGCCAAGGAGCTGATGGGGACATGAGTGACAGGCCCTCCTGCGAGATAGTGTACACTGTGTGTGGGCATGCGTGCCGTTTTTAGGGCCGCGTGGGAAGTGGAGCTCAGCAGAGCTGGCTGGGATATGCCTGGTGAGCCAATCAGGGGTCCAGCTTCTTGTCTAGCCTTTCCTGGGGTCTGACTTCCAGCACACAGGCCTGCTCTGCCCTCAAGGAATGGCCAAGGGAGGCAGGTGGAACAGAGACAGGGTTCATGAGGGACTCCAAGTGACTCTAACCCAGGTGTACTGGGGTAACTGAACTCCCAGAGGCGCATCTATGGGAGCCTGATGCTCCTATGGGCCCTCGGGAGGTGGAACCAGGCATCAGCGTCCATGTGGGCTGAACCTTACTTGTGTTCCACACACTCTCCCTTGGAGGCTGCTGAGGTGATGTCCTCTCTCTGCTGACTGGCCCAGGGGTGCTGGTGGAGCCCCCCCATGCCTTCTATATGGCCTGTTTCTCTGTTTGCCAACAGATTTCCTGTGCAGGAGCTGGGGTACTGGGAGCAGAGTTTATAGTTCTGCTCATCAAGAATAGTTGGGGACCCCATACACTGATTCCTGGTCCCCACTCCCCAGATACTTGGGCTGGAGAGAAGCAGATAGAGATGGTGGGGAGGAAAGGGGGCAGGTCTCCAGAGCCAGGCCAGCGGGCATCTGACAGGCATGGCGTGGGAAGGAGGGGACGGTGGGCTCTGGCAGGCTGAGGGGAAGCAGTGGACAGTCTCTGGCAGCAAACTCCGGGGTCCCCTTCTTCCTGCCCAGTGGGCTTCAAGCCACTCAGTTCTTTCATACCCAAAACTCAGGTGCTATTCACATGATTGGAGTGGCTAGCTTCTCTTTCTGCTAAGAATTTCTGGAAGCAAATGAAAAGCAGTTTTCTACTTAGGTATGGGCTTGGAGCACCAAGTCATCCATACCTAAGTGTGGGTCACCTGGAGCGCCCACAGCTGCCTGAATGTCAGTTTCATTTCAATAGTGTCAATTTCGTTGTCTCAGATTTGATATGCTGTTTGAATTCTGTCAAATACCCACTTATTATGTATTTCAAATTTCATTAGTTGCATTATTTATGAAGTCCAGGAATAGTGGTGCCGTCTTGCTTAAACATGTTTAAATGCTTAAACTTTTTTTTTACTGTGGAAACTTTCAATCAAAAAAAGGCAAAGAGTACAACAAAATACCATATGCCCATTAATGATTAACACACATCGATCTGTTTTCTTTAACACCCATGCCCACTTCTTTCCCTGCCTTTGGCCACTTGATTAAAGCAAATTCCAGGCTCATATCACTTTGTCTGAATATTTCATCTCTACGAAGTGAAGATACTTCAAAAACCTGACCACATGCTACTTTAACACCTAAAAGTTAACAATCATTTCTAAACCCATCAAATATTCCATCATCTTCAAGGCTATCTGAGTCTGGTTCTGTGTCATGGCCTTGATGACGGCATCAAATACAAAATGCCACATCCATCTTTAGTGCCTATTTAGTGGACTTATTTAAATCAAGATCCAGAGTTCACATATGGACTGCATTCGATTGATAATCTCTCTGGCTCCTGATCTGTCTTTTTTCTCATCATTTAATTATTTGAATTTTTACACCCACTCCTTCCTTCCTCCCTCCCTTCCATTCTCTCCCCCTCCCCACCCCGCTCCCTCCATCCCCCTCTCCTGCTCCCTCCCTTCTTCTTTCACATCTGGCAGTGCTCAGGTCTTTCTCCTGGCTCAGGGATCAAATTTTCCTTATGTCTAATGAGAAAAGTGAAATTGATTTACCTTCACAGAAGTGGGTTATCTCAATAGAAAAAGTATTCTCAAGAGGCTGGAGAGTTAGTATAGAGACTAGGGCGCTTCTCTTTCATGCAGCTTACCTCGGTTCAGACCCCTGCATCCCACATGGTCCCTCGAGCCTGCCAGGAGTGATTCCTGAGTGTAGAGCTGGAAGTAATACCTGAGCACTGCTAAGCCTGGCCCACCCTCCCCACCCGCCACAGAGAAGACTACTCTCATGCTACCTACTGTTGCCCACTATAGGAATCCTGGGGCAGTTCTTCAAGTGGCAAGCTAGCAGTCTACTTCCACACCAGTGGGAAACCCAGTGCTGTGCTTCCGCTGCTGTGGCTGTGCAGAGGAACGGCCCACACACAACACTACCATTCTCCCTTGCTCACAAACAAAACAAAGCAACGTAAACCAAAGGGTAAATGGTTGAAGTTCATTTTCGGATGGTGCTACGAAATCCCTTCAGCAGAGTTCAGGAGCTCCTGGGTGGCAACCTGCGGCCCAAGAAGGAGCTGTGCTATGTGGTCAGTCCACAACCCTCCAGAAGGCTGGACCTGGCAAACCACATTAGCCAGGCATTTCACAGAAGAATATTCATGTTTAATGACCACGTGCATTTCTCCTTCTGTAATTCTACCAAAATGCTTAGAGCAAATTGGTATTGTTGGTGCCCAGAGTTGGCCGATTTTCAATAAGGTTGTACAGAGAGCCAAAAGGATTAGCAGCCTCTTCATCTACATACAATGAAAGTCAAGACAACCAGCGCAGAGGATCATGCCAACGTTCACTGTTGAACTTAAACTCCATTAATTTCCCCTGCCACTGAGACAGTTTTCTTTGTCACTTCTGTGTCACTGACATTTTCATTGGTCTTCGAATCAGTAGATTGAAGAGGAAGTGCTTCTGTGCAAATAGAACGGTAGTTTTCAGCTCTCTACTGTGACATGATCCAGGGCTGTGGCTTGCCTGCCTGGCTGTCAGGCCATTGTTGCACGCACCTGGGAGTGCTGGCTTTAAGAGAACTTCCACATATTTAAATGAAGGCCTACAGTGCTCAGTGACATCACAAAAGATGCACAACCTCCATTGTCTGTCTTGCCACGGTATAAATTAGATTAACAATGGAAGCAGCTGGTCAAATAATTTTCCCTTCCCCTTAGCTACTGAACACAGAATGTAAAATGTCTGACACTTTGGTGCAAATATAAGCATCGTTATCTTCCTCATCTTGTAGTGACTCTCCCGCCCATTCATCAGAATCTTCATCTTGTCCTTTAACTTGCTGAAATTCTTGATTTTTTTTTTAAGTAGGAGTATTGCTATTTATTCAGCCGCTGATTAGGCTGATTGAATTGTGCATGAACTCCACCTTACTTTTTATCCTCATTTTTTATAATTTTATTTATTGAATCACCATGAGAGCAGTTACAAAGCTTTTGGGTTTAAGTCTCGGTCATACAATGAAACACTCAATTCTTGATTTTTTTAAAAAGATCCTTCTGGTTTGGCTTTCAATATATTCCCCACTTTTTCAGAATGTTCATTGTCAAGGCAACCATTTACCATTACTTCAATGCGCTTTGGGGAGGGAAATATATTATTTCTAAGAGAACATCTGAGTCTGATTCTGTGCCAATGGCCTTGATGATGACATCAGACATAAAATGCCACATTTGTGCGAGAAACTCAGGCCTATGGACTCTGGCACATTCCAGAAGAAGAGGCGTGGATTTGTCTGCCAATATTTGAACACCATCATGGAAATGAACTTTACGTAAAGGAACCATCAGTCCAACACAGGTGTATTCCACAAAGTCTTCCTTTTGTTGCTTAACATAGCAAACCAGCTCCTGGCAAGCTGTTGCTTTTTCTTTCAGTCCCACAGTTTTAATACCAAAATGTTGTTGACCTCCAAGCTTCACAAATTCCCAAGCATCGTCATCACTCATTTTCTCTATGTCTTGGGTATCCAAAAAGGCAATTCCAGGCTTCATGGATATGGTCTTCATTAAAGGCCTCATAAGCACTGGCAGGTGTTGCTGAAATTCTTTCCCAAAAATCTTGCACGCACGGAGTGTATAAGAGATATAAAGTTCCTGACAAGCTCTGTGTCATTATAATCTGTCTGGCTCTTCAACAATGACTGCATCATATCTGATGTGTCTTGCATGACTATTTCCTTCCTAACAGCCAGACTGATGAGTCTGTTGCTTTCAATAGTTGTTTTTTTTTTTTTGGTCTGAGAAGTCTGAGTTTGTTTTGAACTGCATTTTCAGTGATGTGTAGTGAATATATGAAGTATCTGCAGCTAATGAGAGTGATTTCATAACTTGTTCCAGAACGAATTTGGTGTCTTTGTGAATCAACTCCTGGAATTTAAGGACCATGATTGAATAAATGTGTTTCACCGGATTATCTAGATATGGGATCAGCTGGGGCTGGGGCAGTCCTGAGGAAGTTGATGAGGTGTCGACAGCATGTGCCTATACTTGCTGATTGCCTTTGTCTTCCATGCTCTGCAGTAGAGCTGTAATCAGCTTCTCAAAAAAGTTCTTTTGGAAAACATATAAAATATACAGCTATTTGTCCTACAGATTGTAGGTTGCATACCTTATTCCTGGATGAGGACCTGAAGAATCAGACTAAATTTACTGTGTCACACAGAATTTCTTCAGTCTGCTGGTGGCATCCTTCACCAGTAGAAGTAAGGCCACTAATCCTGTACATTCAGAATTTTCAGCCAGGATTCTGAAGCTTTTACATGATGTATTCCTTGATAATGGGCAGAACCAGCTTTCCACCAAGTCCACAAGACATTTTGCTTAAAACAGTCTCATCTCCAAAAGGCATTGGTGTCAAAATCATCAGCTTCTAGTTTGTCCAACATCCCTCTCTTCAAAATCAATGCTAACATTTAAAGTAGTCTATGCAGTAATATTGAAAGTTTTTAACGTAACAGTTGCAGTTTCTGAGAGGGTCACAATTTTTTCAAGGGTGAGACAGTACTGCTTATTACTGAGGCTAGAATCTCCATCACACTTTATCCGAAGTGAAGTAGCTCCTACATGAGGATGCGAATGCTTTGGAACAGTATCTATAATCTCAACAAGGGATGTTAGGGTTGAATTGCCAATTCTGGGAGCACAAGTCCCTTATAGTCTGTAAGAATCTAGGTAACGGGCCTGCCAAATGTTTGAACAGGGAAACATTTTGCTTACTTGCAAATATAAAAGCAGTTGTGTCTTGAACAGATAATGGATAGTTCTGATCCAAATCAGTGGATGTTCTTGCATGCAGTGACCTAGCATCCACTTGACCTCTAAATCGTGCCGTGATTGATTCCCAGAAATCCCAGGAAAGTGTCAGAAGATGTGGAGAATAGTTCCCTGAAGCCTCCTATTTTGGGAGTTGACTGAATCAAAAACGGGGTTTCAAACTTTCAGGCCATTGGTGGTTGCCATCCTCATCTGTAAAATTTCTGCCCAACTCAGCAGGATTACCACAACTATTTTTTTAATGTGTTTCCATTTGAATAATCTTCAGTAGTTCACTCTTGGATGGCAACCTGAACATCGGAAGGAAGAGGTGGATAAACTTCATCAAACACAGAGGACAAAAGATATCTACGACTGTCTGTGAATCTCAGCAGCTGTTGTATTTCTCATGGCATGTAAGGGGAATGTGATTTTTGACGGGCTGGGGAGATACTCAGAAGCTTCCTCTGCCTGTTTCCGGACCGTATCATCAGGGCTGAGAAGGTTTCCCAGGAGCAGGTAGGACTGTTTCTGCTCCACAGCGGTCACTGCTGCTGCACCAAGAGTGAGCAAGAGGGGCGAGGGCTGTTCATGGACTGACTGAAGGAGCCAAGTTGTCTGTTCTGAGGGTTTCCTGGGTTCTGAATTTGACTGCACCCTCTCACTATCACTAATAGTCTCTGCTCCCAGGTTTCATGCGACTGGTAGTTAGATCTGAAGTTTTTATCAGTCCTGGGCAATTTTCTATTTGATTCATTTTAATTTATTTGTAAGCTCTCTGGACATTTAGTGATACACACATGAATCCTTTTGGAGGGAACCACACCCAGTGGTGCTCAGGAATGACTTCTGGCTCTATGCTCAGGGATCACTCCTGGCAGGTTTGGGGGGCCATTTGGGATGCTGAAGACAGAACCCAAGTCAGCTATGAGCAAGGCAAGCGCCCTGCCTGCTTTACAATCACTCTGGTCACAAATATATATTGTTATTTCTTTTTTTTCCCATTTTTTATAATTTTATTTATTGAATCACCATGAGAGCAGTTACAAAGCTTTCGGTTCTAGGTCTCGGTCATACAATGAAACACCTGTACCTTCACCAGTGCCCATTCTTCACCACCAAAAACCCCAGTATACCCCCATCCCAAACCCTCCCCCTACCTGTGGGGCAGATGATTTCCACATTACTCTCTCTACTTTGATCACATCCAATATTTTGACATCAGAACCACTATTATTATTTGAGATTTTTACCCCAACACTCAGACCTGCTGAAAAGGCAACAGCAGACAATTTGTGTTCTATTGCTGGTTATGAATAACATATGATGTCGCCTGGCTGCAGTAGGGCCATGTGATTTTGAAATCCAAAATTTTAACACTTAAATCTGGAGGGCTGGAGCGATAGCACAGTGGGTAGGGCGTTCGCCTTACAAGCGGCCAACATGGCCAACCCGAGTTCGATTCCTCCGCCCCTCTCCGAGAGCCCGGCAAGCTACCAAGAGTATTCGATATGCCAGACACAGTAACAACAAAGTCTCCAATGGAGACGTTACTGGGCCCCGCTCGAGCAAATCGACGATCAACGCGAGGGCCTTTACCTTTACCTTTTACCTAAATCTGGAGGGATTTCTGCCAAAAGCCACTGGGTTTCGAGATTTGCTCCTGAGTCTCTGGAATCATGGCCATTGAACTGCTTGATCAGGAGCCAGAGAGGCCATTCGTGGGCCATGACTTGGGGTCTAGTTGCGGTGGGGAGGACAGGTCTGGCTCCACCCTCATCCCGTGAGGCCCAACAAGTTTCATCACTGAGGGCCCAGACCTGACTGTCCAATGGTCTCTGGAGGATGATGGCCACTGAGCCGCCAGGGGGGAGCAGGCAGAGGGACAACACCCTTTCCCCCCGGGGTGGCCTGGTGACAATAACCTATTGCAGGGTCCGGAAGCATTTCTGCCAAAAGCCACTGGGTTTCAAGATTTGTTTTTGAGTCTCTGGGATCAAGGCCATTAAACAGCTTGATCAGGAGCCAGAGAGGCCATTTGTGGGCAATGACTTGGGGTCTTGTTGGGGTGGGGAGGACAGGCCTGGCTCCCCCCCCATCCCGTGAGGCCCAAGAAGTTTTGTCACTGAAGGCCAAAGCCTGACTGTCCAATGGCCTCTGGAGGATGACGGCCACTGAGCCGCCAAGGGGGAGCAGGTGGAGTGACAACACCCTTTCCTCCCTGGGGTGGCCCAGCGACGGTAACATACTGTGGGGTCCGGACACATTTTGCCAAAAGCCACTGGGTTTTGAGATTTGTTTCTGAGTCTCTAGGATCAAGACCATTAAGCAGCTTGATCAGGAGCCAGAGAGGCCGTTTGTGGGCAATGACTTGGGGTCTCGTTGGGGTGGGGAGGACAGGACAGGCTCCACCCCCATCCCATGAGGCCCTGCGTGTCCTGTCACTGGGGGCCCAAACCTGACTGTCCAGTGGCCTCTGAAGGATGGCGGCCACTGGGCCGCCAGGGGAAACAGGCCAAGGCACGAAACCTATTCCCACCTGGGTTGGCCCAGCACCGGTAACCTACTGCAGGAACAGGACGCATTTCTGCCAAAAGTCTCTGGGTTTTGAGATTTGTTTCTGAGTCTCTGGGATCATGGCCATTAAGCAGTTCAATCAGGAACCAGATAGGCCATGCCTCCAATTATATAACTGAGCTGAGGTGGTTTGTGGGTGTGTTTCCCACATACCTAACTTTTGGCCGTTTACTTTCTTGCTAAACTTTGCCCCAAGTTTTTGGGGTCTGGCCAAAGACACAGCAGCAATTTTGGGGTATGTGGAAGTCTGAAGGCGCCATCAGGATGCTGATGCACTCACCTCACAGGTAGAGATTGACCTGCTGGCGGCACCATACCCCCTATATTGTTATTTCTTATTTAAAAAATTTATTACTATTTTTAGTGAATTACTTTTTACCGTATTTATTGAAGTACTGGGATTTACAGGTTGGAGCAACAGCACAGCAGGTAGGGCGTTTGCCTTACACGCGGCTGACCCGGGTTTGATTCCTCCACCCCTCTCAGAGAGCCTGGCAAGCTACTCAGAGTATCTCACCCATACAGAAAAGCCTAGCAAAGCTACCTGTGAGGTATTTGATATGCCAAAAACAGTAACAAGTCTCACAATTTGTTATGAGATGTTATTGGTGCCCACTTGAGCAAATTGATGAACGATGGGAGGACAGTGCAGTGCTACTGGGATTTACAATACAGTTAATTATATATTTCATGCTCATATCATTCCAACAGCATACCCATCACCAGAGAAAATGCTTCTCCACCTGTGTCCCAAGGGCCCTCAAAGCCATAACCCTCTCCCACATAAGGTCAGTGCTATAGACACAATCTCCAGTTCCAATGACTTTGGCCATCTGTTGTTCCCTTGCTTTGTTTATATTCCATGTATGAGATAGCCCTGCACTGTAGCACTGTCCTCCATTTTCAAACGCGCCCGATCTCGTCTGAACATTATAAGAAAGGGAAAAAAAAGAAATAGAGGCAGATATAAAATGTGTACTTATATCCCTCCGGTCCTTATATATGAGGCCATCTTGTGTAACCATAATCCTACAGTTACACCTTTCCCTTTTCATTTAATATGCTCTCTGTGCTTATAGAGTCATTCTCCTTTTATAGTTCTGTAGCACTCCACTGTGGTTACATGCTTTGCTTTAATTACTCAGGCCCCACTGGCTGGAAATGTGTATTTCCAGTCTTGCTTTTATAAACAGTGCTACAGTGAATAGCCTTATGTCATCTTATAATTTTTTTGCAAGCATGCCTTTGGAGCAGATTCCTAGAAACAAAACTGCTGAGGTTAATGTTTATACAATTTTGCGAAAGGCCACCAATTCTCTTTCGCGGCGTGGTGCCATTTGGCGCTCCCTTCTTTGTCTATGTTTTAAAGAGCAATGTGACCGTTGTTTGATACGTATAACGTACTACTGCATATGTCTATTTAGACATGATGAAATACTATAGAATTTAATTTTGAGGGAATACAAGCTTTTAAGAAATTTTAGGGTTTCTAGAGGAAACTTTGGAAGACACATGGGGGGTGACTGGCTTAGATGTGGTCACTTGGGTTAGACTTGCATGTGTCCCCTTTACTGGCTGGGTGACTCTGGACAAACCACTTAACCTCTCTGGGGCTTGGAGGGAAAGTAGGCATGACACATGAGTGATAAGATAATGAGCGAAGGGCCCCTGGTTCTGTCTGAAGCTGATAGACAGCCATGAGGGAGAAATCATTACTTATTCTTGCCACAGCCTCAGTTGCCCTCCCTGTCCTCAGGCACCCGAGTGGAGGAAGCAACCTCTGTAGAACCGAAGTGACCAGGAATGAGGTGGAACAACTTGCCTTGTTTACCACATACTTTTCCACATTTATATCTAAAGTTCGCTTGTCCCTGGATCCTCTTTTGGGCCAGGCAGAGTGGGCTGGTTGGGAAGACCTGTGTGGGGTGACAGCTGCCAGGGCATGTGCTAGGGATTGGGCCGGCTCCACCGCCTTGTTCACAAAGGGTCACATCAGAGCCAAATGTGGAGTGACTCTCTCACAGGGTGAGAAACATTCTGAGGTGAACACTGGGCCCTGTCTTGAAAGGCGGAACCACCGGGGGACTGAGAGCTGGGCCTCCTCCTCGTCTCTAACTGGGAGTCATATTTCTACAAGTTCTTTAGCCCCTTTCCATCAACTGTCCTGGGGTATTTTATTGATCAGTGCTATATGTAGAGTGAGCCTGCTAGTTATCCTGGAGCCTCAATTGTAGGGCAATGGATGCCAGCCCCATGATGCTGTGTTGAGGTATCCCAACTCAGGCGGTAAACTACTGCTTCATATTCACCAAACCCATGAGAATTCTTGTGTTTTTTCTTTTCTTCTTTCTTTCTTTCTTTTTAACCAGCAGGCACAATAAGCTTGTTTCAGTTGACAATGATGTTTAGTTTTTTTAAATTAAAAAAAATTTTTTTTTCACCAGGGCAGGCACTTTCTCTCTCTGTCTCTCTGTCTCTCTGTGGTGGCCGTTTGTACACCAGCCTTCAGAGGAAGATATGCTACTGAGCTCCAGTTATTTCAAGATTTTCTTGAAAGAAAAATATACTTCCATAGATTTCCAAACTCCTCAAGAGAACTAAGAAACAGGCCACTCTGAGGAGAGCGTGGAGGGGACTTCTGGGATCTTTCACCCCACCTCCAACCCTCCCAGCTCAGCCTCCTGGGGGTGCCGTGCTTTCTTCCTCCTTCCTGCCAAGAGACCAGCCAGCCTCGGTCCCTCGGGCTCTCCTGCCCCATGGATTTGTAAGGTGAGTGAGTCACACACCCCCTGCTGCTCACTGCCTCTGAGTTTAGATCTTCATCTTCACAAGGCTCTTCAAAAACCTGGAGCCTCTGTCTCGTGGGGGCACTCTGTCCCTGGGAAGGCGTGGCCTCTTGCTCACTCCTGCATCTGCCTGAGCTGACCACCCAGCTTGCCATCTCCTGACATTTCAAATGCGCAGTACTCGTTGCTCCGGGGGGAAGGTTGGAGTGTGGCAGCATCCAGGGAAGCACCATATGATGTGAATAAACCCTCCCGACCCTGGGCAGAGGCGCACTGAGCCCCAGGCCTTTCCTGGTATCACCAGGAACAGCCGAAATGTGCTGGGGCGGGAGGTGGGGGAGGGGAAAGGGGCACCTCCTCTTCCGGGTCCCGATTCTCTTACAGAACCACTCAAGAGCCCGGCCTGACCCACCGGGGCTCCAGCCCACACAGGTTCGCTAGCCTCACAGCAGGAGCCTGTCTGTACACCGGCCACAGCCCACGGGCCCCTGGGGGCAAGCATTTAGATGGCCCCGATGGAGAGGAAGGCTTATGGGTCACCGCATCCAAGGCCTGTCTCCTCACACAGTCTGCGAAATAGAGGCAGCCTGAGGAGGGGAATCTCACAAAGCCAATTACTCACTTGGAACACACCAACCAGCTGCAAATGAAATGTGTACAGTGAAAAGGCCAGAAACATATAATTGTGAAGGCGGTCCTTCGGGTTGCCAGCGTCTTTCCTGTCTGCGTGACCATCTCTATACCCACTTACTTACACTGTGTACTGCACCCTGGGGCCCCGTCCGCACCCCTTCCTCACAGGCTGCTGGGCTCTGAGGGATCATCTGAGGGCAGTGGCTTAGCGCTTTGGGGGTGCTGTCTGCCTGATCTCAGCGCCCAGCACAGACTTGTCTGTCTTACGCTTCCAGCTGCCAAGAGAGGAGGGTGTTATTGTGCCCACATCTAGCAGCCGAGGGAATCTCAGCCTGCCGGGACCAGGGGACACACGGAGGTCATGCAGGCTGAGTGTATGGGGCCCCACAGAGACAGCTGCCCTTGGCCTTGGCTGGGGCGTGCCCATGCCCCCCAGTACTGAAAGCCCACTCGGGGAATTCTGGGATGAGGAGACCCAGCCGCTGCCTGGTGGGAGCTCTGAGCCCGACAGTGCCAAAGTTCCAGGCCCAGGCATTGCCTGGCGGTGTTCCCTGAATGGGCAAGAGGACAGAAGTAACCTCTGCTTGGAGCCTCCGTGGCTGGGCTCACAGCTTTGCCTTGGAGGCTCAGACCTTTTAGAATTCTCCCCTGCAAGGGCTCGTGGTAGACTTCAGGGAGGTCAACTGGGGTACACTGCTGGGGGGTTCTTGGCCTGACCTGTGCTGTGGGGACTTGGAGCTGAAGGACAGGAATGCTGTGTGCTCACAGACATGTGCCCCCCATCCCCGGGAGGCTCCAGACGGGGGAGTGCTGCTGAGGTCCCCACCCCATGCCGGCTACTGTGCCTAGGAACAGCAACTGGAAACATTCCGGAGCTGTAGAGTCTGTCCAAGGTGACTCTGAGCCCTGAAGCCGGCCAGGTGGAGGCCCTGCAGGTGGCATGTGGGATACTGGCAGGAGCCTTTGAAGATAAAAGGGGAGGATGAAGACTCACCCTGGCACTGTCCCTGTGGACGCTTGCCCACCTGAGCCCATCACCTCTGAATGGAAGCTTGGGACTTCCCGGGTGTGCTGGAAGGTGCTGCACACTGGCAGTGGACAGCAGAGAAGGGACAAGATGTATTGACCCCTGGAAGACAATGAAGAAAGTGCTACTTTTCACTCAGCACCTATTCACGCCACTGGTGACTCCCCTAGATGACGACACCATCAAAAACGGAGAGAAGAGATAAACAGAAGCTTCTTCAAAGAAGACATAAAAATGGCCAAAAGGCACATGAAAAAGTGCTCTACATCACTAATATGGAGATGCAATATGGAGATTACAATGAGATATTATCCCATGCCACAGAGACTGGCACAGCAGAAAGAACACTCAGTACTGGCATGGATGGGGAGAGAAAGAAACTCTCCTTCACTGTTGGTAGGAATGCTGATTGGTCCAGCCTTTCTAGAAAACAATGTGCATATTCCTCAAAAACTGGAGATCGAGCTCCCTTATGACCCAGCAATGCCACTCCTGGGAATATATCCTGGAGGCCCAAAACACCTACAGAAAAGCCACTCTTATGTTCATTGCAGCGCTATTCACTATAGCCAGAATCTGGAAACAACTCAAGTGCCTGAGAACAGATGAGTAGATAAAGAAACTATGATACATCTACACAATGGAACATTATGCAGCTATTAGGAAAAATGAAGTAACAGTCTGTCTTAGCGACAAATTATTGGGAAAGATTCTTACCTGGAGCCCCAGGTCAACAGTGCTCATTAAGGATAACCTGATTGGCTGCCCCCCTGCTGCAGAGTAAGCCAACTGATGGAATAATGTGGCAGCTATGAGCAACATGATTACTTGAAATCAAAGGTCACTAAAACCATTTAGGTCATGCCAACCTAGGCATTGAGGCCTTCTCATAGGTCACGGTCCCTCCCCTTGGCACCACTAACACTGGTATGAGGTAGTGAAGGCCTCCTGGGGGCTGTAAGCATGCAGCGTCCACAGCCTCAGTCCACTGTATTCCAGTACTACTTGTTCTCCCTTGCTTGTGAAAATGTCCCTGGTTATTGTCCAGGGTCCCTTGGGGTGACAATCGACCCAGCTGAGAACAACGCCATCTATTCTAATTGCACAATATCAAGTAACTCCTGTTTTACACTGGGCGGTACTTGTAATTGTGGTGTGTATGCGTATTTTTAATGCAATGGGAAGGACACTCTTAGGACTTCTTTTAAGTTGATACAAATTTCAAATAGTCTGCATGCGCGCACACACACACACACACACACAAGTTTCATAGCAGCAGTCAAGCCAATGTGTTGGTACTAAAATTTGTGTGTAGCTCATGTGTGTGGGTGTGTTGTTTTCAGTAGAATTTTAAAGACTAGGAAAATCTTCATATTTGGAGCATTCGGAGCCAGTGTTGGCAGATCCCTCAAGCCCTAAGGGGGTCAGGTTCAGAAATGTGGGTTCTGTTAGGAAATGCCTGGAGAGAGGCCAGGGTTTGGTGGTGGTACCGTGGGCAGGGAGATCCCGGGTCTTCATCAGACATAGCCTGGAGGAGGCGGGCTGGGTGCGCAGAGAAGCAGGACCTCTCATTGGTGGACAGAATTGAGAGTTGGAGAGGAGAAAAATAGACTGGCTTAGGGCTGAGCAGAAGGACGACGCCTTCTGCCCCATGCAGTACTAGGAGAGAGCCCAGGAATCTTGACGAGGACGGGCCAGGAGGTTAAGCCCAGAATGATCATAATGAAAACAATCTGTTTGCACCATTGGATGCTTCCAGAAATTCCCGGGAGCAAGTCCAAGGGGGAGAATCCCAGGCGGAAGTGCTGCTGGTTGGAACGGAGAAGGCAGTGTTGGGATGGAAGGATGGAGGAATGGAGAACAACCCTCCTGGCTCCCAGACACTGGACTTCCCATGTGATGGGGTGCCGCCATGCCACTCTGCAGAAACAACAGCTGGCTCCATTGGTCCCGAGAAAACTGTCTTCCCTGGAATCAATTTGCTTTCCTTGCATGAATACGGCTTGGAGAGACAGACTCAGGCTGCTGGGGGAAGCCCGGACTCAGTGGGCAGGGCTATGTTCCCACACCCATGGGAATGGCAGTGGGCACCCGCAAAACAATCCTAACAATGGCACAGGCCTACCTGCTGGCCGCATCCTTGGCTTCTGGAGTCATTCTCAGCTTCAGAAAGTTCTCCTGGAGTGGTGCCCAGCACAGGGCAGCTGAACCACTTTCTTCTTCACCCTCTTGCAAACCCGAATGCCCCAAAGGAGAGAGAGAGAGAGAGAGAGAGAGAGAGAGAGAGAGAGAGAGAGAGAGAGAGAGAGAGAAGGAAATTGTCTTCCAGAGAGGCAGGTGGTGGGGTTGGGTGGGGGCGGCAGGAGTGAGACTGGGGTCATTGGTGGTGGAAACAGTACACCGTTGGAGGAATGGGTGTTCGATCATTGACTGAAACTCAATCATGAAAGCTTTGGGGGATCTCATTCTTAAGTGACACTCTGCACATGTCGGATCTGGAGGTCAAGAAACCTTTGAGATTCTCAGGTCCCCCTCCAGCATATCACAGATGGGTCCTCTGAGTCTCCGCAGGAGATTTCCCGGGGCCTCCATGCAGTGACCCTAACCACCCCTCCCCACCTCACTCCCTGCACTCCACGTTCTCTGGGAACACGACTTGGATTCCGATGTGAGGCAGGTTACTCAGTGGGTGCTGTGTCCCCCAGTGACTGCAGGGCAGCAGTGAATGTGTGGGCCGGGTCCCTGCCCCCCTAATCAGCCACCTTCCCTGAAGAGCGAGTGCTGGGGGTGCGGAGGGGTTCAAGGCTGTGTGCACAGTGAGCAGGGGCCTTCAGCAGGGAGTGGACAGAAAGGTGGTCCTCTCGTACTCCAACAATGGCTCTGTGGGGCAGCTTGGTGGGCCCCAAGGACTCACTGACCCGGGGATGCAGAGGGAGCTGCCCACCACCTAACCCTACCGCCTCCCAAAGGCCCCCAGGGCTCCCTAAGCTGGGTCCAGTGGATGCCCCTCCCTGAGGCTCTGACTGTTCAGAAGACCCCTGCTCCTGCCGCTCTTCTCCAGGACCATGGCACTCTGGATAAGTGACCCGCTGGCACCCCCACCCACATGCCCCCGTGCCCCTGTGCCCCCGTGCTGGAGAGAGCACATAGGACCAGGCACTGCAGGGTCGGGCTGTATAACATCTTCAGACCTTGTCTGATGCCTCTCCAGGGCGCTCACTGTGTCCCCAGGGGACAGAGAGCCCCAGTTCTACAGCTTCTCAGTGTCACAGCTCCTCTGCCCTTTCCCCGAAAGGAGGCTCGGGTGGGACCAGGGGCAGGAGTGGTGGGCATAAGAGCCCAGCCTGAAGCCTTCTGGGGAATCCCCTGCTTGGCTCCCCGCAAATCTGTAGGCAGACCCCCGTGGAGCCAGCTGGCCCCTAATCTACCCCTGCAGCCCACCCAGGCTAGTCCTCTCAGCAAGGAGTCCACACTGCTCCCTGCTCTGTCCTCGATGGCCTCCTTCAGGCCATTCACCCAGGGTGGGGCAGTACCTTCTAGGAGGCTACCCACATCCTGCTAGAACCTTCAATTTGCCCAGGAAAGACAGTTGGCCCTCTCCCTGTGCCTGGCGGGCACAGACGCAGCCCATGCCAGGCCTCCTGTGGTTTGGGTCATGAGCCACGCAGAAAGATGCAGGGCACGGAACCAAGGGACAGCCACGCCCGGGGCCACGGAGGCTCCTCAGGGAGGGAGGGGCGAGCTGGGCCTACTGGCCTAAGAAGCAGCAGGAGAGACCCTGGAGAAACCCTGGAGGTGGTGTCCAGCGGGCACAGGACCTGAGCCACCTGTGGGGGTGGGGGGCAGCTCTGGGAGTGGCCAGTGCCTGCAGCCCAGCAGTCCCCCTGAGGAGGTGTGGCCCCTGATAGCCCAGGCCGGGAGGCTGCTCCTCAGAGGGAGGCCGCCAGTCTCCGCCCCGTGCCCAGGCCCAGCCCAGCTGGATTGTCTGCTGAGTTCTGAGTGAGGCGGAAAGGCCGGGCCCTGGAATGTGCTGACCTCTGCCTCCTGCGAGGCCAGGGGCGAAGGCTCCTTCTTTCCTGTGTCAGAGCCCCACCGAGCCAAGGGTGGGCGTGGTGTGGCGCCAGGCAGCCCCTCAGGAGGTTCCCAGAGGGGCCCCCACCGCGCTCCCCAGCATCCCCTCCAACAAGGAGAGGAAGACCCCCGCAGCCAGGGTCAGCACAGCTCCAGGAGGGCCCTTGAAGCCTGAGGCCTGGAATGCCTGCAGGAAACCTCCTGGTTGCATCTGGTGGGGTGTTGGGGCAGGGGGGCCAAGGCACTGGCCTGCCCAGGAGGGAAGTGAAGGGGCCGGAAGGGTGAGGACTGGGACAGAGGGAACAGTACGCTCCCCCACCCCCCGCCCCTCATCCTCCTGCCTTCCAAACGGGTGCTCTGCCAACTCCAGAGCGGGCGGGGAGGTTGCTAGAAGCTTCCAGACTTTCCAAATGTCAGCCAGGAGCACCTGGGGAGAGACAAAGAGGTGTCTTGTCTCCTTGCTCCGCACCTTCTCCCTGTTTCTCCCCTTTCCTCGTCCGTCGCAGGGGTGACTGAGCTGTAACAGAGGGGTTCCCTGAAGTCAGCTGAGGGCCAAGTGTTTTTGAAGGGTGTGGCTGCAGCAAGAGCGATTCTGCCCTTTCCTTCTCTGCAGAGTCACAGCCTGGAGGCGAGGGGCAGGGGCAGTGGACATGGCCCACCGTCGGGACACTGGCATCCAGCTGCAGTCAAGGATGGCGATCCCAGTGCGTGTGACTCAGGGCCAAGCAACGCTATGTTGGGGGCCGCGTCTTCTTTCCCCTCCCAGCCTGGGCGTCCAATGAATATCCAGTGGGCTCTGACCAATGGCCAGTGAAGGCCGGCCCCACCCAGACGGACCCACTCAGCTCTGTTCTCGGAAGGCCCCGGTGCAGGGAAGCCGGATCCTTGACACAGGCACCCCTGAAAGCTGCCCTCCCCAGAGAAAAGGCTGCGGGCAGCCCCCCGAGCCAGAGAGATCCTCTGTGCTCCACTCCACAAGCTCCTCCCAGACACTCCTGCCTCACCAATCCTCTGCCACGGGGACCTGCAGACAGCTGGAGGAGTGTCCTGCTGGGGCCCACCCCCAGACTCACCCTATTAGCCAGTCTTGCTATCCTTCCTTTGGACACATGCAGTTGTGACACGCTGCCCCCGAGGGTGCCTGTGTGGAGAGAGAGGCCACAGGAGTGCCAGGAAGCATTGGCAGGTGATGGGCATCTGCAATGCCTGACTGGAGATGGCTAGTGGGGATGTGTGGACATCGGTCTGCCTCTATCGTTCACTTTCTGTGCCCTTGAGTGCTTGCCTGCTTCATCAAAAGCAGGTGGTCAGGGACTTCCGCGAGGCCCTCAGCAAGTGCCGTCCCCGCTGTTGGCTCAGCTGGAGCACCCACCAGGTCATCCCCGCTGTCTCCTGGAGGCTCAGCAGCCACCTCAGGGAGCCAAGGCTGCATGTATGGACCAGGTTTACCCAGCACTGCTTCATTCCAGCTCAGCCCAGAGTGCGGCCATGCTGCAGAAATGACTTCACCTACATTCAGAGACTAGCTGGGCAGCGGCAGGTGCCAGGACCCAGGGCCAAGCCCCGCAGGGAGGAGTAAAGCCACAACTCCACCACCATGTCAGCTTGTCTGCGGGTCCAGAAAACAGCAGAATGCTGGAAAGAAACACTGATGTTAACCAGCGCTTGTATGTGACATGCTGAGAAACTGAGTCACAGGGTGAAACCATGTTTCAGGTTACACAGAGACCCGGGTCACTGGATTCCTAATCTAGGGCCCAATCACAGTCTGAAAGATGAAACCCATCCTGGGGTCTCTGGGCCTAAGGGACTCAGCCTTCTGACTGCAGCTCTGGCTTGGGACCTCACAGGGGGGCCACATCCGTCCCCAAATCCTCCCCCACTCAGGGCCAGGGGTGTTGAGGTGCTTCTGCTCTCCTGTCTCCACCTCTGCTGCAGGTCAGGGGGTCGAGGACTCAGAGCCCCAGTCTGAAGCAGGTTTCTGGGGTCCGGAGAGGCCTGACGCAAGCTGAGGTGGCCAGGTCTGTGGCTTGCTCAGTGCCAGCTGCCGTAGGTGGTCCTTGGACAGCTTGTGACAGGCACGTTGTTAACCCTGTTTTGCCCCATTTTCTAGCCTCAGAGCTGCTCTGTGGGAACACCAGGAGTGGGACTCAATCACCCTCCACGCACAGACTTTCTGAAGGGGAGGAAGGGGAAGGGGAGAGAGGAGAGGAGAGAGGCAGGGGAGAGAGAGGAGGGGAAGGGGAGGAAGGAGGAAGAATAGCAGCCGCAGCAGCGGGATCTGGCCCTGGCAGCATCTTGTTCCAGCCACGGGGCTGGTTCTAAGGCCTCTTAGCCAGCATCTGTTCCCAACACAGCAGCTTTGCAACGCTGTAGGATGAAAGTTGTGCTGTGCCCCACCTGCCTTCAGCCAGAGCCCCCTGCTCTTGGAAAGAAAATGAGGACCCCACATCAGTGGGCACCTATGACAGGGTGGACTTACGACACTCTCGCCTTCCGCTTCCCTCCTCCCCCCAGTCCCAACCACAGGGCCCCTTTCTGTCCTGCCCCAAGATGCCCCTACCTCAGGAACTTTGCACATGCTTTCACTGCCAGTTCTGGTTTCCCCAGAGATATCTACATGGTTGAACTTCCCTCAGTTCTCATCTTTGGGCTGAAAGGTTTTGAACAAAAGCAGCCAGGAGGCCTCCTTCTGCTGAGACCTCTCCTGCCTGCCCTGGTCAATCTTGCACCCTGCCTCCCCCATTCCAGGAATTCCTCATCAGCCCAACCTGCCCCATCTCCCTTCTCTGAAGCACTTAGCACTTCCTAATGTGCCATAGTTTACTTATCACAAGTAAACTCCCTTAGGTCAGGGATCCGTGTTTGTTTTATAGACCGGTGAACCCCAAGTTCTAAAACAGCCCCCTGAGCAGTGGTATAAAGCACACCTCTCCCTCCTAAGTGTTGGGTATGGGGTTTCTGTGCCCCTGGCATCACCCAGTGCCAGCATCCCATGTGACCTCTTGCCTGCCAGGGGTCATCTCTCTTACCCCCAAACCCTCCTCTGCTCATTTAGACAGGCACGGTCCCTCCGGGGCCGCAGGACCCTTTAATCTGCCCCAGTCAGCAATACAGAGTCAAACTCCAGGCTGTGAGCCCCACACAGCCGGCCAAAGTGTTGAAAGAATTCACCCTCCCAGGGGAAGTATTTGTGACACGTCCTGTCACACCATGGTAGAGAGTCTCACATCTTCTGCAGAGTAAGGGGGTGGGGTGGGGGAATAAGCAAAAGTATCTCCTCAGCAAAACAAGGCCACCCACGGACAGGCTAAAACTCGGGCCCACTAGCGCGTCGCACTGGCCTGTCACCACGAAGCCGCAACACTTGCTTGAGGAGAAGCATCTCCCCATTTGACTGCATCCTGACAGGAAACAGAGGCCCCCTCCCTTTGCCCCTCCCTTCCCTGTGGCCTGGACGCCCCAGGACACACCCTGACTCCTCTGGGTAAAGGGTCTGAATTCCAGTCCCTCAGCCTGGCTCCCCGCCGCCTCCAAGCAGAAGGAGAGGAAAGGTCAATCTCCCGGGTCCAGGAGAGCAGCCCGGAAGCTCACCACCCTGCCGCTGGCCCCAGGCCTTCAGATTCTGGGCACTCTCGCCTGCCTGTGGCCCTTCAGTTCTGGGTGTGAGATCGCCCTGATCAAGTCTTTTCGAGGAAGAGTTTCGGAGTTTTGCTCCTTCCTTCACTCTGCTCTACCAGTCTGACTGTTCTTGGACAGACGCTGAACAATTGGCTGTGACCTCTCGTCTATTTGTGCAGAGGATCCGGCCCAAATGGGCTTTTCCACACAGTCCGGAGAAAGGAATAACAGCCCGTGTTTGGGGTGGGATGGGCTCAGAGTGACCGGAGAAACCCCGTCTCTTGTCCTGCCAGAGAGGGAGATGACCAAGGGGATGACCTGGGCCGCACGCGGCAGGCCCCAGAGGGTCCTGGGCAGAGCCAGCCACAGGGTCCAGAGCCAGCCTACGTCTTTGCCACGAAGCCTGAGTTCAGCGGCACCTTCTGCCAGGGAATTTCCTTGTCGCCGTGGGTGTGCCACATGAGCGCACAGGAATGCATCTTAAAAAGATGTTCTGGGAGTTCCCCGTGGCAGCCACACAGTGGCTAGTCATACCTCCTACTTGGACTATCTGAGCCAGTTGGAATTCAGAATGATGTCCCGGGAATTTAGACAGATTTCTATATTGTTAATTTTATTTTTAAATATTTGGGGCCACACCGTGCTATGCTCAGAGGGTACTCCTGGCTCTGCACTCAGGAATTATTCCTGGTGGTGCTCAGGAAACCATACGGGATGCTGGGGATTGAACCAAGATTGGCCGGGTACAAGGCAAATGCCCTACCTACTCAGACCCCAATTGTTAAATATTTTAAATTTAAAAGTTAGAATTGGGGGCTGGAGTGATAGTACAGTGGGTAGGGCGTTTGTCTTGCACACGGTCTACCGGGGTTTGATTCCCAGCATCCCGTTTGGTCCCATGAGCACTGACAGGAGTAATTCCTGAGTACAGAGCCAGGAGTAACCCCTGTGCATCACTGGATGTGACCCAAAAAGCAAGGCCCTCCCGTTGTTCGTCGATTTGCTCAAGCGGGCCCAGTAATGTCTCCATTGGAGACTTTGTTGTTACTGTGTTTGGCATATCGAATAGCAAAAAAAAAAAAAAAATTAAAAATTAAAAAATAAATAAAAGTTAGAATTGGTAGTGGTAGTCGAGAGATAGTATAGGGGGTAGAGCATTTGCCTTGCACATGGCTGACCTAGATGGATCCCCAGTGCCACATATGGCTCCCCAAGACCTCCCTTTCAGGAGTGACCTCTGAGCACAGGACTAAGCCCCAAGCACTGCCAGACTTGTCCCATAAACAATTTTTTGAGGAGTTTGTGGGCCATACCTAGCAGTGGTCAGGGACTATGCCTGTCTGTGTGCTCAGGGACCACTCCTGGAGCTGATTCATATGTGGGGGACTGTATGTGGTATCAGGGACTGAACTGGGGTTGGCTTCCTACAAAACAAGTGCCTGACTCCCCGTACTATTTATCTGGGCTCCTAAGTAACTTTTTATTTTATTTTTAATTTTTTAAATATTTTTAACTTTTTCCTTTATGTTGATTTGGGTGCTGTGATGTATAATACCATTAATGATGATTTCCTGGGTCCATAATTCCAACACCACACCCCTCATCAGTGTACCCACCTGTCTCCCTCTCCACCCCCACCCCAAGCTCAGTTTTGTGGATCAGTTCTCTCTCATTGTGTTGTACTGGCCCTTTGTTGTTACCTTGCTCCATATCTTTAAGTCCCACATATGAGAGAGATCATTCTGTATCGGTCCCTCTCCTTCTGATTGATTTCACTCAGCATGATATCCTCTAGTTCCAACCATGTCACAGCAGATTGTATGATTTTGTTATTTCTTACAACTGTGAAGTATTCCATTGTGTAGATACACCACAACTTCTTGATCCATAGTTGAGCATCTGGGTTGTTTCCATGACTTGGATATGGCTTAAGTACAATTTTGCACTCTAGATGAATTTTATGAAGTTGGAAAAGTATGTCCAGCAAAGAATTTCCAATAACGACAGCTGAAACCACACTGAAAAATCTATGGTGAGGTGAATGTCCTCCTACTCCCCTACCCTCCCACCGAATTCAGCACCTGTATTGACCTATAATGACTGAGCACCACTGGCCAAGTGCCACAGGCTGTCTTCCCCAGGACGGCTGCTGACTGAGGAAGAGCCAGGGAGCATGGCCAGTGTGCTGAGTGCCTTGTTTCAGAGTGGATCCACACTGGCTGAATCCACTGACACTTGCACCGAAAGATCTTCTCTTGGGGAAGAACCAGAGGGAGTAGCAGAGAAAGAGGATGTAAGAGGGATGGATCAAAGTAGGGGAGAGAGGCTTGGGAAAAGGGCCGGTCTACAGGAGAAAAACAAGATGTCATCTGGGCAAAGCATCCTCCTGGCATCCCTGGGCTTCTGGCAGTGTGGTTTGTAGTTGGCCTAGCACTGACCTGCTGTGGGACTTTGGGCCGCCATGCCGGTCCTCAAACAGATGGGCATGATGGGATCCTTTCCACAGACTGTTGTGAGCATCACATGGGGGTGGCATTTGGGGTCTGGGTGAGACAAGTGCTCCCAAACCCTTTTTAGCGTTGTAAGTGTGCAATCATTGCTGACTTCATTCTGTTCCCACAAGTGCATTTCTCAGAGTCACACTCCCTCAGCATTGCCCATTCCCCATGAGATGCCTCATGAAATGGGTGTGTGAAGTACCAGGTGCCATTACGGGTGGAGGGGTTCGTGAACAAACATTTCCTATAACAAGTATTTCCTATAAACTCTTTCCCCTTGGGTTTTGCTCTGCCCTTCAACCCTGAGACTTTTTTTTTATGCTCCGTGTGTTTGATGTTGAACCAGGTCCAGTTAGAGGTGGAGCTGGGGAGAAAATAAGAGCCCCCCTGGGAAAACACCCAGGGCTCTTCATGCCCAAGGAGAAGCGTTAATCACAGGCGCAGTGGCCTCAAACTCTGCCCACAGCCGTAAATTTCTCCTGTCTTACTCTCCTAGACAGCCCAGTGAAACCCCCTAATCACTGTCTGAGAGGAAGAAGTATTTTGGACTTGAGTCCAGCTATTTCTCAGGCATCTAGCTCTTGAACAAACTCCTTTTTCTCACTTCAATCCTGTCTCTCAAACAATTGGCCTTCAAGTGGTGACACCTGAACTTTGGATTTAGTAACAGGGGGAGAATAAGGGCCCTCTAAAAAGATTCTTGAAGCTTTGTAGACCCCTTCTTCCTGCTCATTCATGCCCCATAATTTTCCGCTAACTTCCCAACCATTGTAAATGGTATAAATCATTAACCCCATCCTGATGGTTTGGGGCGGGACAAGAAATCTGCCATCCCCTCAGGTTGCTTGCATTTAAATAAAACTCCCTTCTGCCCTGCCCTATCAATCCTTGTCTGCAGAGTAACTAGACACAGCTTGGGTCTCGTAGCAGTGTCATTATCAGGGCCGTCTAATAAACCCAAATCCTGGAACCTATGAGGGAACTATGAGGGGTACATGGTCCTGAAGGCCCAAGAAAGTGGCTCTGGCTAAGTGCAGTGTAAGGAGTGAGAGCTTGGCTGGGGGACCTCCTGACTAACTACCAATGGCCATCCTCTAGTTGACCCCTAGCACTCCACAGCGTCACAGCTGTTTCAGGCCACCTTCCCCCACCTGGATCCGTGGTATGCCCCTCGTGGAGCTGGTTGCATTTGATGTGGTCTAGGAAGCCACAACTTTCTTTTCAGGTTGGTGGGACTGGTTGGTCACCTCATTGGTACATGCCCAAGCCAGTGCTGAGGCCACTGTCTCCACCCAGGATGACCAACAAGGCCCCAGGCCACTGCAGCCCCACTGTTTCAGTGCTTAAACAGGGGAGTGTGAAAGTGAAAATAAGCTGGAAGAAAAGTGAAACTACCCCCCTCCCTGGCCAAGGGACAACAGAGAGGCCACAGGAACAAAGTCCACTGGGAACCCAGAGAAACCTTTGGGACTTCCTCATCCCTGACTTCCCTGGGTCCTTCCCGGGTGGCTCTGTCCCCTGGATGCAGCAGGCCCTCTCAAGGCTCTCATTATAGCCCTGCCAGCCAGGTGGTAAGTGGCTGACCTCTCCCTGGTCCGCACAAAGGCCCCAGAGCTGCCCAAGGCAAAGGGCCACTTCCATAAGGGCCTGTCCTGCACAGAATCAACCGTCAGTCTGCCACACCCAACGAGCCACACTCACACACAGGCACAGTGCCCGGCCTCACGTACACACGCAGGGCGCACTCTGTTCTCCGCAGGTAGGAAAGCACACACACCCTCTCCTTCCTGCCCAGCCCTGGGGCATGTCCCCTGCGCCCCCTCCCCCCCAGACAAACACGCCCGTGCCAAGCACATGCTACACCTAGCACTCCAGAGAGCCCAGGCTACTTGTGGACCAGTTCCCACACTCAGCCTGGAGTGCAGTCGAAGCTACCATCCCTTCTCGGCTCCTCCTGTCACCCCAGGCTTGACTTGGCCTGTCTCACCTCTCTCGCCGGCTGGGCCATACACTAACCTTACCTGTTCTGCTGGCACATTCCCAAGCCCAACTGCGGCCACTCTGGCCAGCTGTCCTTCCCACAGTGTGCAGCACAGAGTGTGGAAGAAACAGGCTCTTTGGCCACCCAGCCAAACCCATCAGAGAGTTTTCATTTCTGGGGCAGGTGTCGTACAGCCACCTGGAGTGATGGTCATCGGTAAAGAGAAAGAAACGTGGGGCCAACAGCCACGGATAGAGAGGAACTTAGCAATTCAGAAGGGCTCTGCAATAGGGATTTTGGGTTTATTTATTATGATTTATTTTGGTTTGGGAGCCACACCCAGCAATGCTCAGGGATTATACTCCTGGCTCTGCACTCAGAAATTACTCCTGGCGGTGCTCAGGGGACCATATGGGATGCTGAGATTTGAACCCAGATTGGGTGCGCGCAAGGCAAACATCCTACCCACTATACTATTGCTCTGGTTCCAAGAACTCTCTCTTTAAACTTATTCTCCCATTCAACTTTTGACACTGTGACAGCTTACAAAGAGATAAGACATCTGACAGAAAGCACTCAGATTCTGTTTGCTGTCTTCAGTCTTGACATTAAATTGGGCTATTGCTGATTTTTATCCCACTGAAATGTCTCCTGAGTCTGAGAGGACATTTTGTGGGCTGGATTAATGGGACCCAACTCTCAGGGAGGTCACTCCAGGATGCACTTGCTGTCATCTGGCCAAGTGGTACCTCACCGTAGTGACTTGGGGAGGCTTGCCTGAGTCAACTGAAGATGGTCTAGCACCTGCATTGGCTTAGCAAGTGAAAATACAGAATTGCAATCCAGTGTGACTTCCCAATAATCAATGAGTTGCGCTTCCAGCACTCAGGGCTCCTGCATGTAAATGTTGCTCCAACTCCTTGAGCCATTTTCTGTTTCCCCAAATGAACACATTTTACTCTAAGTATGTCCCATATAGTCCCTGGGACATCGAAATCTTTGCATCCAGCAACATTAACCATCAGTACTTGAGGTTGTGCAAGAAACTGTAACTAGTAGTAAAGAACTGAGGTTTGTCAATGATCTACGTGTGATGGGAGACTGGAACCTCACATTCTAGAAAGTTCCCACAGTCTCTGGCCGATCCTACTGATGTCCAGATCCTCAGCCCCACAAATCACTTCTGCGCTTTAGTTTGCAGGAAAATTACCAGAGGCCCAGTCCCCTGGACTTGCATTTCCATAGACCTTAAGCTTTTCCTTCTCTCCTTTCCTCACGGTTACAGGGTAAGTGTTTCTGCCCCCCATCCTCACTGACTTGGTGAAATGTCGCCCCCGCATTGTGCCAGGAGGTGGGCCTTTGGGAAGAGATTATGTCATGAGGGTGGAACAGTCACGAGTGAGATTAGTGCCCTTATAAAAAGAGACCAGAGAGGTGACTAGCTCCTCTGACCTGTGAAGACAGCCAGGAACAGGAAGCAGCCTTCCTGGCTGCTGAATCTTGGCCCTCCAGCCTGTGAGCAATGCATGCCTGTTGTTTATAAAACACCAGGCTAGATGTTCTGGAAAAGCAGCCAGAATCCATGGAAATGGATTAATACTGTCCCTCACTCCGCCCCCTCCCTGGGAACCCCTCCCTGGGTTCCCCTTATTGTTGTGTTAACCAGGGTCAATCCTGCACTGACTCATTATGGAGCATGCACACTTGGCTGTTGTGCTCCCCGGAGTCACATCTGGCTGTGGTGCTCACCCAAAGGCCATGGGGCCACAGGGCCACCATGCTAGCAGAGGGGCGGGGGGTGTGGAGAGTTGGCCAAGAGCCTCATCCTCAGCCATGGTTCTTGCACGTCTTTCATTGAGGTGCCTGCCGAAGGTGGCACACTTTAGTTTTCAATATGGAAGGATTTTCATTTATTTATTTTTTGCCTTTTTATTTTTAAGGCCACACTGGGCGATGCTCAGGGTTTACTCCTAGCTCTAAACTCAGGAACTATTCCTGGTGGTTCTTGGGCAGGGAGGGGCAAGAGTCTATGTGGGATGCTGAGGATGGAACCGGGTTCAGCTGCATGCAAGGCAAGTGTCCTATCTACTGTACTATTTTTTCGGTTCCTGGAAGGACTACTATTTAATTCCCATAGAACATAATTGAATGCTGAACAATTTCAAAATACTTTGCAGATGTAAATTTTCCACATTATGTGTCACGCTCTTCCAGGAAAAGTCACAGTTCATTTTACCTTTACGTCACAGGCAGCTTACTTTATCTTTGAAGTCGCAGTGCTCATACACCCAGAGACCCAGAGAGAGCCGACTTTGTCCCAGTGCCAGGGATCCCTAAAATTGCAGAACAACTGAAACCTTCTTTGGTGCACTTGGATAGCACTGGGAATTGAGCGCTCAGCCTTTCCCTTGCAACATTTTTATCACTGAGCCATCCCCGGGTCCCTTGGATGCATTTTTAGAAGGGAGATGGGGAAGAAGGTCAGTTTGACGAGACGTAACAAGAACATCACCCTCAACATTGCCGTTGGGCAAGAATGACGCCATGAATACCTTTGTGAGTGGTTCCCGTGCAGACCTAGCACTGTTCTGTGATGTGACATTGTTCAGTTAGCGGTGCTGTCGCCCATGTCTCCAGATTACCTAATGGATAAGACTTCATTATTCTTAGTCTTCAAGAACATTTCCAAGCCCTATTAATAATCCATGTGGATATGTGAGCAAAATTGGTATTTATTGCTAAATGTTCAAAACTTGAAAACAGAGATAAATCTTGCTCATTTATTCCATGAAACTCACATGTCTGACTTGTTTCTTTTCTCACATGCTGGTAGAATGCCTTGGGGTGAACACTGCTTCAAAATGCAAGGTCTGTAGCCTGCTCTGCTCCCCTTTCCTGCAGGGCGTCTGGGGGTAGGTCGGCTGTTGGGACAGGTCACCGAAGAGGCTCCAGTCCATTCCCCAACTTTGGGTGGGTTGGCAGCAACGTTCTCTCAACATCAGGCCTGGCTAGTATCACTGGGAGGTTGACTCAGACCTGGTGGAACCTCATTTTTCTTCTCCTTGTGGTTTCCCTAATGCACCAAGACACATTAGCGTTGGATTAGATGTTGAAAGAGCTAATGGGAAGGAGAGGAGACATTCTGCCTTTTATCTGTGTGGGCCAGAGCCAGGGGTTAGAGCCAGGGAAGGAGGGCCGAGACTAGCTGAGCAGACTTCTTGTTCTGCTCTCTGCAGAGAGGTCACTTCTGTTACCTATGCTGTATGCAGGTTGGTATGAGAATTTACCACACTCAGGGACAGAGAGATGGGAATTTGTTATGGTGCACACAGTTGAGGGCAGGTCTTAGAGGGGCTCTCATAGGTAGGCCACAGGATGTACCTTTTAAAATTTTTAAAAAATTTTATGAAGTAGAATTTTTTAATTTTATGAGATAGTTCACTTGATTACATTTAATATTCAAATACCAATTCCACCACCTTTCCATCACCATATTTCGGATATTTCCATCCTGAACCCCAATCTCTGCCCCAAGACAGAGCCAAAATAATATATTTTGTACTGTTTGCTATGAAAAACTGTTGAAAATGCTACCAAAAAGTATACTTAGAGGAAAGAGTGTGGAGATTGTTGTGTTTCACCCAGGGGCTGGAGCAATAGCACAGCAGGTAGGGCGTTTGCCTTGCACATGGCCTACCTGGGTTCAATTCTCATCATCCCATATGGTCCCCCAAGCACCACCAAGAGTAATTCCTGAGTGCATGAGCCAGAAATGATCTCTGTACATTGCCTGGTGTGACCCAAAAAGCAAAAAAAAAAAAGTGTCCCCTTTTTAAGGGGAGACTGTTCTACTTTCTTGAGGGTGGTCTGGGGACCAAATGCGTATGATCAGTGTCTGCTGAGATAATCAAGGCATATAAGCTGCTCCCGAGAGAAAATTCCTTTTGGTAATTAGTAGGTCTCAAGCCCTCATTGTGAAAATATTAAAAACGGGATAGGATCGTTCATTTAGTGTTCATTACCTATTTCCCACCCACTTTGGGGTAAGGGTACACATCTTTTTTTGTAAATGATGAAGATATGTCTTCTAATACTACTTCATGCAGGGAGGGGTCATAGAGATGTCCCCCACATATCTGCTAGCTGTCTGAGGAAAGGGGCTACAGGCCCATAATGGGCACTTCTACAGGCCGAGCTGCTTCTCTGTCTGTGCTTCACTTTCGGAGAGTCAGTGTCAGTGATCCTGAGGGACCATTGCAGCAAGGAAACATAATTGCTCGTGGAGGCTTTTCATTTCGGTGGCTAAAGATACCATTTGAAGTCTTCTTAGAGAATGGTAAAATATGGGTGAGAGAGAAGACTAAGTGAAAGAGGCAGCAAGAAAGCAAAGGAGTAGAAACTGGTTTGAGATGGAAAGGAGCCTCAAAAAAGAGAGGAAATTTCTGGACGGTGAAGTCCTAAATGGTTCTTTGTAAGAACTCAGAAAATACGTGATGGCAGAAAAAGCTCTAGGTGTCTGAAGGAGAATTGGAGAGGCCAGGAGAGGAATGAACAGGCTCAAGGGCTTCCTGGATGGTGGGTGTGAGGTCATAAGGCTGGCATGTGTTTCATTGAGTTGGAGGGAGTTTTATGAAAGACCTGAATCCAAGGGAGCAGGTAATAGTAGAGTCAGTATTAAAAATACATTATAACACCCCAGGAGGGGAGAGGAACCAGTCCCCACCCTGCTGAAGCTGCGGCAGCCACACTCACCCCCCATAGCTACCAGCATGCCACTGGCCCAATTTCACTGCTCACAACTAATCTCTGCAGAGATGCCAAATCGACAGAAGTTCCAGGTACACTGATTTTCAGGCGGAAAACCTTGGGATCCTCTCTGAGTGGCGGCAAGCAGCTTCCACACTTGTTCTCCTGGAAGTCCCAGCAGCCACACACACCCCACAGCATATGCAGCCTCATGACACCTCCAAATTTCACAATACTGACATCCCAGTGAAAGCACACCAAGTTAGATGGGAAAGTAACTTGAGCTAACTAAGATCAATAAAAAAAAAATAGTAATACAAAAGGCTCAGGTAGCAACATACAGTTGCTACCCCCAGAGAAGGACTTAATGTTCCCATGGTGAGATATAACAATTTTCACAAATTGACAATTTGACAGCAGTTGGAGTTGTGAAAAGGAACCTGAAAAGAATCAGTCCATCTCCCCTTCTGGGAGATGAAGGCTGACTACGATCGCTGGAGTGATCAGGGAGCCCAAAGTAAAAAATAATTTCCTGTAATAACACCATGGCTATTTAATGTACCTTCTCCATCTCAGTGGGGAAGCTTCTGTCTGTCCACTCTCTCTAAATGTGTCCACCCAGACCAGGAGACATTCATATCTTCTGTGCAGAGGACGTGATTAAAATCTGGTTGCCAATATCTTCCTGATAAAATGTCCCTCTGTTGAATCAATTGTAGAAGAGACGGGCTTAAATATGCCTCTGTGGTTACTGTTGGAACAAATGGAGCAGGAATTTGAAGTGGACTGTCAAGTGTCCCGAGTATTTTTACCCTTTACATGGCTTGGGTAAATTTGCTCCATGTGAGAGTCTGGATGTACATGAGGGGAATGATAGATATTAGACAGAGATTTCCACTGGCCTCTCCAGGACGATAATTTGTTCTTGTGGTGTGCCCTAGAGCCTGAGAGTGTGACCCTTGGGTGTTTCTTCACTGATCTCCTGATTAGTATAGTCTGGGTGGAAAATGTTAGTGGTGGAGACTAGGGGGTCTCTCATGAGAAGGACGCTGATGTGCGGCTCAGTCTGCAAGAACATTTCCTGGAGAAATAGGGTCAGTGACAGGCCGGTGCCCTTTACATCACTGCCACCTGGTACAGAAGATAATCCACCCAGAGGAGGTCCCAAATTCTCTCCCTCTGTTTGATTGGGCTGTTCTATACGGCCAAGTATTCTCTCTCTTCCCAAAGGGTTGTACGTACATAAATGATGTGATGGGCATATTTAGAACCAGTACAGCTAGTTAAGATTTGACTTTTTTTTCCAGGAATAAGGTTCAAGTTAGGGTGATTAATTTGGCATTTTGAGCTGAGGTTGTGCAGTGCAGAAGTTTGGCTTCAATTACTCTTTCTGTAATGGTGTAATATCCCCTACTTTATGGGGATAAACCTCCAACAAAGAATAATTCCCAGGACTAGAGAGATTGTACAGGACTTAAGAAACTTGACTTGCATGCGGCCAACCCAAGTTTGACCCCTGGCACCACATGGTCTCTTGAGCATATCCAAGTGCAGCCCTGGAGGTCTCTGAAACAGCAAGTGGACTGGGCAATGTCTGGCCCAGCAAGGCACTAGCAGCACTGTATTCTTGGGTCTTGCATTGAATCACAGGCTCAGCTGGGCTGAGAATCACCTGTCTGGGAGGGGGCCTGGGCCTTCTGAAAAGGCCCTGGGAGTCCCCACCCTCGCCCCCCCACCCCTACCTCCCCTCCAGGCAAAAAAGAAAACAAATCCTATTAGTATAGAAAATCTAACCTGGTTCTCACAAACAGCTATAATCAACTGAAGTATTTCTTAACCATGTGTTTTAGCATGGGAAAGGATCTGGCAGAGAGCTGGCCGAATTAGGAGTATTACAGGGGCTGAAGCAATAGCACAGGGGTAGGGCGTTTGCCTTGCACGCGGCCAACCCAGGTTCGATTCCCAGCATCCCATATGGTCCCCTGAGCACCGCCAGGAGTAATTCCTGAGTGCAGAACCAGGAGTAACCCCTGTGCATTGCCGGGTGTGACCCAAAAAGAAAAAAAAAGAGTATTACAAAGTTTAATCTGTATTTCTGAGCAGCCCAACATTTTCACAGGTCCAGCAGGGGAGACTGTTTGAAATTCACTGGGGTTCACAGTTTTGAGAGGATTTTAAGGGAGACCATGATGGTCAGTGGGTGCCCCCAAGTAAAGTTTTGACTTTCTTTTGTAAGTAGCTGCCAGTGTTAGGAGGTAGAGAGAGAGTACAGCAGACAAATGTACTTGGCTGACCCAGGTTCAATTCCTGGCACCGCATATGGTCCCTCGAGCACTGCCAGGAGTGATTCCTGAACACAGAGACAGGAGTAAGCCCTGAATATCACTGGTTGTGAGCCCTTAACAAAAACAAAAAGGAGCTGCCAGAGTTCTAGGCATGGATGTCATCCTGTGGCCACAGTGCCCAGATTTTTGGCTATGTATACCGTGTTTGAAGGCCTGGATTCAGATTTTGAACTAGAGTTCCTAGGGCACCCCACATTTTTCATTCTAGAGGTGGAAAGGGGCTTTTGTACATTTGGAAAGGTCAAGGCAGGGGCACTTGCTAGTGGATCAAATAATGACATTTGCAAGTTGATAAATGCCTTATTTAACTCATTACTCCATTCCAGATGTTCTGTATCAGATCCTCTTAAGGTCTCATATAAAGCTTTAGCAGTAATGCAAAACCGAAGGATCCAGATTCTACAAAAAACAGCCACTCCCTAAAAGGAAGGTGATTGTGGTTGTGTGTGTGTATGTGTTTGTGTAGTTTGTAGGGGTCATGCAGGAAAAATAATTCTTTTGTGTGTGGGAGACATATAATTGGCATCATCTTGGAGAAAATACGAACCTTAAGTATTTGACCTTTTGTAAAATTAATTGAACCTTGGAAGAGGATAACTAGTATTATAATTTGCCAGATGGTTCAGAGTGAAGACAGTATCTTGGAGGGAGGCCTGTAGATTTGTACTACAGATTAAAAGTTCATCAACATGTTCTAAGAGAGTACTAGAAATTGGAAGTATTTCTTGGATGTCCTATGTCAGGGTCTATCCCACAAGGTGAGGGCTATTCTTGAATCCCTGCGGTAGGGCTGTCTAAGTATATTGCTTGATTCTGGGAGAAGAGTGTGAATCTGAGAATCAAGGGATGGAAGAAGCATCTTTTAACTCTTTGGGTGAAGAGCCACTGAGCCACTGAGCCACTAAGTAGGGCTAGGGCTTTGGAATCAAAGGGCGTAGGGGAATAACAGGATCACTGCTGGCACTAACTGGAGTGTCGAACATGGAGGAGGGACACTAATGGTCTCCGCCTCTGCACTCACAACCTCCTGGATGGGGAAAACCCCACTACTTGTGATCCTAGACTAGGACAGTGGTAGGGATTATCAGTCAAAGTTGGGGATTTGTCAAAGTTGGAAAGAGGAGGAGGCGAGTAAAGAAAAAGAACCGAGGCTGGAATGAAGGTTCTGATAAAGGGTGGGGGCACTTACAGACAAAGAGAGTCATCTAAGGGTGATAGTATAGTGGGTAGGGAACCTACCTGGCAAGCAGTCAATAGTGGTTTAAGCCCCAGAACCTCAAAGGGTCCCCTGAAACCAGCAGAAGTAACCGGTCATCTAGGATATCAGACCTTTTTTTCTTTTTGGGTCACACCTAGCAATGCTCAGGGGTTACTCCTGGCTCTGTACTCAGGAAATACTCCTGGCGGTTCTCAGGGGACCACATGGTATGCTGGGAATTGAACCCAGGTTGGCCACATGCAGCGGCTGGTGCTATCACTCCAGCCCAAGGAGACCAGATTTGTCAGAAAATTTTATGAGGCACTTGATCACTTGATCACTTGACTTCCCGTTTATCATCGATTTGCTCGAGCAGGCGCCAGTAACGTCTCCATTTGTCCCTGTCGTGTGCTAGTATAGCCCAATGGCGTCTGTTTGTTCTAGGAACACGAAGAGCCTCAAACCGATCGTTCATGGTATTGATGAAGAAGTCTGACCATCCGGTAGGTGGGCAGCCACACAGTCTTTTGACATCCCATGGAGTCCAGTCGGTAATGGCTCTAGTCCAGCGGTCGTCTCTAAATCTCATTACGTGACCAGCCCATCTGATTTTTGATGCCTTGACAGCGTCCCTGATTCTTGATCATCAACGGAGGTCGGAACTCCGGATTCTTTCTCTCATTTGAGTGAAACGTGATATTCCAAGCATAGCTCTTTCAATTCCTCTTTGGGAGACCTGAATAGCGTTCTCATCCTGTTTGTGTAGGGCCCAGGTCTCTGAGGCATATGTTAATGCAGGAAGAACAGTGGAATCAAAGAGATGTGCCCAGAGCCGGAGGTTCTTCGTCCTCTTAGCTATTTCTTCGTCGCTCTTGAATGCGTTCCAAGCCACTCTCTTCCTCCTGCGCAGCTCAGGAGTCAGGTCGTTTGTCATGTTGACTTCTCCACCTAGGTACACATAGCTGTTGCATTCGGAGATGGTCGTTCTGATGAGAGTGAATGGGGCATCAGGAACAAGGCTGTTTCTCATAAACATTGTCTTCGTAAGATTCAGCTGTAGTCCGGCCTTTCCACACTCACGGTCGAAGTCGGCCAGCATTTGTGCCGCTTGACTAATGTTTGGTGTTATTAAGACAATGTCATCAGCAAAGCGGAGGTGGTGTAGTTGCCGACCATCTATCTTCACTCCCATTCCTTTCCATTCCAGTCGTCGCATGATGTTCTCGAGGGTGGCACTGAAGAGTTTTGGCACATAGATCAATTTTCTCAAGGATCTGGGCTCTGCTGCCCACCTCCCTCCCATAGAGACCTATGGGAACTTCAAATCATTTATGAGGTTGGTGACAATACAAATCTAGCAGTAGAATGATATTAACATCAAAAGTTTCATTCAAGGACAAACCTCCTTGTCACCTAATCTTTACTGAGCTCAAGCCATACTTCAAAATAAAATCATTTGTTTGCAGAGAAGACAGCCAAGAGGAATGGATAATATAAGGTAAAAGACAGCATCAATGTCCCAAGGAAGACCTGTGATCAGGACTTTGAGAGGAAGGAAGGGGCATCCTTTAACTTCCATTGATGAGAGAAAAACAATGGAAGAGTAATGAACATTGCCATGTTATCCATCAAAGAACTGACTTCTGAGAGACTGTGAAGGGTGCCTATTTTTTCAGAAGGTCCCCAGAGCAACACTCACCCACCAATGCAGGGACATGGAGTCACCCTGGGGTCTGGGTCTCAGCCAAGGGATAGCAGGGGGGAAGTGGAAAGATCTTTGAGTCACCGGTAACAGCCTCATGTGATAATCAGACAGAAAGTGCCAAACTTTGGAGATCATGAAATCGCTCTTGCCAGAATTCTTGAATATTTAGTAGAGAAATATGAAAATCACCCATCCTCAGAGAAGGGAGGAAAAGATCTCAAAGGTCACTGAAAATGGGTACTGGAAGATTTTGAGAGTGAAATCACTGAACTTTGGAGTCTGTCAGAGTTGCTCTCACCAAGATACCTCAGGTTTCAGTGGAGAGACATAAAATCCACTGACCTTCAAGGAAGGGAGAAAACAGATCTTGAAAATGAGAATAATGTGCATAGATCCATGGGTGAGGAAATTGCCTGCTGTGCCAAGTGTTGGGGATTCCCAAAATCAAGAGTGGAGGTAAGGTCTATGTAGGCCACCAGCAATGTATGGTCATGGTCACGGTTCTCCCATTGTTCATCGATTTGCTCGAATGGGCCCAGTAATGTCTCCATCATGAGACTTGTTGTTACTGTGTTTTGGCATATCAAATACGTCACGGGGAGCTTGCCAGGCTTTGCCGTGCGGGCGAGATACTCTCAGTAGCTTTCCGGGCTCTCCGAGAGGGGCGAAGGAATCGAACTCAGGTCGGCCATGTTGGCTGCGTGCAAGGCAAACGCCCTACCAGTTGTGCTATCACTCCAGCCCCAGCAAAGTATAAAGATTGATAAACTAACTTACCACAATCAGAAGCAAAAAAAAAAAATAGAGGTTTATTAGGGCACATACATAGGTGTGGGAAGGTCTCCAAGGAAAGACAAAGGCCCCTTATGGACAATAAGATGTAAATTTTTAAGGAGAGATGTTCTGGGAACAGAGTGTGTGTGGTCAGGGTCTGCTGAGATAATCAGGGCACCCACAAGACAAATATTTTGGTTATCTTGAGGGGGGTGGGCCCATCAGGTAACAATATGTGATGTCTTAAACCCCTGCTGTAAAAATGTGATTGCTAAGCTAGACCCTTCATCATCAAATTAGGCTTCCGATCCCAGAGACTGATACTAGGTTGGGCCTTTGGACCACACAGACCAGATGGGCTGCACTCCCACGTTCATTCAGTACTAACCGGAGAGCAAATTATATATCAATGGGAGCCGCATGTGGATCCTTCTATGGCTTGGGCATGCAATAGCCTAGCCCAACTGAGGGGCATATTCTGAAAGAGACACTGGGTGGGATTTTAGGACATTAGGACATTAGCATTTTGGGACACAGACTTTAACATTTTTATAAATGATTAGGAATTTATTTCCATGTCAACAAAAGGCAATGCCTGACAGCACAGCCGTAGGGCATTTGCCTTACAAGCCACAGACCCAGCCAAGCCGGCTTTGATTCTTCAACCCCTCTCGGAGAGCCTGGCAATCTACCGAGAGTATCTCGCCCTCACAGCAAAGCCTGGCAAGCTACCCATGACATATTCGATATGCCAAACACAGTAACAACAAGTCTCACAATGGAGACGTTACTGGGTCCACTCGAGCAAATTGATGAACAACGGTCAACCAAAAAAGTAGGACCCCAAGTTCACCAAGAATCATTTATTACAGATGGCTGGCTATAGAAAAATTTCTTTCATCTGTCCCGCATTGTCACATTTGTAACAATTTTAACTCTGTCCAGTGAGATGAAGCCTTCTTAAGGGCAGGGCCTGTACCTGAGTGTGGCACCCCTGTGGTTCTGGCAGGAAAAGAAGATGTGAACAGATCTTCCCTCTGGGAGCAGATCCTCATGGCACCAGGCAAGGTAGCTTTGTTTGTTTTGGACCATTCTTGACCAAACTCCTTGCTCTTTGTGGCTCCTTAGTTCTCAGAGCCCAGTCTTCTGAGATCTGGGAGCTGGGAGCACCATCTGTGGCAGAATCCACAGTGGGGCACCTTCACCACTGTCAGAGTATGCTGCTGGGCTCCTTCCTGCCCTCGAATGGTCATTGTGCCTTGCTGAGGAATTCCTCCATTCCTCCCTGGGAAGTCAACTGCAGGATGAGAGAAGAGTTATGCGAAACTCCATCTGAGAATATTAAAAATGGAAGCATTCAAAGAAATAGGGAAAACTCTGTTTAGACTCGAGCAGCCAGGGTTGCGTCAGATCTTTTGGAATAGATGTATCATTCTGGAACGAACGTGCTCATTCACTCAACAAATATTTACTGAGCATCTCTGGAGTGCCAGACCATAATCCAGGCTCCGTTCCACAGACTCTATTAAAGTGTGGCTGTTTGGAATGATTCAATCAGATCTGGGTCTGGGTGAGGAAGTGAGTACCATTTTATTACAATATTTACCAAAGAAAATATCAAATACTTGAGGGCTTCGGCCAAAGAAATTCAAGTACTGCCTCAGCAGCCTCCCACATCCTGGTCCTCAGCAGAGCGAGCCCTGCCCTGATAGCATCTTGGGGCTGTGGGAAGCAGGGCAGACACTTGGCAGGGGGCTCGTCTTGAAGACTGGGGGTTAGTCTCTTGAGAGTACAGAGGACCAGAGAGAATGGAGCCTGTTGGCTGAGGCCACAGCCCTGGGGAGCTGGCCTTAGCCTGAGGCCATGTTTTGGCCCCTGCATCAGCCCACGTCAACTCTCCACTTCCTCCCCAAGATTGGCATTTGCCCTGAGTGGAAAGGTCTCCTGACTCTCAGCCCAGAATGTGGGTGCTACAGAAGGTCAGGGTGCAAGAGGAAGCTACGGAAGCATTTTGTTGGCCATGAGTAGGTCAATTAGGCCTTCGTGGAACTGTGGCTCTGGATCCCTTAATTTTTATATTTTAACTTAAAATTTTTTGTTGAAGTTCTGTGATTTACTATTAATCAGGACCAGAGCAATAGTACAGCAGGTAGAGCATTTGCCTTGCATGTAGTCAACCAGGGTTCAATCTCCAGCATTTCACATAACACCTGAGCACCACCAGGAGTAATTCCTGAGTAATCCCTGAGCAACTCCGGATATAGCCCCCAAACCCACACACACACACACACACACACACACACACACACACACACAAAGCCCAATACTGTCAATGACAATTTTGCATTCAAAAAATTCTAACATTACACTCCTCACCAGTGTCTCCATTTCCCCCCCCCAAGAGCCCCAACATTCCTTCCAACATTGCTCCCCCCCCGACACACACAGGCTATATGGATCAGTTCTTTCATTGTGTTGCCTTTAGCCTTTGATGCTCCCTTGCTGTGCTTCTTTAAATCCCACAAATGAGAGATCATTCTGTTTCTGTCCCTTTCCTTCCAACTGACTTCATTAGCTTAAAACCCTCCAGTTCCATCCATATTGTGGCAAATTGCATGATTTGTTCTTTCTAAGAGCTGCTTAGTATTCCATTGTGTATGTACACCACAACTTCCTTATAACGTCTATGGCTAGTACACCTGTGGCTCGAGGTAGAGTATGAACCACAAAAGTGAAAGACTCTGGGTTCAATCCCTGGAGCCGCCACACACACACACACACACACAGAGAGAGAGAGAGAGAGAAAGAGAGAGACAGAGATAGAGATAGAGACAGAGAGACATACACATGTCCATGTCAAGAGACTGGCTACCGCCAGCTGAGTCAAAGTGGATGCCCTCTAGCTTAGGTCTGTGGAAGCCTGCTGCATTCATGAACAGGGGGAGACAAGAAAGTTTCCTCTAACAGGTGGCCATGGGTCAGCAGCAGCCACCTTTGGGCATGCATGAGAAACACAAATCCTCCCTCCTCCCGACGCACACCAACCTGCACGTGAGCCTAGTGAGGGCCTACAGGACCACTTCCTGTGGTGCATCCCACTCCTGGCTGGACAACCACTTGCATTAGTCCACAGCAGGCCACCATCTCCCCAGGGGCCACTCCCATTACCCACAGTCACTAAGGCCCATGAGCAGTAGGGAAGGTCAGGCAGAGAAATGAATGGGTTTTGAGAGGGACAATAGGCCAGAGTTCCTAAGAGTCCGTCCCCTGGGATAGGAACCAGAAGGGAGCTGGAGGGGGCCTGGAAGGCCCTGGATAACTGAGGTCAGATCAGATTTGTGTTGAGATCAGAGGTCGGCCAGCTAGGGCATAGGCCTTGGGAGGATCAGCTTTGGCTTGTGCACCACTGGGCTGTGTTTGAGGTCTACAGATACAGCAGCCAGGAGACACCATTGCAGCTGCAGATGGTGACCCACTGCCCAGCCTTAGGACTGAGAGGCTTACGATCCAGGACTCAGAACCCACCAGGGTTGGGCATTTGCAAGGATATGAACTGGTAAAGGCCTGGGGACAAGAGAACAAGTTTTAAACCCACAAAAGCAGGGAGGAAATTATTGAAGGGAGCATGAACGTAGTCCTATGAAGATGATAACCCATTCTTTTAACATACTCGCCTGTGCATAAGCACCAGCCTCTGTTGGCTGCTACCATCACTGCTTGGTGGTGAGAACTAGGAAGAAGTCTTGGTCTTGTGGTGGAATGTGTGAGCCCAGGAAGGGCATTGGGGAGAGAAGCAGAGGCTGGCTGTCTGGAAGTCAGATGGCCCTCCTGGGTGGTGTTAGAAGACAGAGGGTCTCCACTGGGGAAGTTGAGTGAGTCCCTCTCAGGGGCAGGAAATGGCCAAGGTCACAGGAAGGATGAGGAAAAGAAGTCAGAGCCTGACAAGAGGGTAAGAGTACGCATGTGAGGGGCTGGGAAGGAGCTGGGGTGAAGCGACACTGAGGGCAGGAGAGCAGGAGACAGTGGAGAGAGGCACACTGCTGGCTGGAGAGCACCCAAGAGCAGTACCCAGTTTTCTTGGGAATTATTAATTTGAGTGCAGGGAAGCTGGTCAGGTAAGGTCCCCTGTCGTCTGGGGGAATCCTCCTTGCTTCGGGGAAAGCTCCAGAGCCATCTGCAGTGGGCGAACTGGGAATACAAACAGAGAGAAAAACAGAGACACTTTCAAGGACACAAATCCCACCCCCACTCCACCCCCATTGTCAACAGGAAATCCAGGGGTGGAGAAGGACTGCAGTGGTGTTAGTGTAGGGAAATGTGGAGACCAGAGCTGATTTCCTGTAGGAAGGGGGGTGGGGGATGTGCAGCCAAGAAAGGGAAGGGGCGGGGCACAGGAAAGGAAGGTGAGAGGGAGCCGGTGGTCCAGAACAGCAGGGGCTGGCCACTGATTCAAAAAGAGGGATGAGCCCTCCATGGAATTCTCTGGCTCTGGATCATAGGTAGGTTGGAAGGAAGTGAAAAAAAGATGGGGGTAGACATATGAGAGGACTGAAGACATTGAAGTAAATCCTCTCCACTATCTCTGAAGTGCAAGGCCAGCTGCGGTTCTGCCCTAGGATGTGGCTAGAGTAGAAGGTGATTAACTTCTACAGAATGATGGCAAAAAATCCTTTATGTCAATATTCTCACTCTTCCAGGAAGTTAGAGAAACAGGAATCCTCCCAGTTTTTGTGAAGCAAACATTACCCTGATACCAAAAGCAGACAGAGACCTCATAGAAAAGGAAAACGATAGACCACATCTCTAATGAACATAGATGCAAAACTCCTCAACAAAACATTAGCCGACCTACGAAGTGACATCTGCACTTGTTTGTTCATTGCAGCCCTCTTTACAATAGCCAGAAACTGGAAGAAACCTGAATGCCCAAGAACAGATGACTGGTTAAAGAAACTTTGGTACATCTACACAATGGAGTACTATGTAGCTCTTAGAAAAGATGAAGTCATGAAATTTACATACAAGTGGTACAATATGGAAAGTATCATGCTAAGCGAAATGAGTCAGAAAGAGAGGGATAGACATAGAAAGATTGCATTCATCTGGGGGATATAAAGTAACAAAGTATGAGATTAATACCCAAGAATAGCTGAGATCAGCACCAGGAGGATTACTCCATAACTTAGAGGCCAGCCGGGTATCCTAGAGGAAAGGGCTGTTCAGATAGAGAAGGGAGCACCAAATAAAGGATGTTTGGAGGATCCTCCCAGGAGGGGAGATGCATGTCGAAAGTAGACTATGGACTGAACATGTTTGCCACTCAATGCCTCTTTTGCAGACCACAACACCCGAAAGGAGAGAGAGAACACAGGGGATTGCCCTGCCACAGAGACGGGGGGATGGGGGGATGGGGGTGGGAGGGATATTATCCATGGTGGTGGAAAATGGGCACTGGTGGAGGGATGGGTATCTGATCATTGTATAATTGAAACCAAAGCACAAAAAATTGTAAATCTACAACTTTAAAAAAAATAAAATAAAATAAAGGGGGAAAAAAAAAAAAAAAACATTAGCCGACCTAATTCAACAATACTTCAAGTGGATCATACACCACGACCAAATAGGATTCAACATGGGGGGTGCAATGATAGTTAATATACAGAAGTCAATTAACTAAATGCATTATATCAATACAAGCAAGATTAAAAATATGACCATATCAATAGATGCAGAGGAAGCATTTGACAAGATTCAGTACCCATTCATGACAAAAGTGCACAATAAAATGGGTGTTGAAGGACCTTACCTCAACATAGATAAAGCTATTTACCATAAACCATAAACACAAACATCATACTCAAATGTAAAAATCTGAAAGCCTTCCCTCTTAAGACCAGGCAAAGATAGGAGCTAGAATGATCATACAGTGGGTAGGGCACTTGCCTTACATGCAGCTGACCTGGATTCAATGCCCAGCATCCCAAATGGGTTCCCTGAGTACCACCAGGAGTAATTCCCAAATGCAGAGCCAGGAGTAACCACGAAGCATCACAGGGTTACCCAAAAGAAAAAAAAATATTAGGCAAAGATAAAGATAAAGTTGCCCATTCTCACGACTACTAATAAATTTAGTATTGGAAGTTGTTGCCTTGGCAATTAGGCAAGAAAAAACTACTAAAGGCATCTACATCAGAAATAAAGTCAACTCTCATTATTTACAAATGACATGATATATTTAGAAAATTCTAAAGACTCCACAAAAATCTCCCAGAAACAATAGACTTGTACAGTGAAGTGTACAGTAAAGTGCAGACTACAAAATCAGCATAGAGAAATCCATGTTTTCTCTACATGCAAATAATGAAATTGAAGTGAGCAATTTAAAAATACCATTCACAAGGGGGTATGGTGCCGCGAGCAGGTTAATCTGTACCTGTGAGGCGAGTGCATCAGCAGCCTGATGGCATCAGACTTTCAGATGCCCCAAAATCGCTGCTGTGCCTTTGGTCAGACTCCAAAAACTTGGGGCAAAGTTTATCAAGAAAGTAAACAGCCAAAAGTTAGGTATGTGTGAGACACACCCACAAACCACCTCCGGCTCAGCTGTATAATTGGAGGCATGGCCTCTCTAGTTCCTGAACAAACTGCTTAATGGCTGTGATCCCAGAGACTCAGAAATGAATCTCAGAACTCAAAGACTTTTGGCAGAAATGCATCCTGTTCCTGCAGTAGGTTACTGGCGCTGGGCCACTCCAGGTGGGAATAGGTTTTGTGCCTTGGTCTGTTCCCCCTGGCAGCCCGGTGACTGCCATCCTACAGAGGCCACTGGACAGTCAGATTTGGGCTGCAGTGACAAGACATGCGGTGCCTCACCAGATGGGGGTGGAACCAGCCCTTTCCTCCTGATCCCAGAGAGACCCCGAATCACCACCTACAAATGGCCTCTCTGGCTCCTGATCAAGTTAATTAACGGCCATGATCCCAGAGACTCAGAAACAAACCTTGAAACCCGTGGCTTTTGGCAGAAATGCATCTGAACCGCCTACAAGATGGCCGCCGCCTCAGAGCTTATTGGAAAGCCAGGTATGAGCCAGCGGTGACAGGGCAACTGCAGCCTCATGGGAAGGGGGGCGGTACCGGCTTGTTCTTCATGCCCTACCAAGGTCACGAGCTGCCCCCCATGAGCGGCTCTCCGGCATGGCCATGGCTCCAGAGGCAAAAGGACTTAATCTAGAGCCCGGCAGCTTGCAGCAGAAAAACAAACAAACCATGTGTATAACTACAGTGCTATGCCTCCCTGGGAGGGAAAGGGTGTTGCTCCCTTCTGCCTTTTTCCCCTCTGGCAGCAAGGTGGCTGCCGCCTCAGAGCTTTTAGGAAAGCCAGGTATGAGCCTGCCGTGATTGGACAACTGCAGTCTCATGGGAAGGGGGCTGGTATCAGCTCGTCCTTCATGCCCTACTGAGGTCACGAGTTGCCCCCCACGAGTGGCTCTCTGGCACAGCCATAACACCAGACGCACAGAAACCAATCTCGTAATTATCTGGCTCTTTGCAGAAATCCAAAATCATGCGGCTGCTATCGTGGCTGCACGACATTATATGATTCTCATAACCAGCTATAGAAAACAAAGTAGTCCACAATGCCCTTTCAGCAATTCTGATTGTTGGAGGGGGGGAATTCTAAACAATAATGGTGCATCTTTTGTCGAAATAATGAATGTAATTAATGTAGAGAAGAGTTAAGTAGAAATCATCTGTCTCACAGGCATTGGGAGGGGTTGGGGGCATATTGGAGTTCTTGGTGGTGAAAAATGAGTACTGGTGAAGGGAAAGGTGTTTGATCATTGTATGACTGAGACTTAAGCATGAAAGCTTTGTAACTTTTTCCACAGTGATTCAATAAATAAATATAAGAAGAAAAAAATAAATAAGATTATGAAAAAAAAAGTAAGGTGGAGTTCATGCCCAATTCAATCAGCTAATCAGTGGCTGAATAAATAGCAGTACTCCTACATAAAAAAAAAATACCATTCACAATTGTCCCTCAGAAAAGTTCAGTACATGGGAATCAGCTTAATAAAAGAGGGAAAAACTTGGGCAAAGAAAGCCATATATAGGGAGTTGGAGTGATAGTACAGCGGTAGGACATTTGCCTTGCATGCGGCCAACCCGGGTTTGATTCCTGGCATCCCATATGGTACTCCGAGCACCACTAGGAGTAATTCCTGAGTGCATGAGCCAGGACTAACCTCTGTGCAATGCCGGGTGTGACCCAAAAAGCAAAAAAATAAGATAAAATAAAAAATAAATAAAAAGAAAACTGTATATAATTACAAAAAGAAATACAAGAAGAAACGTGGAAATGGAAACATTCCCTTTTCATGAATTGGAAAGACTAATGTCAATCTTCTATAGAGGAGCCAACTATATGAAGTGGAGCAATAAAAACCTCTTCAATAAAGAGTGTTGGGAAAACTGGCTGGTCGTATGCAACAAAACAAAACAAACAAAAAAACTCAGGCCCCTTTTGAACACCATGAACAAAAGTCAAATAAAAATGGATTAAAGGTCTCTAGATCATACCTCAATTCATAGATGATATGATTTCATTGAGGAAAACACAGGCAGAACACTTCATGACCTTGAATCTAGAGGCATCTTCAATGATTCAATGCTGTTGGCCAAGCGAAGCAAACATGAACAAATACAAACTTAGGATATATCAAACTAAGAAGATTTTGCAATGCAATGAAAATGACCAGATTCTGAGGCCAAGGGGGGAACAGGACTGGAAGGCGTCAGAGCAGGTCCCAGAGTGGTTGTGATGCGTATCCAAGCAGCATGATCTCATGCTCCCACCATGCTCTCTCCTCTCACTGCCTGGACAAGTCGACCAAGCACCGGCCCCACGGCCCCCAATTTCTGCATCTTCACTCTGGTGTGGGTCCCGTGGCAGCTCATCAGGAAGCTCCGTGGGTCTTCGCTGCATATACCCTCAAGGCTGACCACATTTTCCATTGCTCTCCCCATATCTCTCCTCCTCCCTACTCTTCAGAATAAGTGTAGGAAGGAGACACAGCGCCGGAGCCTGGCTGGGAGTGGAAAGTGCGTGTGTCCTGCTGGCAGCCAGGTGTGACTGTGTGTGACTGTGGCCTGAGGAGGAGAGCAGGTGTGACAGGAATCACGGGGGCATGTGCACAGTGACTGCTCAGTCAATATTTGTGAAAGGAATAAACAAACAAGTCACCTGGAATGTTTGAGAAGACAGGCAGCGTCATGGAGTGACCAGAGGCTGGACTTTGGAATCTGATGGGCGAACGTTCAAATTCCAGCTCTTCCCCTCACTGCCTGGAGGAAGGCGGAGTCCCCCCAGGGAAAGGCCCCCGCCCGTGCAGGCAGAGACCCAGGAGGTTTGGGTGCTGCAGTCAGGACCCCACAGTGGGCAAGAGCTGACATATATCTCTTGCCATGCAGACCCTGAGGAGAGCAGGGTCTCCCCAAAAAATGTAAGAGGGGAGTTGAGGCAGGCCTGGACCAGGAGCATCACCCCTGACCCCAGTGTAGACAAAGGGTGTAAAGAGATGTGGGTTCAATTCCAAAAATGGTGTCTGGTGGTCAAGACTTACTCTTGGCTCTGTATTCAGGGGTCACTCCTGCCGGACTCTGGTTGCAGGGATCACCCCCAGGTCAGCTGCGTGCAAGGCAAGCGCCCTACCCACTGTACTATAGTTCTGACCCCTTCATCTGATTTTTTTTCTTTTCTGTCATGACATAACATTTTACTGCACATTCTTCACAAAGGTAACTTTGAGGGGCTGTGGGCCCCCTTTACTCCCCATGTCTGGAGAACTCTTTGTAGCTGAACCATCTTCTGGTGGTGTTGGGTCACCACCAGGGCTGACGCCAGCAGGGCAGGGCTGGTTCCTTGGCTTGTGGTACCAGCAAACGTACAAAATCTGCAAGAGTCAAAAAGTAACCTGACTCTGGAGAAACAGGTGAGCCCCGATCTCAGATCTCTGTTCCTCTTTTTGGAAGCTGGGGTCAAAACTCCAGACCCCCCAACCCTGGCAGCTGCAAGGCTATTGGCTCTGGGGTTCTCAGTCCCCAAAAGCCTCCCTTGGCTGGAGTCAGTAGAGCTCTGCAGAGACCTGCAACAGAAAATTCCTTCAGACTCTGTTGGCTCACAGAAATGCAAAGTCCCACACAGGGAGAGGACACAGTTCCAGCTCTATGGCTTCTATCTTCGGTTCCCCGCTTTTTTTTGGTGGCTACATCTTAGGGCAGGGCTGGAGCAATAGCACAGCGGGTAGGGCATTTGCCTTGCACGTGGTCGACCCAGGTTCTATTCCTCCGTCCCTCTTGGAGAGCCCAGCAAGCTATGGAGAGTATCCCTCCCACACGGCAGAGCTTGGCAAGCTCCCTGTGGTGTATTCAATATGCCAAAAACAGTAACAACAAGTCTCACATTGGAGACGTCATTGCTGGTGCCCGCTTGAGCAAATCGATGAACAACGGGAGGACAGTGCTACAATGCTACATCTCAGGGAAGAGTCTCTCAGGAAGGCTGACTCCAGCACTGAGATGGTACCCTGGTGCTGGCCATCTTTGGAGAGAGCCTGTGATCACTCTAGCAGAGGGCCAGGGGATCAGGTTTGAACGCCTTTCTGTCAGGCGGAGGTCAGCCCCACCCACCTCATACTCTGGAGCGGGGAGGCGAGGTACCCACGAAGGAGGGCCAAGTGCTTTTCACCAGAATGGGACAGAGTCCGGGAGTCACCAGCAGCAGATTGACACAGGCTGGTCAGTGTCCATGGCTGTGGCCACAGAGGTGTGGTCAGAGGCGGTGACGCAGGAGGCAGGTCTGCACACACTGGTGTGAGGGCGCCTTGGTGTCCCACCCCAGGCCTGGCTGCCCGGTACCTCTGTCAACCACCTGCCTGTGGGCTGCGGCTGTGCAGGGAGCCACACCCCCAGAACTCCCTCCCTGTGACCCATGACCAGGGAGGGGCCTGACTTCCATGAGCTCATCAGGTGACTCAGCGCCCAGGTCACATGGCCCAGGATGTGTGGGGGATCCCAGACCCCACAGGTCCCCTCATTTAGCTGAGAAAATAGTTCCATGGCCTAGGAGCACTATCCTGTTGAGGCTGGTGGTGGTGGTGGGGGAGACAAGATAGGATAGGTCATGACCTAGGATGGTGGCCTTGGGGCCTTCTGGACCCAGGTTTGTCCCCCTGGGAAAGGAGGTACGTGCCCGCGGTGGGACGGCGGGTTCTCTGATGGCCAGGCCCCTGCTCTACCCCAGTGGGTGGTGTCAGGCTATCTGTGCCGGTGATTGCACTGGGTCCTGTCCCTGAGCTGACATTCCGCCTAGTCCTGCCAGTCCAAACAGCACACAGAGGGTGTGTGCCGGCCTCGCAGGTGCCCAGCCCCTGAGGGAGAGCACCGCCTGGGAGCAGCAGCACTGGGCGCCAAGCAGGGTGCCAGGGAATGCAGGGAGAAAGCAGGGCCAAGGCTTTCGAGGGGGCGAGGAGATGCTGACAAACTGAAGAAGGGCAAGTAAACAGGAAGGAAGTCTGAGGAGAAAGAAGGCCCCAGAAGCAGGGTGGGCCCCAGGGAGCAGGATTCAGAATGGGGGCGGGGGGTCTCCACGAGGCAGCATGCAGATGCCCAGAGCACTGTTACAGGGATAGAGGCCAAGAGAACATTTAGAAAGTGGAAGCAGCTCTGCACACTCTGGCAAGGGCCTCTGCCGTTGACCCGGTGAGAGACAGCTGCACATCAGGGCTGTGGAAAGGGGCGCCACTGCACTGGTGGGCCAGACGTGCCAAAGACCTGTGTGCACCTGTGCATATGAGGGCGTGTTAGAGCATGTGCGCCTGCATGGTAGAGAAAGACTGAGTGCATGCATGAGAGAGTGTGTGAGAGACCGTGTGAGTGTGTGGGAATAGGGAGAGTGTTTGAGAGCATCTGAGTGTGAGAGAGACTGTGCACACACATGTGAGAGAGCGAGAGGATGGGAAAGAGCATGAGAGTGGGAGGGTGTAAAGGTGGGGGAGAGTATGGGAGAGTATGTGTGCATGTGAGAGAAAGTGTGAGGGTGGGAGAGGATGTGAGAAAGTGCGTGCAAGTGAGAGTGTGGGTGTATGAGAGAATGTGAGTGTGTGTGTGCGTGTGAGAGTGTGAAGGTGTGAGAGAATGTGAGTGTGTGTGAGTGTGTGAGGGTGTGAGAGAATGAGAGAGAGTGTGTGCATGTGAGAGAGTGTGTGCATGTGAGAGATTGTGTGCATGTGAGAGAAAGTGTGAGGCTGTGAGGGTGGGAATGCGTGAGAGTGGATGGGGGACTTCTGGGAATAAGTTTCTCAAAAAGTAATAAAGCCTATTTGTGATTTTTTAAAGTCAGTCATTAGCCCTAACATAGTTCAAAGTATGAAGGCCAGACCCACTTTATGATCACAGGAAATGAGATCCATAAGACCCTAACAGATGCCAGCATGGGATCCCCAGAAAGCTGGATCCATGGAGGAGAGTAGAAACCAGAAATAAAAGACTGTGATAAGGACATGAGAGACCACCGAAAGTTCAAAGTTCTTCCTCTGTGACAATATCATGATGAGTTTCTATGTCTACAGAAAACTCCAAGTCAAGGAAATTTTTAAAAAAAATTTTATTAGTGAAACACCATGAGGCATAGTTGTAGACTTACATATTTTTGTGCTTGGGTTTAAGTTATACAATGATCCTTCCACCAGTGCCCATTCTCCATCACCACTAATCCCAGTATCCCTCCCATCCCTCATCCCTCCATCCCACTCTGCCTCCATGGCAGGGCATTCCCTTTTGTTCTCTCTCTCCTTTTGGGTGCTGTGGTTTGCAAAAGAGGCATTGAGTGACAATCGTGTTGGGTCTATAGTCTACTTTCAGCATGCATCTCCCATCCTGGGAGGATCCTCCCAACCCCCTTTACTTGGTGCTCCCTTCTCTATCTGAGCTGCCTTTTCCCCTAGCATGTGCAGCTGGCCTCAAAGCCAAGGAGTGAACCTCCTAGTACTTATCTAGACTATTCTTGGGTGTTAGTCTCCTATTTTGTTACTTTATATTCCACATATGAATGCAATCTTTCTATGTCTGTCCTTCTATTTCTGACTCATTTCACTTGGCATGATATTTTCCATGTAGTACCACCTGTATGTAAATTTCATGAAAGTCAAGGAAATTTGAAGAATATCAACATATAACTCTCCTAAAATGCTATTCAGAGTTATATCGCCTCTGGAGAAGTCCAATTCTTTCTTGAAAGTGTTTCTCTCCCTTTCTTCCCTCATAATTTCTAAAGAAACTTTCATTTCACTAATTGTCTCCTCCCAGAATCCTTTTCTGTGAGGGCAAGTAATGGACCTGTACAGAACCTGAGTAGAAGTTAAAAATGGCTTCCCTGTCCTGTGAGGGGCAGTTCCTGCTCCAGCTTGAGTTTCACAGCTCCCGGGCAGTCGGGTGATAGGGAGAATTTCCCATCCTGGGTAGAACAAGCGGGTCTCAGGTGCAGTCTGACGACTGCCATGTAGCACTGTGAGAGCCAACAGGTCTGGGCAGAGCAGGTGCTCCTTGGGGACTTGGCGGCTGCAGAGGGGAAGCAGGAGACTCACCTGTTCAGGCTGCCATCTCTCCTTCCCCCGCCTCACTTAAGTCACTGTAGCAACAATGTGTGTGCATGTGAGAGAGTCTGTGAGGACAGATGAGGGTAGAAGAGGTGTGGTAGAGCTTGTGTGTGTGTGTGAGTGTGTGTGTGTGTGTATGTGTGGAACATATAAAATATGTGAAGGTGAGAGAGAGTGTGTGTGCCTGTGAGAGAAGGTTTGTGTGATAGTGTGAGGGTGGAGTGTGTGTGTGAGACAGAGTGTATCAGAGAAATTGGGAATGCATGGGAATGTGCGTGTATACCTATGTGTTAGAGTGGGAATGTGTGTGAGAGTGTTTATGTGTATGTGTGTGCACGCGCACCTATGAGTGTATGAGAGAGTGTCAGAGCATGTATCTGAGAGGGGAGAGAGAGAGAGAGAGAGAAAGAGAGAGAGAGACAGACAGACAGAGAAAGAAGAGAAAGAGAGAGAGAGCCTGTGAGGGAGTGTGAATGTATGCAGGTAAGAGCTAGTCTGTGTGTGCCAGAGCACTGACAGCTCTCCCAGGGAGAGGATAGAGTTCAAGGCCCCCTGGCCACCATCCCACCCCCAAGTTTCTTCTTGTGCATGTAATCGGGGCAGGAGAGAGGGACCTCATCCTGCACTGTGGGTTGGGGAGCAGGGGGCCTCAGTTAAGCGTTCTCCAGTATGCTAGCCTGACTCCATACTTAGTCCCACACTCAGGCTGCAAGGATCCCTGTTCTGAGGGATATCAGAGGCGTCACTCCTGCCCTCCTACCCCAGCAGGGACAGTTCCACAGAGGATGCAGGTATTTGGGGCTCCATGGAGCAGGGCATTTGGGCAAATGTCTTTGTGGAAAAAAGTGGGGATGGCAGAGGCGCGTACGAGGGTGATGAGGTAGGCGGGTAGGTGGCACCAGGAGAAACCACAGCAGCAGCAGCGCTGGCCGTTCCTGGGCCCCGTGTTCACCTTACTCTGCTGAGGAGACCAGGCAGCAGGCTGCCTTGGGCCACACAGCTGCGTGACTGGGCAGCGCAAGAACAGCAGCAAAGGCCCCTTCGGAGACTGAGGAGACGGATGAGGAGCCTGGACCCCAGGAAGGGGTCAGAAGAGAGAGAGAGAGAGAGAGAGAGAGAGAGAGAGAGAGAGAGAGAGAGTGTGTGTGTGTGTGTGTGTGTGTGTGTGTGGTGTATGAGGGGTGGGTCCCCAAATCAGGGTCTGCCTCCAGCAGCCATGTCCCAGGGCAGCTCCAAAGTGGCTGTGGGAATAAGGGGATGAGGCCGAGCTCGGGGGATCTGTCAACCAGTGAAGGGATTCAGGCATTTGTCCTTGCTGAGCTGCTGGCCTTGCTGCCCCGTCAGGAGGGTCGGGTGGCAAGGAAGACGCTGAGCCTGGGAAAGCAGCAGGACTGTGAAGGCCACCGGAGGGGCTGGCTCTGCTGGCAACGGGCCCTGCAGGGAGAGGTGAGGACCAAGTGATTGAATTTATTTGTGAAAGGTGAAACACCTCCGCCCCCTACCCCTGCTGCTCCGTGCCCACACACACACACACACACACACACACACACACACACACACACACACACCAACAGGCACTGCAAAGGACTCAGAGCTCCCTCGCCAGCAGCTGCTCAGCTGGGAGTCAGACTTTTCCTCCGGGTGCCCTGGAATTCCTGAGGGCACAGGCTTATGGGAAGGAATGCAAAACTACAGAGGATTTGGCAAAGTTGATGGAGTGCTTTGGAATGATGTGCGAAGGGAATATTTTCTCTCTCCCAGTAGAGTTTAAACAATTAATATTGATTTTTGAAAGAGTCGGATAGGAAGATTAACACACAGCTTATAAACAAGCATCAGACCGAGCCCAGACCTGTGTTTCAGCTCACTCCGTGACATCCGGGCTACAGACCCCAGGCCCCATGGGGCCAGGGATGTCACCAGTGCTCATGAGGTGTGCTACATGACACCGTGTGATGCTGGCCCTGACCTGGATCAGCGGGGCGAGAGGTCCCAGCTCCAGGAGTGCAAGAGTGACAAGGTGACACTCGTGGGCTTGGGGGTGGGCTTGGGGGTGGGCTTGGGGGTGAGCGGGCCAAAGAGAGGCAGTGAATAGCCCCCTGGAGCAGAACAGGACAGGGAGAGGTCTGGGGGAGGGGTGCAGGGCTGGGAGAGCAGGACAGCAGGAGAAAGGCAAGAGGGGCCCGGCCCACACTGCCAGAACGGAGGGGCAAGGCAGAGGCGAGCAGGAAGTGAGAGCCTGGGTGAGGGTACAGCTAGGAGGGCTCGAACTGCCATTTAGGGCCAGCACCTTGGGCAGGTGTGGAACTGGCAGCAGGGCCCGGGGGACTGGCAGGGGCCAGGCACCAGGTGGGGGGAACCGGACGCCTGCCGCTTGGTCACTCCAGTTGCTTGCTCTGGCTACTGACACGCTATACCAGGTGGGAAGCAGGAGTTGCCTGGAGCCAGCTGCCCAAGCTACCCAAGATGTTAGCCTGCCACCCGCCCACCACCACATGTGGCCTCAAGCAAGTCACAGCACCTCTGGTCCCCTGCAAGGCATGCTCTATTGTTGTCATGGAGACCAGGACAGATGGTAACAGGCAACTGGGGCTGGGCAAGGCGGAAGCCAGGCCTTGAGGCCAGCAAGGAGTGCAAACGTCAGAAGGGTGAGGCGTCCCATGAGGGAATCCTGTGAGGGGCTGGGGGGGCAGTATGAGGCTGGTGTGAGGATGCTGGGTGCGAGTGCCACTGGGGTGCCATGTGAGGGTGCTCTCGGGGGTGGTGCTAGGGTGTTGATGACGCTGCTGTGGAGGGTGAAATGAGGGTGCTGTGTGAGGGGGCCAGTGAGGGACCACTGGCCCAGCCTGAGGCCCGAGGGGGCGGATGCGGTTGGAACTGCGGTCCTGGCCTCATTCCCTCCCGAGGCAAGGGGACCATTGGGTTTCTGCTTTCCCCGTTGAATTCATGCCAGCTCCTGCCAGGCCAGGTCTGCCCCACATCTCCCTCCTCTCCCTGGGCCCGCAGACCTGCTCCACTGCCTGGGCCCTTGGACCCCTCTCACGGCTTCGCTGCCACCCCCCCCCCCCCCGATCCCCCCCGCCCATCTCTGTCCCTATTGCAGTTCCCTCCGGGCCCAGCTGGACCTGCTCCCAGCACCTCTTCCTCACAGCGGGGCTCCCCCACACCCCTGTGGTCTAGAGTCCAGCGCCCTTCCTGAGCCGGTTCACCTGCACCTGCCTGTCTGGGGTGGGACTCACCCCACTCACTGCCACTCCATGGGGGGCCCTCTGCCGCTGCCCCTTCCAGTCCTGAGGCGCCCCCCTCGGCAACCCCGGGGCTGGCCAGCCTTCCTCTCCCGCCTACTGCTGAGCAGACCCTCCTCCAGGACTTCAGTGCTCCTCCGCGAGGGCCCTGCGCCTGCTTCCCTGTGTCCAGAGAGGTCGCCTGGACAGTCCAGCATGTCCTCACTGTGATTAGATAGCGTCTAGTCCTGAGGGCTCAGTCTGACTCCCCTCCTCCAGGCAGGTGAGTTGGGGCCTCACCTGGGGAGGTGTTAGGGCAGGTGAAGATGTTTTTCCTACAATCCCCTGAGGCTTCCTCCTCTCCCTCCTGGGAGACCACAGAGGCCCTGAGGTCAAGGGCCATTCCTTGATTGAGTTTGTTGCTGGGAAAAGGAACATCTGCCCAATGAATCAAAGGGTCTGGGCGGGGTCTTGGAGCAGGTGCAGAGGGACCGGCTGCTCTTTTGATGTTTGGTTTGGAAGCCACTCCTGGTGGTGCTCAGGGCTGATTCCTGGTTCTGTGCTCAGGAATCACTCCTGCTGGGCTTGGGGGACCATATGGGGTGCCGGGGAACAAACCTAGCTGTGTACAAGGCAAGTGTCCTGCTGCTGTACTATCTCTCCACTCCCTACCCCTCCCCCACTCCCAAAACGTGTTGCTCTTTTAGAAAAATGAGTTACTTTACATACAGACACTGGAAGTGCAATATATTCTTTCTCTCCCTTTTCCCCAATCAAACCCCAATGTTGATCAAGCAGCAGGATGTTAACTGTGTTTCTAGGGTAGCCACACGGCCCCTGACCGACAAGATTTGTGGGCAAGTGTCTGGGGATGCAGGGCAGAGATGGCCATTCCTGCTGCACGCTTGGGCCCTGGCTGCTTCTGGAAGCAGAAGAGGCAGGGGGGCAGCAGCTGGTGAGCGGCCACGAGAAGGACTCACGCTCTGGAGAGCCCTGAAGGCAGAGAACCCCTGGGCCTTGTGAGGGGAAAAACCCCCTCGTTAATGTTGCCCAGGTGCCTTGTGTGAAGTGGGGTGGAGAGAGGCTGAGAAGAAAACCTACTGCTTCTTTCCAGGAGATTTAGGACAATGAAAAGTCTGTTCCAGCCCCTGCACAGCACCGAGACTCACGGCCCCATGAGGCAGCCATAATGCTGCCCCTGACGCCCACCCGTCCCAATGACCCCTGCCACCCAATTTACTGGGAAGCTTTAGACTCGGGTTAGAGTGAGGAGTTAACTCTGTGCAGGAAAGAAAAGTCTGTTCTAGTCTTACCAGGTATTTGGGGTTTCCACAACTCGCTTCTCCTTCTCTCCAGGAGGAGATCACTTGATCACTTGACTTCCCATTAATCGTCGAATTGCTCGAGCGGGCTCCAGTAACGTCTCCATTTGTCCCTGTCACGTGCTAGTGTAGCCCAATGGTGTCTGTTCGTTCTAGAAACACGAAGAGCCTCAAACCGATCGTTCATGATTTTGATGACGAAGTCTGACCATCTGGTAGGTGGGCGGCCATGTGGTCTTTTGACGTCCCGTGGAATCCAGTAGATAACGGCTCTAGTCCAGCGGTCGTCTCTAAATCTCATTACATGACCAGCCCATCTGATTTTTGACGCCTTGGCAAACAAAACAGAGTCCCTGATTCTTGATTGTCGACAGAGGTTGGAACTCCGGATTCTACAGGATGAGAATGATGAAGGAGGAGAAAGGAAAGGCCCAGGAGGAGATAGTGAAGTACAAATAACAAATGCATTGGGAAATAAAGGGACTGGGAGAGAGCTAAGTTAAGATAGGTGCTCCCGAGAGAACAAGGGCTTCTCCAGAGTGGACAGGATCTTGTTTGCATTTAGGGGAAGGTTAGCCATGGATGATTTCCCATCGCTGCCTTTGTCCCAAATTCTTTCACAAGTAGGAGTTAATGGGGCTTTTCCCCAGGAAAGGCATTGATCTTCCGGTGGCTGTCTGCTCATTGTTCTGTCTGGTGCCTCTCCTGGCTTCCTGGTGCCTCTCCTCTCAGGCCCGGAATTCTGTACCTCAATGGCTTCCTGGGCTCCTTTGTCTTGAAGGCCTTCACACCTCTGACTTGGTTCCGGTTTCAGGGACTGTTGTCCCCCACTACAAGTTACTGGGGCTCCCCTATCTTCCCGCCTGTTTCCTAGGGCAGCCACAGGACCCAGGATGACTTAAGGGCGAGTAGCTGGGGCTACTGGGCAGACATGGGCTCTCCTGTGGGGCTCTTGGGCCTGGCTTCTTCTGGAAGCAGGAGACGTTAGTGGGCAGCGGCTGATGACAGCCATGAGTGATGTCAGTGGGTGTCATAAGCCCCATGAGTGGCTTATGTAAGGCAAGGAGGAGAGATTCATTCAGAGATTCATTCAATCTGCCTCTGCCACCTGGGACCCAGGGTTATGGACTCTTGTCTCGCCCCACAGAAAAGAATTTCAGAAGCAGTGAAATAAAGACAGATTTTATTTGAAGGCTTCAGGAAGGAGGAGGGAGAGAAAGTGAGAGAGTGGAGTAATGCGTTCAAGAGAGAGAGAAGGCTTTTCCAAGGGTGGAGAAGCCTCTACACACATCCCAGGATAAGATAGGAAGTACCCACTCCCTAGCATCTCCAGAGGGGAGAAGTGGGCGACACATGGGCAGCCCTGTGGGCACAAGCAGCCAATGGGCTCTGGCAGCCTTTGTTTAAGGTGGCTTTTATAGGGTTATCCCAACCTGCCCCTATGTGGGGCTTCAACCTAGGTAAAAGTCCTTTGGTTGGTTGGTTGCAGGTAGGGCGGAGGAGGGTTGGGAGGGTTGGGAGTGGTTGATGATCTTCTTTGAAATTCCTTTCCTCACCTTTTGTTCCTGCTGGAGCTTCTGTCGTGGGTGGATCCAGCCTTCTCTGGTTCTGTTGCTGGCCAGGTGAATGTCTTATCAGACCTTAGTTTCTGTTTTCTGCAAAGTTGGCTTTTTGCAACTTCAGGGCCACTGATACCATTTCCCCGGAAATTCACTGCAATTGCCTTGAGGGAGGGGGCCTTCCCTATCTACCCACCTGCCTATATCTTGAGGTCTCGCTTTCTGGGGAACCCTGAGGGAGAGAACCCCTGGGCTTTGTGAGAGGAAACCTCACTGGGGCTGAGTCTCCACCACAACTGGCCAGATTCATCCAGAAAATGTGGCGGAAAGAAGAGAATTTCAGCAAAGCCTTTCTGTCAGAGATGCCCAGAACCTGAAAGTTGGGCTGGTCTCCCGCATCTTTAGATGACCGTAGTGAGGCCTCACTTGGCCTTGAGGCCGGGCACAGCCTCAGAGCCCGAGGGGCTCGTGTCCTTGGCTTCTCTGGTCTCTGCTTCATCTCGCTGGTGAACTGAGACCTCAGGAAGAACTTTGCAAAGGGACCTGGTACTTCAACTCTGGGTTTCAGGGGCCAGGAAAGCTGGGGATGAGGTTCTATCATATAGGAGGTGCATGAATTTCAGTCATCGTTTTTCATTTGTTTTGATTTGGGATTTGATTTGATTTGGGGCTGGAGCGATAGCACAGCAGTAGGGCGTTTGCCTTGCGTCCAGCCAGCCTGGTTGAGCCGGGTTCAATTCCTCCGCCCCTCTCAGGGAGCCTGGCAAGCTGCTGAGAGTATCTTGCCCACAAGGCAAAGCCTGGCAAGCTACCCGTGACGTATTCGATATGCCAAACACAGTAACAACAATTCTCACAATGAAGACGTTACTGGGCCCGCTTGAGCAAATCGATGAACAACGAGAGGACCGTGACCATTGATTTGGGATTGGGTACTCAGGGGATCTGGGGGTGACTCCCAGAATCAGATGGTTCAGTGTGAGGGTCCAAGCATGGCTCAGGCAATGCAGTGGTGGGGACTACCAAGGTGATGCTCGTGCCAGGGAACTCCAGGTCACACTCTGAAGGCCATGTGGTACCAGGGATTGGACCCCATGAAATTTTCTAGAGGACGGTATTGAGGCTTTAGCTTTACGTGGACTTTGGTGGAGGGCAGCACCACTGGGTCTACCCAGAGGGGGGTGAGGGGAGGGGTGTATACTGGGCACCTTCCTGGAAAGGGTCCCGTGAAAAGCACAGCTCCAAGGGGAGTCACATGCAGTTGGGGGGGGGCGTGGAACACTGGCTCAGGAAATATCCTCGAGGCTGTGGCCTCTACTAAGCACGAAGCAACAAGCTTCAGAAGAGCCTCATTCTGGGGCACACGTGCAGTACCACAGCCCGTAGCCTGGTGGACGGTTTGGGATGCCCTTGGTTCCTCCACTGGTTCTCAGGAAAGCCATGCCCTGCCTGGCCGGGTCACTTTCCCACTCTGCCCCCAGCTGTATCCAGACCAGAGGAGCGCCTGCAAGTGTAAGGCCAAGCTGGAGTGTGCGGGATGTGGAGGGCTCAGTGATGGCATCGTCCTTGGAGCCAGGCTGGGGTGCGTCTGCTTTTTTCCAGGGAGTCAATGGTGGATTGGCAGACTTGACTCTGCAGGCGACTGCAGGAATCCGCGGGCTGGAAAAGGAGCCGAGATCTGAATTCCTTCCCGCGGAGCACTGGGGGCAGAATCCTCCTGCCTTCGCGGGAAAAGCCCAGCCTTGTTTTGCTTCTCTGCACTTACAATGTTGGCTGGGGTAAAACAAAACTGGGTGAGGTTGGGGTTGGGGCAATAAAGTCGCTGCTCCCTCCTCCAGCCCTGGGAAAGAGGTCAGTGGGGGTGCGTCCCGCGTGTCCAGCCCCGCACCCCAGTCCCGGCGGCGGAGCAGCAGGTCAGACCCAGCCCTGCTGACACTTGACAGCGCCTGGAGTTTACCTTGGCTCCGAGCCAGCACAGGGCCCAGCCCGGGGGCGGCCCCCACCTCTCCACCTTGTCACCTGCCCCCTCTCCAGCGCAAAGAGCAGCCTAAAGAGAAATCAGTCCCGCTCACAAACAGCGTCGCAGCCATCGCGGGAACCGAGGCGAGGGCTGCTTCTGCGAGTGCGGACAAGCAACGACCCGCTCGGGACACCGCCGCGAGCACGGCGGGAGGGCGGGCGCGGGGCTTCTCCTGCAGGCCCGCGGCTTCCAGTGCGCGCCCGCTGCACCCCCGGCGCGCCCCTGACTCTTGCTCCGTCCCGCTGCACCCCACGCTCCGCCCCGCGGGAACCCCCGGCGCCCCTCGAGCACCAGCCCCGGCGCCGGACCACCCGCGCCTCCCGGCTCGGCGCCTTCCACCCTCCGGGGCGGGCGCGGCACCCCGGAGCCGCGACCACCGCGCGCGCGCCACGTGCCACCTGCGCGGGGGGCGGCGGGCGGGCGGGGCGGGGGCCCGCAGCGCCTCCGACGGCCGCGGAAAGAGGGAGGAGAGAGCGCGTTTCATCATCGGCGCCGCGGGCCGCCACTTATAAAACTTGTGGACGCGCGCCCTCTCGCTCAGTCTCCGCCGCGCCTCCTCCGGCCGCCGCCGCCCGCCCCCCGTCCGCGCCGGCCCCCCGCGCTCCCGGCCCGCACCGCACCATGGGGCTCCTGCTCGAGCTTGGCGCGCGCCCTGGCGGCCCCGGGACTTCGGGCCCCGCGCGCAGCTGTCGCCGCACGGTCTTCGGCAACATCAAGGTGAGCCGAGAACCCGACGGACTGTCCGGGTCCCAGCGTCCTCCCCTCCGGGCGCGCCTCCGGCGGGGGGCGGCGTCCGCGCGCGGGATCGTCGGGGCGCGTTTCTCCGTGCCGGGCGCCGCGCCCCGGGTCCATCGCCCAGCGCCTGCAGCCGCGGGTCTGGGGGCGCTGGGACACGTATGTGTTTAAGTGTGTGCGTGTGCGTGTGCGTGTGCGTGTGCGTGTGCCTGTGTGTGTGTGTGTGTGCGCGCGCGCGCGCGAGCGTGTGTGTGTGTGTGTGTGTGTGTGTGTGTGTGTGTGTGTGTGTGTGTGCAGGCACTCAGGGACCCATCACAGTGGTCTGCCGCTGTGGGTCTGGGGACTCCTGGACGTGTATGTGTACCTGCACACCAGGATAGGACACAGGGGTGTGTGTGTGTGTGTGTGTGTGTGTGTGTGTGTGTGTGTGTGTATACGCACGCATTCAAAGACCCATTTCTGGGATCTGCAGCTGCGGGTCAGGGGGCACCAGGACACGTGTGTGTGTGTGTGTATCTGCGTGTGTGTGTGCAGGCACTAAGGGACGCATTGCCCAGGTCTGCCGCTGTGGTCAGAGGATTCAGGGGACTCTTGGTTGTGTGTGTGCACCTGCGCACCAGGATAGAATACAGGTGTGTGTGTGTGTGTGTGTGTGTGTGTGTGTGTGTGTGTGCAGGCACTCAGGGGCCCATTGCCCGGGTCTGCCTCTGGGGTCAGGGGACTCCTGGAGGTGTGTGCACCTGCACCCCGGGATAGACACAGGACAATTCTGTCCCATTTTGTTCTTGGTCGGGCCCTAGCTTAGTGACCTGCCTGGTTCCTAAATGGTGGAGAGCATCTCTGGGGCAGACTGGGAGGCTCTGGGCTGGTGCTTTAGACGGAAGCTCAAGGTTCCTCTCCTCCTGGTGGGGGTCCCCATGCCTTCTCCAGGCTTTTGCCTCCCATCCCGCACCCAGTGCCCCCACTGTGGCTTTCCTGTCTCCGGAACGCACCTGTTGCAGTAATGTCCAGGCAGGTGCCACCTTCGGGCAGGTCTGTGGGATTGGAGCCCAGAGTGCATGTCCGTGCCCATCCCCCTCACTGCCCCTCGCTGCCCCATAAATATGCATGCAGAGGACTGACCCTCTGCGTCTCCAGGCTCACAGCAGGATGTGGGAGCTCCCTTTGGGGCTGTTTCTGACAGCCACAGAGCGCCTACGGTTAGACCAGCCTCTGGTGCCACCAGGGAAGCACCAAGTTCCCCAGAGGAAGGATGGGGGTCCCTGTGGGCTGGTCGTGTGGGTGAGGTTGCTGCAATGCCCCTTCTTCTCTGCCCTGTTCCCCAGTCCAGCGTGGGAATGGATGCATTAGAAAGAAAACCTGCAGTTTAAGATAATCCTCAACTCTTGCCCAGGGAGGTGAGATCTGGGGGAGATTATCACAGGGGTTTGGTGGTGATGGGGGGGGGGGGGGGGGAGCATTGGGACTACACCAGGCAGTACACAGAACCCTGTCCTGTGTGATGCTGGGGATTGAGCCCACATCGTCCACATACCAGGCATGTGCCTTCACCCCTGTACTGTCTCTGTGGCCCCAAATACCACAATTTTGATCCCACCATTGAAAAGATTCTGCAGCAAAAAGCAATCTCAGCAGCAAATCTGGTGTTTACCAGAGAAATCAGGAGGGCGGGGTGGGAGCAGAGGTTGTGTGGTCTGAGAAGAGGGACCCGTGAGGGAGCAGGGCGCCCCACTAATTACCCAGGGACTGCCGGAGGGACGGCACGACTGCCCCAGACAGATTCCCATCAGCGAGACAGCGAGGCTCACTGACCCGAGTGGGGTGGGTCTGTAGGGCTGCCCCAAGCGCCTAAAATAAATAAGTTTATGACAGCAGTTTCTTTGAAGATCTCTAAAAAGAAGATAATTGCTCACGTGCCGATGATTTGGCCGCGCGTGCCTGCCTTGGGCCCATCCAGCTGGCCTCCTAAGCGTCTCTCTTAGTCTCATGCCAGTTATGAGACTCCTTTTTAAACTCGGAAAACCAGATTTTCTCAATCACCGCCTCCCTTGATGGCGGTATTTCTGAGATGAGAGTTTGGAGGGACTTCTGCTTCGCTTCACTTCTCAGCCTGGAACTGGGTACAAGGTTGGAATGCTGTGAGACTCACCCCAGGCTCTCCTCCGGCTGCTGTTGGATGGGCGTTTCCAGGGCCCGCTGCCCCTTCTGCACCTTCCTGGCGGGGCTCAGGGCCGGGAGAGCTGGTTGACAGGCGTGAGATCGCTCCCTGCACCCGTTTTTCAGGATCCTTGTTGCTGGGACAGACTAACCAACCTGTTTTGTGATCTTTCTGCCAACCCCTACATAACAGACGGTGGAGGGGAAGGGGCAGAAGCCAAAGGACTCGGCTCCATGTCCACCGCGGCCTTTTCGTTAGGTGGATGAGGGAGATGTTTTTCTGAGGTCCTTCTGTGAAAAACCTGGGGAACACCAGGGACACCAGCAGTTCCCGCCTCCTGGGGTTTAGTGACTATTATCACAAACCAGGTGTAGGAAAGCGGCTTGTGAACCCTGCTGGGCTCCTGGGGGTTGGCAGCGGTAAAGGTCAGTTCTGGCCTCAGCAAACAGGACGGTACAGTCAAACGTGGCTTAGGAACGATCATTCTACAAGTTAAGCCTCATTCCACGAGGCCGAGTTAATAGTTAAGAGAAACTATGGTTAATAGTAATGTCCAAATAATAGTAATAATAGCTAACTGTAATGGGCCTGCCTGAATACAACAAGAGCTATGGAAGTGTTTTAATATTTAGGCCTCATTACAACCCTCCCAAATGGGCGCTATTATGGTCGCCATTAATGAGAAGGAAAACAAGGCTGGGGCTCAAAGGGCTGGGCCACATGTCTGCTGCACACAAGGACCCAGGTTCAAGTCCTGGCACCGCAGGCATGACTTCCCAACCACGGGGGAAGCTCTTTCCAAACCCCCCAAAACCCCAAAAAACTGCCAGTGAGGAAAACAAGGCTGAGTGAGGGACATCTTCAGAAAGGTGAGGGGACCCCCAAGGCGAGAGCCCGGGAACATGAGCCTAACCTTGGCACTTTACCTCACCGGACGCGGGTTGGGGGAGGTCAGCTCTGAACCCCTCAGGTGAGCCTGTGGCCAGGCGCTGTGCTTTCTCGGGGCCCTGCTGGTGCTCCCTCCCCGGCCCTGGTGCCCAGCTCAGGTACTCGCGATCCCCTTGGTGTCACCTGCGTTCCTGGCCCTGCGTCTCATGCTCCCATCCAAGGAGCCTCGAGACACCCACTCTGGGGGGAATTTTGTGTCTCCCTTCCCAAGAGGAAATGCAGCAACTCCCGAGGGCCTCTCTCCTTGCTTTTCTCTCACTTACACAGAAGTGCAGGGCCGCTGACGGCCACTGTCAGAGGGAGCTGTGAGCTTCTAGAACTCACTCTAAATTAAAAACAGGCTCGTCCAAGGGCTGCGCGCGGGGCCAAGGGAGGAGGGCGTCTCTGTGGCTTACTTAGGCTGGCAGCCTCACATCATTCTGTTTCTCCTCAAGATGAAACCTTGGGGGCCAAACTGAGGTTATCTCATGAGTTGCTGCCCGGGGTCAGGAGCTTCGAGCCAGGGACCCGCGTCCAGGACACTCTGTGGGGTGGAGGGGAGAAAGGAGCCAGGTCAACCTCCCAGCTGGTTCCGGTGGCCTCAAAAACCAAGTCTCACCGCTGCTTGGGGGCGGGAAGGAAGGAAACTATTTTTTCCTCCAGAGTTTCAGTTAAGGGCTGTGAGGGGAGCAGTGAAAGAATCCTGGCTCCCTGCTCTCCCCTGCCTGTCCCAGGATGGCTCCAGCTTCTCTTTCCTTAGGTGGTGAACCGTTCTTGACAGAGGAAGAGCTGACCTTGAAGTCATCTTTCAGTAACAAATTGGGGGGCTGGAGATGGCTCCGAGGTTGGGAGCTCATGCCTTGTGTGGTTCCCGAAGCATTTCCTGGAGAGCCATCCCCAAATTTAAAAATGTAGAGATGGTCACTCCCTCTTTTGGGCTGGAGCGATAGCACAGTGGTAGGGCATTTGCCTTGCACGCAGTGAGCCTGGCCGTGCCGGGTTTGATTCCTCCGCCCCTCTCGGAGAGCCCGGCAACGTACTGAGAGTATCTCGCCAGTGCGGCAAAGCCTGGCAAGCTACCCGTGATGTATTCAATATGCCAAACACCGTAACAACAAGTCTCAAAATGGAGACATTACTGGGCCCGCTCAAGCAAATCAATGAACACGGGAGGACAGTGTTTGTTTGTATCATTTAAAAAAAAAATAAAGTAACAAAGCACTTACTTGGGAGAGATTGTTGGGAACCAGGCACCAGGAAATGCAAATGGACAGGTAACTCCTGTAAGAAGGAAACTGAATTTCTGGTTCCCTGGTCATCTGTGGCCTGGCCTTCACAGGCCTGCGCTCAGCCTGTCTCTTCTCAAAGCTCAGCAAGGTTGGAGTGCAGATTCGGGGGAGTGGGAGAGGGGTTTTGTGGGGGTGTTGCAGAACTGTGCAGAGAAAGGGCTTTTGCCCCTGGCAGATTCAGCTTTCTCTCACTCTGACCTGGGAGCAAGGCCCCCTTTCCTGTGGGGAGGTATTTCCTGTTCCTGAGGAACTTCCTGGGGAACCCCTAGGGCACAGGGAACATTTGGGGCTTCACTTCTCAGTTTCCAAAGCAAGGGTTACATCCCAACAACCTGCGAATTCTGTTTAGGAAACTGCTTTCAGTATAATCCAAGGCCAGAGAGCTCCCATTCAGCTGGAGTTCAGGAATGCGTACTGTGCGCGCACACACACACACACACACACACACACACACATAAACACCCTCACACACTCACACACACATATTCATACACACACACATACTCATACACAATACTCATCACACACATACTCATACACACATACACACATACTCATACACAATACTCATCACACACAATCACACACATACTCATACATCTGTATACACACACACACACACACACACTTATACACACAGTAAAACCCAGGGTAGAGAGATTCCACTCACTGGGAGTTAAGGAATGGCCTCTCTCTCTCTCTCTCTCTCTCTCACACACACACACACACACACGTACACACACACAACTTGAGGCTGAGAGCTCCCATCACAAGAAGCTAAGGATTGACCACTCATTATTTGGACACACACACACACACACACACACACACACACACACACACACAGTGAAACCCTGGGCTTAGAAGTGCCCTGTTGCCTGGCTTGAGCCTCCAGTCCTGACTCCCCTCTAGGGCTTCCTGAGGAGCCTCAGAAAGGGAGCAGAGCCAGAGAACTGGAACGGGGCACCAAGAAACCAGGAGTGCACCTGGGCACAAGAAGCCCTGGGGCCTGGACTGTTTTGGGGTCACGGGTTACTGACCCGCACTTGGGGTGTGCTCCCCAGCTTCTGCCTAAAGTCTCGAAGAAATGGCTGTGCCTTCCAGGACCCACAAGGTGCCTTGAGTACCTGCTTCCAGGACCTGGGGCCATCCTTATTGAGGGACCAGGGAGAAAATCAACTACGTTCTTGTCACTGTCCACTGTCACGATCCTCCTGTTGTTCATCAATTTGCTCGAGCGGGTCCAGTAACGTCTCCATCATGAGACTTGTTACTGTGTTTGACATATTGAATACGTCACGGGGAGCTTGCCAGGCTTTGCCGTGCTGGCGAGATACTCTTGGTAGCTTGCCAGGCTCTCTGAGAGGGGTGGAGGAATCGAACCAGGCTCGGCCGGGCCGGCTGCATACAAGGCAAACGCCCTAGCGCTGTGCTATCACTCCAGCCTTAGTGTCAAGCAAAGCTTGATTTGTTTGGATTTTTAAAAAAATCAGTTTGAGGTAATTGATAGTCATAGGAAAAAAATAATTGTGTGGTTCTGTGTCCCCTCTTCCTTAACTGCATACAGCAAAATGCCAAAAGTGGGAAAAGAAGGGAATGCTGTGGGGTGTGTGTGTGTGTGTGTGTGTGTGTGTGTGTCTGTCTGTCTGTGATGTGTGGCCGCTATAGACAGGTCCCTATGCTGTTGAACTACAAACATGTCCTGTGGTGTTCCTTCCCCCGCACTCCCTACCCCAACCTCCAGCCTCTACTCAAGTGTTTGCTCTTGTTCTGTGTCAGATGGGAGTCCTGTAGGACCAGTTGGGGTGCTTTGTCCGTTCGGTAAGATGCCTCTGATATGTAGCCAAGTGGGACACACTGTCATCCCTTCCCTCACTGCTGGAAAGTCATTACGGTGTGGACATACTGTCATTTGTCCTTTTTGTGACCCTTCAGCCAGGGACAGGCTTCTGGGTTGTACCCAGGTAGGTGTTATTACAGATAAAGCTGCTCCCAGCCATGGTGGTCTGGTTTTGTGTGGAAATAAGTTTCCATTTCTCTGGAGTGAATACCAATTGCTGGGTCTGTGTGTGTGTGTGTGTGTGTGTGTGTGTGTGTGTGTGTGTGTGTGTGTGTGATGTGGATGAGTGAGGGTGGATGGTGCCTCTTTGTGCTCAGGGCTTTACTCCTGGCTCTGTGCTCAGGGATCACTCCTAGTTGTGCTTGGAGACCACGTTTGGTGCTAGGGATTCAAGGCGGCTCAGCCTTGTGCAAGGCCATAAGTCCCGTGCTAGCCCTCTGGCCCTAGCAAATCGATCATTTCAAGAAAAGCATGTGTACGGGAGTCTGTGCCCTTCCACATTTGCCCAAACAGCCTCGGAGTCGCTCCCCTTTCTTATCAGCATGTGTTGGTGACTTTTCATTGTTCTTTTGTTTTTGCTTTGAAGTCACACCTGGCAGGGTTGAAGGGTTACTCACAGGGGTGCTCAGGGAACCTGGATAGATCCCAGGTCTCCTGCGTGCAGAGCAGGTGGTCAGCCTGCTGAACTGTCTCTAGAGTCCTGAACATCGTTACTTAAAAATATATATATTTATTTATTCTGGCTGTACTCAGGGGTTACCCCTGGCGGTGTTTGGTGGGCCATATGGGATACCGGGGGGATCGAACCCAGGTTGGCCACGTGCAAGGCAAACGTCCTACCCTCTGTACTATTGCTTTGGCCCTGTAGTCATTACTTTTAATAACAGTTATTCCAATAGGTATATGGCAACGTCTCATTGAGCTCTTACCTTGCATTTCCCTGATTTTGAGTGATCTCCAACAGCTTTTCTTGTTCTTATTTGCCATATGTTTATCATCTTCATTGATGATATGTCTGTATGTTGTATCTGTTTTCGAATGGGATTCTCTTTATTAACACAATACAAACCCTTTATGGGGCATGTGATTTGCAAATAGTTTCTCCCTCTCTGTAGTTTAGTTTTAATCTTCTTTCACAGATGATGAGAATTTTGATTTTGTTATTGTTCTAAGGTCTTCCATGAGCACTTCTGGAAGTGGTCCCCATAATAAGAATTAAAGACTCACTCAGAATCTCTGATTTAGCAATGCTGGAGGTGGATCAGTACCAGAGATCAAATCAGAGGCCTCACACGTGCAGGTCGTGTGCTCTGCCACATTTCCTGCTCCAAGTCTTTTTTTTTTTTAATTGAATCACCATGAGATACACAATTACAAAGATTTCATTATAGGGTTTCAGTCGTAAAATGTTCCAACACCCATCCCTCCACCAGTGTATACATTTCCCACTACTAATATCCCCAGTTTCCCCCCCACCCCCAGCCTATTGAAGTTTTGACTTTGAGGAAGTCTAGTTAATCAATTTTTAATTTTCTGAATCCTGCTTTTGATGTCGTGTCTAATAATTGCACTAACCTCTAGTTCTTGAAGTTTTCTCCTATGAAATCTCCTCCTCTTCCTCCTCCTTCTCCTCCTTTTCCTTCTCCTCCTTCTTTTTCCCCTCCTCCTCCTCCTCCTCCTCCTCCTCCTCCTCCTCCTCCTCCTCCTTTTTCTCCCTTCTTGTCCTTCTCCTCCCTCTCCTCCTCCTCTTCCTTCTCCTCCTTCTTTTCCTTCTTCTCCTTCTCCCTGACCCCCTCCCCCTCAACCCCCCAATCTTGAGTCACATTGATGCTCAAGGCAACTGAACCATGTTTCTTTGGCACACGGAGTTTGAGGCATAAAACACGGACAGCTCCGGTCAGGACTAGTTCATGGAGTGAAACTCCCAGCTATCTAGCTGTTTGGGCTCAGTGGGAAGGAGACCTTATTCAGATTTTTCTGCCCCCATGCCCAGCCCTGCCTAGCCCCACACCTGGCTGTGTTGCTCTCCAGGGCCCTTGCGGTGGTTGGGTGGACTGTGGTGCTCGCACACTGGCCTCTGGGCTTGCTGGTGGTGGTGAGCTGCTGTGACCCTCACCAAAGTGTTTGCCTTGGGTTGTGGGGGCACCCACACCTCCTGTCCGCTGTGGGGTCTCACATCTCTTTGTGGTGTAGCTGTCCATGATGGGTACTGTTCGGGATGCCGCGAGCAGAGCTCCCCGGGCTGTGCTGGGGATGTGTGTGACAGCTGGGAGTGGGAGCTTGTGAGGCAGGTGCTTCTCCTCCGGACCGTCCTTCCTCCTCCAGCCCTCAGTCAGTGTCCAGCGTGGAAACTCTTTGCCCGGTATTGTTGTTGACTTTGGGCCCCTTCAAAGGCTCCCAGTAGAAAACTGCCCATCAACTCTGTTTCCTAGGGGGACCAGCTCTCTCCACTCAGTCAGAACTGAGGGGCTATCTACACTCCAGGACTTTCAGGAATTTCGTTGTGTTTCTGTGATCCTCCATGGGCAAGGCCTGTGCATCTTACCGAGCCATGTCCCCCGGCCCTAGGACTGTGGTCTTACAACCATAGGAGTTGGGGTGAATTGAAATGATCCGGGTCCCCGGCCTTCCTTGCAGTGACATTTTACAAGAAGGAACAGGAACCCTCTGTCTAATTCTGGCTCTGAACACACCATCAGAGACACTCATGCCCAAGAATGGAGATATGTCTCCAGGACCCGTGGGAGGGAGAAAAACAGAAGCTTTCAGAGAGCAGCTGGGTGACTGCCAGGATGCCCCAGGCTGTCCTGGCATAGCTGCGAGGTTGTGTCTCTTCATTCGTGGGTCGAAGGCCTCCAGCTCACTCTACCTCTACTCAGTTCCATTCGACGGGGGCAGGTGCCCCCCACAGCGAGACCAGGCTCGGCTTTGACGCTCTTCCTGGGAGGAGGGTAGGGATGGCATGTGTCATGTAGCACACATACTCAGACGTCCGAGGAGGGAATGGCATGTCTAGCCAAGAAGGAGGGTCAGTGAAGAGCTAAGGCTTGGTGGGGGTTTTCGCCAATGCTGGGGTCTGTTACATTTGACACGGGAAAATCTAACCAAACTATCAGTAGACAGCCCAGCTTGTGCCTGTTGGTCTGAAGGACCAAAGCATATGTGAGACACCGGGACAAGACAGATGGTGAGAGGAACGGCACAGACACTGGGCTGGTCTCCGGGTCCCAGAGGGTAGAGTGGGGGTGTAGCCAGCAAAATTGGGGTAGCCAGGGTATCTGAAAGGACAATTTCCTAGGGTATATTTTGGGTTTTTGTTGTTTTTTTCATCTTTGCTTTTTGGGTCACACCCAGCAATGCACAGGGGTTACTCCTGGCTCTGCACCAGGAATTACTCCTGGTGGTGCTCAGGGGACCATATGGGATGCTGGGAATTGAACCCAGGTCGGCCGTGTGCAAGGTAAACTCCCTACCCGCTGTGCTATTGCTCCAGTGCCTCCTGAGGTATATTTTCACCCCCAGGATTATACTGTGTTCAGTGGCTTTCTACTGCAGGAGGCAGAATCAGGTAATGGATCCAACCTCATCATAAGAGGTCAGGGTGTTGGAGATTTTCTTTCCTGGGCGGATTGAGGGGTGTTTCTGTCCAGGAAGTCTTCTCTGCTCTTCTGGTACCCACTGCCAGGACTGGCTCAGAACTCGGGAATCCAGCCCTCTTGGAAGCGCTATCTGATGGGCCCTGTGCCAGGGAGGAAGAGCTGGCCCGCGGGCCAGACTGTGGTCACAGATGCTGGAATAGGATTTGAGAAGTTACCCGGGGCCTGGGCTTAAAGGCACATGAGGAGCATCGTCCCTGAAGGACTTACGCCCAAGCATGTGGTGAGCCTCGACTTACCCCTTACTGTGTGCCAGGCAGCGGCAAACAGTGTTGTAAGCAACAGGGGCCTGAGCCTGGGAATGGTGTGAGCACAGCTGCCAGCTCATTCACACGCATACCAGGTACTCATCCGTCATGTCAGCGAGGAGCAAAGTGAAACGGGCAGATGCACAAATAAATCCGAGATGCCCAAGGTGAAAAGTAAGAAGGAAAAGAACTGGGAGAAGAGGCTAGAGAGAGAACAGAGTGCACCTGCCTGGGGACATGGATTCTGAAGTGTCACCAGTGCCTTAGCGGTCTGACATGTAACCTATGCAAGCCAATGTATTTGTGAGTCAGGCAGGGCCCTTGTCTGCCAGAGGCACTGGGATGGGACGATCCTGAATAGTGAATCATGGTTTCTTTTCATGGGACAGAGACCCAGGACCTAAGACCCCTCCCATACTCTCTCTCTCTCTCTCTACACACACACGCGCGCACACACACACACTCACACGAACAGGCACACGCCTGTACCTGGAAGGCTGCTGATCAGAGCAACCCAGAGATCTAAATGCACAGCTAGGTTTGCCAGAAGAAAAGTCACAGCTTCAGGGACAGAAGATGAAGGCTTGAACCCCAGAGGGATGGGTATGCAGCTGTCCCCCCTGTGCAGAGTGATTGGGTGCGTGGGGCAGGGAGGGCCAGAGATTCCTTATGGAGGCAGGAAGGAGTCTCGCCCAGGTGCCACAGCCACCATGGGGAGCTGGAACTCGGATTCCTTCACAGAACCAAGTGCTTCATGAGAAGAGAACGAGCAATTCTCTTTTCTAGGTATAAGAATATTCCTTGGGAAATCAAATTCCCAAGACTGTGTCCTGGAGAATTGGAGACAGAATTTATCCACGTGCTATGGGACTATCTAAGCAAATTAATTAGCCTAAGAAATTGGTTCTCTGATGGTGGTAACTTTGCCATCTGTAGACTCAGAGTAAAAGCACTCTGAAGGAGGGCTTTCCCACCTCAGGCCTCAGTGGTCCCAGGAGAAGACAGTGACTTGGAACTGACTTCAATAGAAAGGTACCCTCGAAGAGAGGACCCACCATGAACACATAGCAGTTGTCTCTGTCAGTGAAGAAAACTAGCACCCCAAGATTTTGAGATAATGGAACACTGAGAGAGGTAGTACAAGGGGTAAAGAGCTTGCCTTTCCATGTGGCCAACCCAGGGTCCATCCCTAGTACCACATGTGGTTCCTGGAGCACTGCTCTAAGTGATCCTTGAGCACAGAACCAGGAGTAGGCTCTTAGCATCACCAGGAGTAGACGCCTAACCAAAAAATAAATAATAGCTATAAAGAGGGGGATCAGAAAGATAGTTCAGTGAGAAGGGCGCTTGCCTTGCTTGCAGTCAAGTGGGTTCAGTCCCCGCTTCCCATATGGTATCCCGAGCACTGTCAGGAGCAATTCCTGAGTGCGTCACCAGAGTAATCCCTGAGCACCATCAATATGGCCCCAAAGCAAAATAAACAACAAGTATGTCTATAAAGAGGTGCAAGAGAAAATAGGAAGTAAAGGCAGATCTGAGACGCAGAGAGGAATTTTAGAAAGAAAATTAAAAATAAATAAAACAAAAACAAATAATTTAACAGATAGTTAAGTTGAAGATTGGATATTTCCTCAGTTAAAAATACTTAATCTAGGACTAGAGAGAGACATGCTTAGCATATGGGAGTTTCGGGTTCCATCACCACCACCTGTTCCCCTTCAGCCAGATGTGGCCCCCAAACCAAACCAAGCAAACCAGAAGACTCCTTAATTGAATCGTGGGAGAGGGGGTGAGGCACCGGGGAATGAAGCAGGAGGGTGGGGTGGGGGCAGGAGGGAGAACACGGTGGTGATACAATGTCACATCTAAGTCTCTAAAGGAGACAGAGAAGAGAAGGAAGAGGTGGTAGACAGTACTGAAGAGGCTAGAATTTCCAAAGTCACCAACACACAGTGGGTCGCTAGGAAGGAAACACAGGGAGGGTGACAGAGTTTGCGCGAGGAGGCACACCTCACCCTGTTCATGCACTGGGACCGCAGGGAGCAGAACCAGAGATGGCAGGAGCAACCATGGCCTAACAGTAACCAGTAGCAGGCTTCTCTGTCTAAAGATATAACAGAATAAAAGGAACTAATGTTCAGAAGGTCCAGAGAAAGTTATCATCAAATTCAAATCTCCTAACTGACTAAATGATAATCCCAAGATGGCAAATTAGAAATTGTACAACAAATGTAGAGAACTTACTTACCTACAATCCTGGGGCCAGAGAACTAGTATAGCTAAGTTGAGTGCTTCACACACAGCTGACCCTGGTTCGATCCTGACACCCTCATGATCTCCTGAACCCATCAGGAGTGATCCCTGAGTGCAGAGTCAGGAGTGAGCCCTAAGGGCTGCTGGGCATGCCCCCCACCAAACAAAATCGACAGAATAAACTACTCAAGAGCTAAATCCACTCTTTCTTTACAGGGGATATTTAAGGCTAGAAGAGCAGCAAATGGGGAGAGATTTACATTGCTCCAGACTGCCTCCTAATAATCAACCTGTAAAAGACAAAGCACAATAGGAACATGTGTGAAGGATTTGGCAGCTGGACTGGATACCAGCTGGCCTGTCCCCTCTGGATGTTTCTTTGAATGTCGCTGTCATTTGCCTCCATCGGAGCCTCAGTCCTCCGTGGAGCAGGGCTCTGCTGGGTCCCCCTGAGTCCTGTGCCCGCCCTGAGGAACCTGCAATTCCTTCTAGCACCGTAGGGTTGAGTAAGGACCCAGGGGATCTTATCCTTAGGAGGAGCCTCGGCACACCAGACAGGGTGACTTGAGAATGAGGGGGCCCAGGTGGAGGTGCTGGTGTTGGGATGGAGGGGCTGCTATTCTTATCGCTGCTACTACAAACCACCAACTTAGCTCTGTAAAACAAATGTCCCATTTATAGTCGGAGGACAGAGGACATGAATCAAGGTGTGGATCGGGCTGGGTTCCTTCTGGAGGCTTCAGTGGGGAATCTTTTTTTTTTTTTTTCCCTTCCTTTCTCAGCTCCAGAAACCTCCTGCATTCCTTGGCTTGGGACCCTTCTTCCATCCTCAAAGCTAGCAGTGAGCATCGGGAAACTTCTCCCCTTTGATGTTTTATTCTGATGTGGGATCTTTGACTAGTTATAGTGATCCTTGTGTTTTTGTTGGCCCACACAGATAATTCAGGATAATCTCCCAATTGTAAGAATCTTAATTTAGGGGACTGGAGCGATAGTACAGAAGTTAGGGTGTTTGCCTTGCACGTGGCCAACCCAGCTTCAATCCCCAGCATCCCATATGGTCCTCCAAGCTCTGCCAGGAGTAATTCCTGAGTGCAGAGCCACGAGTATCCCCTGAGATTGCCAGGTGTGACCTAAAAAGGAAAAAAAATAGTTTAATAGTTGCATGTTAGACAATATATTTGCAGGTTCTGGGTATTAGGACATCAGCATTGTGGAGGTTCAGTCAAAGCAGAGTCACTGGAACACACACACATATGTTTATTTTTTTCATTTTTTTTCATCATCCTGTTATTCGTCGATTGCCTCGAGCAGGCCCCAGTAACGTCTCTTTCATCCTAGCCCTGAGATTATATTCAAGGCTCTTTAGGAGAATGAGACCCATCATTGTTACTGGTATTTGGCATATTTGGTAGGCCACGGGGAGTTTGCCAGACTCTGCCCTGTGGGCAGGCTACATTTGATAGCCTGCAAGTTTGTCCAAAGTAGGAATGAGATAATAAGATGTCATAAAAAGATGTTCTGATATGATGTTGCGCGGCCGCTAATGCGGCCGCGCGGTTCCGGGAACTGAATTTTATAGTCTCTGAGTCTTGGCCGTTGATGGGATTACACGGCGCCAGGGGGCCAGGTGGTGGGTGTGACCCCCGCCTACTGGAATTTGGAGGATCTGGGTGGAGGATGCTCAACTCCAATCTGAGTAGGCTTGGAGGTCTCGGCCCCGGAACCCGCGTGGATTTGTCCCTCTGCCAGTACCTTCATGTGTGCGGAGAGTGGTCTCAGCATGGTGGTGGCTGGTCCTGGAGGTCTTCGGCTGCCGGAGCCCTGGTCGAGGCGGGGAGGAAAGCTCAACCCGCTCCCCTCCAAGGGGCCCAGGCAAGGAACAGCCAGGCGCGGGGGCAGAAGACTGCACTGTTTATATGGAAGAGATTTGTTACAGTGCTTACACAATTATGAGGGCTGAAAGTGAATGCAAAATTTGGACGGCAGGGTCCAGGGATGGCTCAAGGTGGAGTACCAGGTTTGCAAGCCCAGAGTTGGATCCCAAACTGCACCCTCTGTGTGCTGATCGCCACCCCAGGCCTGCTCCCACCTGGGGCCCCAGGCACAGCCACCAAATATGCAGTCCCCAGGGCCACACAGCCAATACAACACAACATAACACAGCACAACACAGCAGTCTCTGAGAACTGCAACCAAATGTGTGAGCACGGCAAGCCAGTGCTGGGCAACAACAAAACCAGTTGCTGGTGGTGAACGGGAGGGAAGTAAAATTTTCTGGACAGGCCATGTGGTTGCAGGTTGCCGGGCCCAAGATTGTCTCCAGGAATCCTCTCCCCACCCTCGCCTCGGGCCTTTACGGCACTTGGATTGATGGAATCGGGCCCACCCAGGTGATTTTTTTGCCTTACTGTCTTCTCATTAGAATTAGAGTTACAGCCACAAACTCCTTTCACAACAACTCCTAGATTGGAGTTTGGTGAAATACCTGGGGGGTGGGGGGGGGGCTGTAGTCAGGCCAACTGACACCCCAGAATCCCCCCGTGGCGTAAGAGGGCAGTGACAGGTTAGACAGTGCTAGTGGCAGCCAGAAAGGTCCAAGAGAAAGGAGAACTCCCTGGGCATTAGAGAAATGGGGTGCAGGGAACAGAGAAGCCACTGATGGAATGAAAAGTGTGCAAGGGGGCATCCATGCGTGCCTTTTCACAGTCTGAAAATGCCATGATGAGATGCAGGCCAGCCCAGCAGCCCCCATACCGGAGGTCTGTAGGTTTGCTGTGCCGTCCGTCCATCTGCTGCTGAGGTCATGGGCCCCTGGGCCAAAGACAGACATGAATGATACACAGAAGGTGGGTGAGCTCACGTCTGCTGCTCCTGCAGCTGCGACTGGGACACGTCAAGTATTTTCTTAGCTTATCTCAAGATGCTTTGTGATGCCTTCATTTGGGTGTCCAGAAAGCTGCAGGTGAAATCCTACCCAACAAACCTGGTGTGGACAGTGAAGCCCCACTACCCTGGCCCATGCGGGTTCTCGGTGAGATGCATGGGGGTTCCCAGGGTCTGAGAGGTAGTCAGAGGCACACAGCCAGGGCCAGCTGGGGCGTTGCCCACCCCCACTGATGCTGCAGCCAGCCCCCCCCCCCTTGGATGAGGACACCCCCTGCTTAGCGAGGCAGCAGAAACGCCTGGGTTTCCCTCCGTGGGCCCTCCTTTACAGCAGATTTGCACGCAGACTCCACCCTTGTCTCCAGGAAGAGTCTGGAGGGAAGATTCTGGAGCCCAGACATGACTCCCCAAGAGGGCCCGGGGCCCAGTAGCAATGCCTCACCTGGAGCTGGGTATTGTGGCCATCTAGGCCCCATCTCTGACCCTCTATCTCCAGAAGAGAGCAGAGACTCTTCAGGCTGTCCCTGCAGCTTCCAGGTAGCTCTGGCGCACTCTGGAATCTAGGCACCTCTGTTCTGCGGGGTGTGGGGCGGGGTGCTGGGGGATGGATGCCCGTATCCGTGCCAAAGTCAAGACACGGTGGGGTCTGGAGTGATGGTACGGTGAGTGGGGTGCCCGTCTTACACGCATTTGGCCTGGATTAGATCCCCGTGCCCCTGAACGCTGCCAGGAGGAAGTTCTGAGCACCACCATGTGTACCTTTGCCCCTAGAAAAAAATATTGGAGCCCACGTATTTTCTTTCTCTTTTCCCTATTTTCTCTGGCTCGCTCCTGTTTTTTCCTTTCCTCCTATTTTTTCCCTCTCCTTTCCTCCCCCCTTCTTGCCTCCCCTTCCCATTCCTTCCCTCTGTTTCCCTCTCCTCCCCTTCCCTCCTGTGTTTTTCTAGCCGTACTCGGCAGTTCTCAGGAGGTGACTTTGCACAGGGCCCCATGCCTGCCCGTTGGGGGTTGGACCCAGTCCTGTGCCCAACACATGTGCTCAGTCCTTTGCACCATCCCCTCCCACACCCCTTCTTTATTTTGTTGTTATTTTTGGTTTGGGGCCCCACACGCAGTGTTCTCAGGGCTTATTTCCTGACTCTGCACTCAGGGATCACTACTGGTGGATTGGACACCCTATAGGGTGCTAAGGATTAAACCCCGATTTGCCCTGTGCAAGAAAGTCTCCAGCCCTACCTGCTGTGCTTTCTCTCCAGCCCAGCCCCCTCTATCCTCACTTTTTCACAGTGACTGATGGGAAGTCACATTGGCTGAGATGGTGGCCAGGAAACGCTTGGGGCCATGATTGGCCGGGGAATTTGGGGAAGACCATAGCCTGAGTCTGTCCAGAGCTCCTTGCTGCGGGGACAGCCAAGGCTGTGAGCCCTGACCTGACCTTGCCTCGGGCTGGAGAAAGGAGAGAGCAGGGCACAGTCTTTTCAGGGGCTCTGTGATGACCATGGGCTGGAATTAGAAGCGTTTCCAGGTACCCGAGCATGCAGGTCTGCTGACCCGGGCTGGGATCCGTCCCGGGTTCCTTTCCCAGAGAGCTCGGCCAGCCAGAGTTCCTGGGGCTGAGGTCTGGAGGGTTCTAGCAGCTGATATTTACGCTTGGAGGAACTGGGAATTGGAGATGTGAGCTCGCGTTGCTGCCTTTAGACTGGCCGGCTCACAGTGCACAAGCCTTACCACCCCAAGTGCTCCCCCAGCCCCAGGTGGGGGGATTCCCACCTCTAGGTCTCTGTAGGGCACTGGGAGGTGGGGTGTGGAGTCCTGAGGGAGTGGCAGCAGGAAAGGAGGTTCCCCGGGGTCATCTACGCTGGGCTTTCCAATGGGAAGGGCCAGGCGCTCCCTGCCTCCCCTGACCTCCTGCCTGGCCCCTGTGCCCACGTTTCCTTCCCCCTCCCGGCACCTGCGGGGTCTTCTGAGAAAGTCTCCAGCCACTTCCTGTGCTGCTCACCAAGGACCAGGCCTCCCCCAGTTCCTCCTCCTTTTCCTTCTACGGACTCATTTTTGCCCCTCTGAGGGCGGGGAGGAAGGAAAGAGGCCCAGCCGGGGAGATATGGGAAGCCCGAAAGGGGCCACAGGAGGAGGCTGTGTCCCGAGGAGTCCGCTGAGGTGATGGAGCCCAGCTGGCTCTGAGCCCCCGCCCGCCATGCAGACCGGGCTGACGGCCTGACCCCCTGCACCCCCACCAGAGCCCCCGGCTGCCTACTTGGAGAAGGGGCTAGGGCTGGGTCAGGCTCTTCCCATCTAAAGACCAGAAGAGGGGCCAAAAAGATAGCACAGTGGGTAGGGCGCTTGCCTGGACCATGCCAGGAGTGATCCTTGAGCACAGAACCTGGAGTCAGCCCCCAGCAACACTACTTGTGCCCCCTCCCCCAACAATAACAACCAGAAGAAAGACGTGCCTCGAGTCAAACCCCATCCCGGCCAGATGTCTGATGTCTGAGAATGAAGCCTGATGTCTGAGAATGAAGCTCGTTCCAGCTCCTGGTTCTGCTCCTTTTGCAGGGGACGCGACCCTGGGGGACCCCTGGAGGCAGCGCTTTCAGCTTGCAGAGAATTTTCTTGGGAATTTTTGACTCTTTGGAATGGACTCTGGGCTCTGGCCCTGGGCGGGAAGAGCTGGGGGACAGAGATAACGGCCTTGGCCCAGCTGCAGCCTCTCTCAGCAGCCCCGAGGGCTCCACATCACTGTCGTCACCATGTCACTCACCTTGCATTCCACGTGCTGTGGGAGCAACTTTAGCCCCTGCCAGGGTCGTGGTCTTTTGTTGTTTTTGTCTTTTTTTTTTTTTTTTTTTTTTTTTTTTTTTTTTTGCTTTTTGGGTAACACCTGGCAATGCACAGGAGTTATTCCTGGCTCTGCTCTCAGGAATTACTCCTGGGGACCATATGGGATGCTGGGAATTGAACCGGCTGTGCTATCGATCCAGCCTCTGGGTCGTGTTGTTAGGAGACAGAGTGAGCCTGTCTTTCCCCAGAGTCTCCTTCCACCAGCCTGGGCTCAAGATGGCTCACTTATGTCCACTCGGGTCTCTGCCCCATGTGTAACTTCACTCCCTCTGCTACCTGCATCCCATTGTGTTTTGAGTTTCTTGCTGCCCTGCTCTCTTCCCCCCCCCCCCGCCCCCGCCACGCTCTGCACCCCTGCCCCCTGCCCCATACACACACACTCCTTTCCTTCAGATGTCCACGTGTCACCCGTCACCTCTCCTTTCACCTCAGATCATTCCCACTCTTCAGCCCCAACCTCTGGCTGGGGGCTGAGGAAAGAGCTCTCCAGGGGTCCCCACACTTCAATCCTCCTCCTGCCCTGGTTTGCAGTGAAAGTTTCCTGGAAATCTACTTTCTTTAAGCTCTAGCTTCTTCAACTGTGGGCTATGACCGGAATGTGGAGGGTCACGACATCGTCTCTCTTTTAAATGAATGATTTATTATGAATTAGTTAACTATTCTTTGCCAGTGAATGAATTATTATCAGTGAATGTTAGGTTTACATATATTTTATATTTTATATTTTATGTTTGAGGTTTGGGGGCCATACCTGGTGGTGCGCAGGGCTTCCTCCTGGCACTGCTGTGGGGAATTAAACCCACGTTGGACGTGTGCAAGGCAAGCGCCTCACCTGCTGTACTCCGGCCCCTGTTATATCCTGCTGTTGCATCAACACTTCTCAGTCAAAAAGTGGCTGTGACTGGCCTAAGAAGCCATGCTTCAAGTAGCCAGAGAGTACCCCCAATTGTACCTGAAGCCGCCGATTCCCCACCCCTGATTGTTCAGTGCCCACCGCACATATGAATACCCACTCAGGGAACTACTGAGCCCAGCTGTGAGTTTTCCCTTCGCTACTGGCTACTCATTCCCTCAGCCTGCAGGTAGTATCTGGACCCTGAGGGGAGGCCTTGAGGGCAGGAACTCCAGGAAAGAGAAGGTGGCCATGGAAGGGTGTCTAGGTGGGCGCAGGGCTGGCTTTTACTCCAAGGTGGTAGCGGGCGTCCCCAGAGGCTGCTGCCAGGCCCTGACAGGGGTCACACCGGTTAGCTTTGCAACACTGTCTGAAACGCACAGCACAGCCACTTGTCCTATTCTAGTGGCCCTGGAGGCACAGGTATGAGTAGGAGGGCCTCCGCGGTACCCCCAGGCTGCTTCCGACTCCTTCCTGAGCTGGAACTGCCCCCTTGGGGAGCTCCTGGTGAGCCTCTACCAAGCTGTATGCTGGTGTCTTACCTTTTCATTTCTCCTGTTTTTGAGGGGACTTGAGGGACAGCTTGCAAGCAGTGCTCAGAGCACCTGAGGGTCATTTGGGACAATACTTGGCCAACTGGGCTGGACAGCTCAATGTTCACCCTGGCAGTGCTAGAGGCTACCAGGGCCACCCCCGGGGACCTCGGGGGCCCTGTGGTACCCAGAGTTTAAACTCGGGTCCTTGAGCATGCCAAACCCTGGATCGTGCTCTGGCCCTGTGACTTTTGCCTTTTCTGTGGGATTGTTCGACTTAAAGGAAGTTTCTGGCTGCTGGTTAGAGGGGTAGGAGGATGGTATGGGCTCAGGAGAAGGGCAGAGCTGGCCAGGGCATGCAAAGGCCTGCAGTGGGGGCAGGAGCAACAGGAGTCCAATGCTGTGCGCCTGTTTGGTTTGGAGATCGGACCCCAAGCCTCCAACTAGAACTGAGATGGGTGAGAGTGGTACTGGGGTTCTTTTTCTTTTTTTGATTCATGCTTTCTTAATTTATTTATTTATTTTATTTTTATTAGTGAAACACCATGAGGTACAGTTGTAGACTTACAAATTTTTGTGCTTGGATTTCAATTATACAATGATCAAATACCCATCCCTCCACCAGTGCCCATTTTCCACCACCACGGGCCCTAGTATCCCTCCCACCCCTCATCCCCCCACTGCCTCTGTAGCAGGGCATTTCCTTTTGTTCTCTCTCTCTCTCCTTTTGGGTGCTGTGGTTTGCAAAAGAGGCATTGAGTGGCAATCATGTTCAGTCTACAGTCTACTTTCAGCATGTTTCTCCCATCCTGGGAGGATCACCCTTTATTTGGTGCTCCCTTCTCTATCTGAGATCCCTTTTCCCCTAGCATGTGTGGCTGGCCTCCAAGCCATGGAGCAAACCTCCTGGTACTAATCTTGGCCACTCTTGGGTGTTAGTCTCCTATTTTGTTATTTTATGTTCTCCAGATGAAGGGAAAAGGCGCCCAGAGGAGCTTTCTCTGAATCAAAGCTGATGTTCACTGATGGGAAGCACCCTGTCAGCCTGGGGGGAGGGAGGGGGCGCATTTCGTGAGGTCACAGCTTATCTGCAGAGCACAGGCTGAGTGCAGTTGAAACCCCACAGATTACTCTGCACCCCAGCTTTTGCTGGCGGCTGATCTGACAAGCCTGTACCACCCTTGGGTGAAGAGTGGGGGTGTGGAATCTGTCCTGGGGAGGAGGTGATTATCTCTGTGGTCAGATGTAAGAACTAGTTTGTAATGCCATAATGCCGTTATCTTCACCTGTGCAACTCTGGCCAGATAAGCATCAACTGCTTGTCCTGCTGGAGGTGGCCTTAATCTCTCAGGCTCCTTATGGAGACTCCTAATGGAGTCTCTCGGGCAGCTTGTGGCTGGCTCCTTCTGTCTCGGTCCTCTGTCCCCCAAGGCTGCTGACTTTCTGCGGTTTGGGGCAAGAACGTCAGCAGCTGAGAGAATCGGAGTTGGTACAGGTGGGGTTGCTGAGGGGACTCCCTGGGCAAGGGTATGTGTGGAGAGGTGCCGGAAAGGTTGAAGATCTACCCAGATGCTGTCCACATCAGGTGGGGGTTCCCACAAGACTGTCTAGGGAGGAGTTGAGAGAAAAGCAAGAGCACTGGGAACTGCGGAGACATTCTCAGGGGATGTGGGGAGCTCAGTGGGCCCAGTGCTGCTGAGCTGGGGTAAAGCCATCTCAGAGAGCCGCTGATTCAGCAGTTAGGTAACTGGAACCCTGCTGAGAATTTCAGGGTACACCCGTTCCTGAGCCTCCAGGGCTGGGCAGCTTTGAGAGCAGAACAATGTACCTTGCAACCTAGTTCTCCACTGTTGTGTGTGTGTGTGTGTGTGTGTGTGTGTGTGTGTGTGTGTGTGTGTGTGTGTTGACAGTAGCATCACTTCCCCAGGCCGGCTGTTCCCTCGCCCATTAGTAGCTGGGGTTCTGCCTGCCTCTCGGGGTGTATGGTGATGAACTCCATTCTGCTGAAGAATTAGTGCGCACTCGATAGAGGCCAGCAGGCTAGATGCGGGAGATACAGACTGACAAGTGAGGAGACATAAATTAGTGAGAAAACAAGTTTATGTGAAGTCACTGACTCTCCAGTCTTTGCTGGGTCACAGCCAGACAACCTTTGGGGCAATGGAGTCCGGTCACTCCTTCCCGCCCAGCTTCCTTAGGGTCCTGGGCTTCTCTGATACTAACTCTAAGGCAACCCCTACTTAACACTTCTGAAAAATAAAAACCAGCTTCCCTTTCCTTGAGGATGAGGTGGTATCAGCCTAATTCTCAACCCCTCGGGGAAGCGAGGGAGAAGAGTAACCTCCATCTTATTTATTTATTTATTTATTTATTTATTGCAGAGGCGGGTGCAGTGGGGAGCACACCCAATAGTGCTCAGGGTTATTCCTGGCTCTACACTAAAGAATTACTCCTGGAAGTGCTCAGGACCATATGAGATGTGAGGGATTGAACTGGGTCAGCCACATGCAAGGCAAACACCTACCACCCCAGTAATCCCTCGTCTTCTTGCCACAAAGTACAGAAAGAATGTAAAGTATTCAGCTCCACAGCAAAGCAGTCTAGGAACTCTTTATCACACCTCTTCACTGCAGATGCTCACAGGGCTCCACACATGTGCACAGCACCGGGAACTGAACTCATGGTCTCACACGGGCACCCCCCTGCCACCCCATAAATGAAGACAAAGGAGTTCCCCAATGGGGTCTTATTTCAGTTTAACAATTCCTGCTTTGAGAGCCCCTCTTCCTTCCCTGCCACACAGACAAATAAAGGCAAATGATACCTGTTCTACAGGCAGGAAATCTTTCCTGGATTAAAAATAGAAGTGATCCGGGCCTGGAGTGATAGTATAGCAGCTAGGGCATTTGCATTGCACTCCGTCAACCCAGGTTCGATTCCCTGGCACCCCATATGGTTCCCCCCCGCTATCCATGAGTGATTCCTGAGTGTAGAGCCATGAGTAAGTCCTGAGCACAGATGGGTGTAGCTAAACTCTCCTCCCCTCCTTAATAAAGGCATGACTCTCTGTCTCTCTCTCTCTTTCTCTCTCCTCTCTCTCACTCTCTGCCTCCATCCCCATCACCCCACTTTATCACACACACACACACACATACACACACATGCATATGCACAGATTTTGGGAATTGCTAAAGAAGAATTTGGCAAATTTTTATCTAAATTGTAGTGACAATCTTGCTTGAAAGTTATATAATTTCTGGGAAACTTTGATCACCAAGCTTCTGGCTCATGGCATCAATTCCTCTCCCTTCCAGGCCTTATATTTTAATATATGGTTAAATCTAGGCAGGTCCTGGTCACCTCAGACAGTCTCTTTTTTTGCTTTTTTATCCTGTCACCCTCACCCCACAAATCCCACTGGACCAATCAAACTATCTGCTTCTCCACCCCCACGGCTAAGCTTCCGAAGGGGGACACAGGAAACAGAAGGGAAACAAACAACCACGGCTGCAGGGGTTGCTGATGGCTGATGTCCGGAGCCAGAAAGCATCGGAGGAAACCCATGTGTAGCTTTGGAACCTGTTTGGTCTTCATCCTCCAAGGCTCCAGGGACCTTGTCTTATCAAAGATACAGCTTTGATCACTCCTAATAATAATAAATATGAGCCCATGAAAGAGAAACAAAACTACAGAATCAGGCAGGTTGGGAGCTTCCAGGGTTGACTTAAATTTGGACGGAGTCTCCCAAGCATTGCTCAGGGTCCCCAGGGAACGTCTCAGTCCAGTGCTACTCATTCCCAGCAGGACAGGGGCCACCAGGTCCATCCTCGTGGTGTCAGGAATCGAACTGAGGGCCTCTACGTGCTAGACATGTGCTTCAACACATAGCACCAGCTCTCCTGCACCTTTATTTTACATTGAGGCTTTTAGGAGATTGTGTGTGTCCAAACTGAGTGAACTAGGCTAAATGAGAAAGAATCGTATCCAATTCAGTGGGTAGAGCCGGGCCTGGACTGTGAACGGTGGGAGAGCGGTCAGCTGCCCCTCTTAGCCTCTTGTGGTGCAGACCTGCATCACCCAGACCCCCACCCTCTGTGGAACAGTCCTCTGAAGCACAGGGGCCTTTCGGGGCCATGTTAGGAGAACCATGGGCACCCATGAGCTCACTCTATGAGTAGGAGAGGCTGCAGGGGCACAAGATAGGAGAAGGGGAACTAATACAGGACTGTCCAACAGGGCTCCAGTGCCTGTTTCTTTGAACTTTCAGATCCCCAAAGGCATCTAGAATCCTGCCTTCTCTAAGGCCTCCCACCCCCAGTTTTTAAATATATGTGTGTATAAAAATTTTTTAAATTGAATCACTGTGAGATACTCAGTTACAAGGTTGTTCACGATCGGATTTCAGTCACACAATGTTCCAATGCCCATCCCTTCACCAATGTACATTTCCTACCACTCAGAGGCCTTTTCTAGTTCATTATAATACTAATAAAGCTTGCGTTTCCCTTTCTTATTGCTACCATAAATACCACCTCTTTGACGCTTGGCTGGTTATTTTGAATCTCTGAACTTTATCTTGTTCAGACATTCTTCCTGCGTGGGAAAATATTTGATTTCCTGAATCACTTCTTGAAAAGAAACATTCCCTGTGGGGCTGCTAGGACACAGTTTGAATCCAAAGTCACACCCTGCAGAAGGCACTGGGGGGTGGGGGGGAGGGGGAGGACAGTGGCCAATTCGCTGAAGTCTTCACCCAGACACAGTGGGCCTCCTGGGGCAGAGAAAAAGGGCCTCCTTCCCATAACAACTGTGCAGGGACTCTCAGGTGGGTCTCCAAGAAACCAACTCTAAGCAAAGACCCTCCTTCGTTTCTGAAGCCAGGGGGTCCTTGGAAACAGCCAGGAGTCAGTCAAGATTGCTGAGTTCTGGGGCTGGAGAGATAGTACAGTGACTAGAGTTCTTGGCCTTGCATGCGACTGACCCAGGCTCAATCCCCGGCATCCCATATGTTCCCCAGCACTCCACCAGGAGTAATTTCTGAGCGCAGAGCAAGGATTAACTCCTGAGCATCACTGGATGTGACCCCACAACAAAAAAGAAAATTGCTGTTTCTTTTTGTCTCCATTTCATTAAGCCACTTAAGCCCTGAGCTTTACCCAGTTGAAGGGTAAGACCTGGAGGGTTTTACCACTTGGTGAACCACTAACCAGGACTGAGAATGGACTGTAAAGGTGTATGTAGAGTGACAAAAAGAACTCTAAGTGGAGATAGGTAGATGCCCAGATGGGTGTCAGCACAACTATCCAGGCTTCTGTCGGCACACCGACAGTTTAGAAGATTCTAGATGAATTCATGAGCCATCAACAAGCATATCTGTTGTAGAGATGGGGTTAGTTTGTTGTTGCCCTCTTTGGTTTGACTACTCAGTCCACTATCAAATGCATACTACCCTGAATCCGTTTCATATTAAAATTTAGGGGCACACTTACTCAGTTATTTGTTAGATAATCAACTGAGCTTATAATCAAAGACATCAACCTGAATAGATATTGGCCCCCCCTCAGTAATTTCAGCCAGTTGGAAGATAAGGTTGAGGGATGTGATGAATGAAATTTAGAAGGTTGGATTGGCCAGCGTGGAGGGCAGGGGCAGGTGTGGTGGATGAAATAGAGCAGAGGCAGGTTCTCCTTGTGCGTGGAGGGAGGCCCACAGTGGAGAAAACCCTTGGACTTGGCAAGCCTTGAGAGCAACAGGGGTAAAGTTGGAGAATGCAAAGTGGAACTGAGTCACATGGGGTTAGGGCTGGAGCCACAGCACAGCGGTAGGACGTTTGCTTGTGCACAGCCAGCCCGGCCAAGTCCGGTTCGATTCCCCCGGCAAGCTACGAAGAGTATATCTCACCTGCACGGCAAAGCCTGGCAAGCTACCCGTGATGTATTCAATATGCCAAACACAGTAACAAGTCTCAAAATTGAGACGTTACTGGGCCTACTCGAGCAAATCGATAAACAAAGGGAGGACAGTGACAGTGACAGTGACAGTAATGCTTCACCCCAGAAAAGCATAAGCAACACTTTTTGACCCAGGGGACTATCAGCTAGTGTGAGGCTGAGGGCACCCCCAAGAGTCTACTCCTGTGGCTCCGAGCTTGCTTATCACAGAGTGAAGTAATTCAGCAAACTTATTCGAATGCTGAAATGACTATAAAAAGTCGGGAGGTATAAGGAGAAGAGCGGGCCGTCAAATGAGCAAACTAAATTCTCTCTACAAAGGCATGCGGGCTCAAGTGATAAATCAAGAAATGGCAGAATCAGCGTGTTTTGTTTGTTTGGGAGAGGTATAGAAGAAGAAAACTAAAACTGCAGTAAAATCCTGTACCAGAGGCGCAGGATGGTTCATTACTGGTCATTCTAGTCATTCTAGGTCTTGGTATAACCTGATTTATACAACCTATGCTTGTATAGTATTGACTCTAAATAAGGGGGAAGGGGAGACGCTTACACTGATCACAGAGCAGGGGTTCCAGCTGACTAAGGCATGCCTGTGGTTGATTGCTCCAGCCTGGGTGTGAGTTCTGGCTCCCCAAATGCCAGATTGTCGCTGTCACATGGCAACCTGCTGGGCATTCAGCATCCGATGAGTTGAGTTTGCCTCCACCTTGGTGAGGACAGCCTCAGACTTGGTGAAGGGCCTCTGTAGCTGTGAAATCCCACAAGGCTCACCCTTCAGATCAGTGTCTCCACAGTCACGTGGCCCACACTGTTGCCATCCTTTAGAAACCAGGGTGAGCAGATGGGGCCCAGGCAGCCAGCCAGCCAAGGTGATCTGTGGTCCTTTCTTGAGCTCTGAGGGCCCCGTCCTTGTGTGAACAGAGGACCACTGATGCTTGTATCACTCGTGACCTGGAGACCTGGCTGGGATGGGGGTCCCCCTCTGTACCCTGACTCGGGTTCTCTTTCAGGGTCTTTTGTCTGTTTTGGCACCGAGAGCAGTAAAAGGACCCGGAGAGATCTTCCTGGCAGCTCCAGTTTCCCTGCTTCCTTTCTCTCTGTGCCCTCTTCATGATTGTTAGCATTGGAGGAAGAGCGGCTCCTAACAGCTTCCTGCCCACCCCACCCTGTCAGAATGCCTCCCATTCCTTTCTCCTCTGGCTTCCTTTCACAAGATGTGCCTAGAGATGTGTGTAGTTTTCACACACTCTCCAGTACATGCACGCATGCACATAGGCACACACACGCGCACGCACACACCTGACATGCTGTGCCTTTCAAGAGGTTACCATCAGCACACATGCAAACACCTATTTACATGAATTTTACCCTTCCAAATGGAACCCTCGAAGACAGATTTATTTCAAAAGCATTGCCAATATTCATCCTACTAAAAAAGAAAATAATTTGTGGAATTCACACCCCTGGAACGTTGTTTTGACTAACTTCATGGTTGTGAAGCTCTTCTGAAATCAACGTTATCAGAATTAATTTATGTATAAGACAGCTCACAGCTTTGACATGTTGGGTGAGTTTTGACAAGTGTCTGCATCTGTGTCAATGCAACCACAATAAAATATGAAGTATTTCCATCACTCGAGACAATCTGGTCCTAGGTAAGTAAAACTCTAGAGCTTTTTAGTGTGGATTTAGAAATATCCAGAAATGATTTTGAATTAATCAAGTCACGCAGTGTGGCAGTTAAGGTGGTGTTTGGGGTTCCTATTACTGGTGTGGGTAGTAGGTAGCAGGCGAGACTGAAGTGGTAGTAGGGGGGGGTGGTAAGTAGCTTCACAGCCCTCAGTGGCCCTCCCTTGTCTGTCCTAGGGACCTTTCGAGACCTGATGACATTAACATTAACTTTCCTGGTGAATGCAAATCATCTACTTTCGTTAAGCTAAATCCTTAAATAGATTGGTGGTCATCCAGCCCACAAACTTCTATTTATTTTTTTAAATTTTTTACTCTTTTTAAAAATTTTTTAAGGCATGTGATTCACAGTTGAATTTCAAGCAAATGAGTAGATTATGAAGATGCATCCCATATCATTTGATATGCTGTGCTTCATTTTAAATATTATTATTATTTATTATTATTATTATTATTATTATTTAGATTGAAAACTTTTAACTGATTCCAACTTTTATCTTTCTTGGCAACAAAATTTTTCCATTTTTAAATTGTATTTCTTTTTAGAGTATTACAAAGTCGGTCATTATTGAATTTCAGTCATACAGTATTCTAACACCCATCCCGCCACAAGTGTACATTTCCCAGCAGGTTCCGTCCCACCCCACACCCACCACCCCTTGTCTGCCTCTTTGACAGGTGCCGCCTCCTCCTCCTCCTCCTCCTCCTCCTCCTCCCCCTCCCCCTCCTCCTCCTCCTCCTCTTCCTCCTCCTCCTCCTACTCCTCCTCCTTCTCTCTTCCTCTCTCTCTCTCCCTTTCCTCCCTCTTTTTTTGGACATTGTGATTTGCAATATTGATATTGAAAGGTTATCAAGAATTTCCCTTGCCTACTTTTAACCCTCAGATCTTGTCCAATGTGATCATTCCCAGCTATTGTTGTCATAGCAGTCTCTTTTTTATCTTACCTATCCTCAACCCCACACACTTGTGGTTAGTTCCAACCATTAGCCAGTCAACCACTGACCAGTCCTCCTAACCCCTGTTTACCCTAGTCATGGATATTATTCTTCTATATATATTTTTTATAGGCTACAAATGAATGCAGTCATTCTATATCTGTCCTTTTTCTTTGACTCATTTCACTCAGCATGGTACTCTCTATGTCCATCCATTTACAGGAAAATTTCATGACTTCATTTTTTCTGACAGCTACATAGTTTCCATTCATCCCACAAAATTTTAGTTAATGCCTAAATACCCTAAACAACTGGCTTCAATCTACTTCTCCCACCTTGATAAACAAAAATGTAAAGGCGGGAAAGCCCCAGCGGAATTGTAGGAATTGTAGCCCATTTCTTCCCAACTCATAAGCTACATGCTGACCTAACATTTTTATGTCCATGTGCTTACCATTACTCCTTTTTAGGGTGTGCTGAAGATGGCGGTATATAAACTGTATTAGCAAGGGGTGGTGAGGTTAGTTACTAGTAATTCTCTGGTGGGTATTTATAGGGATGCAACCTCCCCAAAACATCATCGAGACTTTTCTCTACAAAGTCTACATTCTGGCAGGAAAGATGCCAGTAAGAGAGAAGTGAGGGGCACAATGGCATGGCAGGAAATAAGGTTGTAAAAAGGCGGGAAAGGAGAGTGAGGTGAACAAAATGCAGGGTGGGTGGCACTTCCAGGAGAGCAACCATTCCTAAAAACCATATGGTCTCTCTGACTTTTCTGCAGGCTGCTGCTTTCTAAGACAGCCATAGGTTCTTTAAAGTTTATTGTGCAGAGGGCTAATCTGCTTCATTTATTTCTTTATTTATTGCTTTTTGGGTCACACCCGGCGATACACACGGCTTACTCTTGGCTCTGCACTCAGGAATTACTCCTGGCAGTGCTCAGGGGACCTTATGGGATGTTGGGAAACCCAGGTTGGCCGCATGCAAGGCAAATGCCCTACCCACTGTACTATCACTCAAGCCCCTTCATTTATTTTTTAAAAAGTCCCTATGTGTTACGAGGAAGAGGGTGAGGATTCGTGGTGCAAAAGGTATGAAAAAAATCTGTGTTGTTAAACAAAGCAGGTCTGATGAATGTTAGTTATCTTGGTGACACTAACAGGCTAATATGAATTATAGATTTTCGCAAAGGAAGATTAGAGTATGCAAAGCTTAGCAGACATTTTTTATTCCTTTTTTTTTTGTTTGTTTTTGCTTTGTTTTTTGGGCCACACACAGGGGTGTTCAGGGCTTACTCCTGGCTCTTTTCTTAGGGGTCAGTTTTGGTGGGCTTGGTGGGAGATTGGAGGTACTGTAAATTAAACCTAGACCAGTCGTGTGCAAGGCATATACCCTACTTGCTATACTATCTCTCTGGCCCCTCACAGACTTTTTTTATCAGGGGATCCTTTCAACTTAGAACGAAGCATCATTTTAAAAAATATTTTAAATTTAAAGTGATAGCACAGCAGGTAGGACTTTGTTTTGCACGCAGCCAACCCAGGTTTGAGTCCTCTGTCTCTCTCGGAGGGCCCAGCAAGCTACCGAGAGTATCCATCCCACTCAGCAGAGCCTGGCAAGCTCCCTGTGGCGTATTCGATATGTCAAAAACAATAACAACAAGTCTCACAGTGGAGACGTTACTGGTGTTCACTCAAGCAAATCGATGAGCAATGGGAGGACAGTGCTATGGTGCTGCAATTTAATTTTTATAAAGTTGTTCACAATAACTTATTACATTCACTATTGCAACACCAAACCCACCATCATTACACCTTCACACCACCATTATTTGGAATTTTCCCAACCACCACCCAGGCCTGCCCCAATAGCCGGCCCTATTTTGCATAGCTTGTTATGAATAATTCACTAAAAAATGATCAAAAAAGTTTTCCTTAGAAGAAAGTGTGTGAAGGTTGTTGTATCTCACCTGGAGTCATTACATTTTATAAGAGATGACTAATATGTTGTTACAGGTTGAGCCTTGTGTCCTAATATTTTTTTAGTTGAGATTGGTTCTATTTATCCCATCCAGTGTGGTGTGCTGCTCCTGGTACATCCCGTGATGTAGAGTCTGAGATGTCACATGGCTGCAAATGTGGCTGCACGAAGAGTGAAGCATCTTAAGCAAATGATGTATAGCACACATGTGGTGGAAGATTCGGTTCCAGAGTTTCACACCCCAGGAAGGGGGAAGCAGCAGAAAGGATAAATGACTTGAGGAACAAGTAATTCAGGGGCATGGAGGAAGCTTGAATTTCATTCTCTGTTCTTCCAGTGAGGGCCACTTCCTGGGTCCCGTTGTCTGGTGGGAGCTTAGCGGCTGCCCGGGATCACACAGACCATCTCAGCTCCCACTCATTAGTGGGGAGCTGCTTCTCAGGGAGCCAAGACGGTGTCCAAGGTCGCGCCCATCCTTGCACAGTGAGGCCTGCGTTTCTCTTCCGCCAGCTGCCCAGACAGTGACCACAGACCACTCCCACTCCCCTCCCTCCAGCCCTCCACATGTGTAACATGCATCGCCCCGCAAGCAGTAGCACCTATTTCTTCTGCTTTGTGTCAAGTATGCCTTGCTTCATCTCATGCTGATTCTATTTTTTTTTCTTTTTGGGTCACACCCAGAGATGCTCAGGGATTACTCCTGGCTCTGCACTCAGGAATCACTCCTGGTGATGCTTCGGGGACCATATGGGATGCCAGGGGTTGAACCCAGGTTTAACTGCATACAAGGCAAACGCCCTACCCGCTGTGCTGTCACTGCAGCCCCTTGTGCTAACTCTGGGGTGAGCTCTTGGTTCATACATGCACTTGGGGTCATGGTCCCATGGCTCCATCGCCACAAGTTTGGAAGGTGAAGCTAGACGGCTGTTCCCCAGTGGCATTGGCCGCAAGTGTCCACTGAACTCTCCATCATCCCCTTCTGTTTTCCCTCACGGCAGGTTCTCCCCAGCAGCCACAGTGCTGCATCCTATCTGCGTGCCGAGGGGGTTGGGGGGAGGGGGGGAATAATCCACACCAGTGCTTCTGCAGCATACCCAGAAAGCTCCCAGGCTGTCTCTGCTCGGGGCGTTGCCACGCAGGAAGGGCCAGTTGGCCGTTGGTGGAGACTTCTGCCAGTATCTGGGAGGAGAGGGGAATTCCGAATTTACTGGAAAGAGTAAAGGCCAATCTCTCTCAGGAAAAGACCTGAGACAGCTTTTCTTTCCCAGCGTCTCCACCATCCTCCCAGGAGACTGCAGGGGAACTTGGAGATTAGTCACTCCTGTGCACTGATTGCTCACTCGGATAGAGGGACGCTGGTCTCTCCTGGGCTGTATTCTCAGAAACACAGGTGTTCCAGAACCAAATTCACCATCCTTTCATATACGAGGGCTCCTGAGTCCCCGTTTCCGTGCATGGTCTGGTCCTGGTCCTGTTCCCCCCACCACCCCCACCCCCCACAACCTGTCTTTCCCGCATGTGCCAGCACCTGCCACCTGCAAAACCAGTCAAGGGAACCAGGGACTTGGAGATGCCACCTTGACCACAAAGCGTCACTGATCTCTGCCCTGGCCAATAGGCCCCTGAGGGACTAGGTGAGATTATCCGGACAAAGAAGGGGAAGATGACTCTGTAAATGGATACGGGTGAAGATGTGGAGTGGTCCAGCCCTCAATGAGGTGTGGCAACCTGGCTGACAGCCCTCGTGCTGCCTACCTGAGCAACCCCATATGTGGTGCTTAATCCGTGACACTCTGTCTGCTCAGAAATCTGCCATCTCTCTCATGCCCATGGCTCTTTTCTGCTCCCTTCGCAGGGAAGGCTGGGCTGGGATTCCCTGGTGACTGCCTCCTGACCTGTCTGACAGACAGGTGACGCTGGCCGGCGTGTTCAGCTAGAATGCCAGTGCGTGGCGCCTCTGAGTAGGAAAGCTGGGAGTCAGGGAGTTTCTGTGTCTGTTTTCGGGATTGCCCCAGTGGCCACAGGCATCACTTCTGCTTCAAATCGCCCAGTAGGCCCTAGGGAATGCACAGAGAAGGGACCTGCTGATAAAGTTGTGCCATTGTCCTAGCCTCTGAGGCGAATGTGACCACCTCAGTCCATGTAACCATGCAGAGCAGGGACTGAGACCTGCAGCCCCTTGGATGCCACGCCAAGGACACTGGTTTGTACCAGTTTGAGGTGTGACCTGCTGACATCTGCCTTTGAGAAAGCTCTTCCTGGGGTGGTGGCTGGAAGAGCTGAGTGTTCCCAAGCGAGGCCTGTGAGAAGCTGATGCCGTGACCTAGGACAGGGTGAGGCGTAAGCTGAGGCGTGGTCGGGAGAAACCATAGGGCCGAGCAGAGGCATGAATGCTGGCTGGTGAGAAATAAGAGCTTCACGTGGTGTCTGGCTTGGGAAAATGAGGTGCTGGAGAGTGACAGGAAGCTGGAGGGTTGGCCAGGAAGTTGGTGATCCAATTCAGCAAGTGGTTAGTCAAAGAACCTGAGAGTACCCAAGTGGACATGTCCAAGGAAGGTGTGATGGACTTGCATGTAAATATCTGGGAAACATCTGGATGAGGGTCTGAGAAACGGGTACCATCAGCAGATGGGCAAATGGGTTTGGTCCTGAAGGCAGAAAGGGCGTCATGTCCAGAGAAGAGGACTTCAAATGAAGTTTGGGCCACTTGTTTGTAGGGGATGTTCAGAAGAGAAAGATCCTGCAAGATGATCCCAGATGAAAAATTGCCTCCTCCTGGGATCTGACCTGGGCAGGAGTTCCAGGGCTCAGGGAGCTTTGCTGTACAGGAAAAAGTCAGGCCCGGACAGGCACTCTCCTGCCTGCCCATCACTGTCCCCCACATTTCCCATAGCTCTTCCTTGCCTCTGATCTTCCACGCATTTCACAATGGCAATTCCTAAGAATTGGGGGTGTTTTATTTGGGGCTTCCCCTAATCTTCACACATCACTCTGTTTTCATACCTAAGTGTGATCTCTAACTAGTCACTGGGTCTCAAGTTGTACATGTGGGGCTTATTTCAGGGAATCGTTCTGTTCAAGAGGCCTAATTTGGGGTTATGCTTTTTTTTTTCTTTGAGTTACAGCCAGCAATGCTCAGAGGTTACTCCTGACTCTGCACTCAGGAATTACTCCTGACGGTGCTCAGGGGACTATATGGGATGCTGGGGATCAAACCCGGGTCCACCGGGTGCAAGGCAAATGCCCCCCAGCCCCACGGTTATGTTTTAAACATTCTCCACCCCTTCTCCCTGGGTGACTTTAAGTCAAAGTTAGGGACCGCCTCTTCGGGAATCAGAGAGACAGTGCAGCAGGTACGACTCTTGCCTTGTGCCTGGATGACCTAGGTTCAATCTCCAGCACCACAGGAGTGATCCCGAGATTACCACTGGGTGTGGCCCCAAAGCAACCAACTGAAAGAAACACCTCTTCACAGTCGGGAAACTAAAGAGCCAGGAGATGCAGGGAGCGACTCACTTGTTAGAAGCAGCAGAACTGAGCCACACCTAAGCCCAGAACCTTCTATGTGCAGGGGAGCTTTTTCTCTGGATTTCAGTTACCCCATTTGTAAAATTAGATTGTTTTCAAAATCACCATCATTTCCAAATGCTATGAATGCCATCAGTGAAAGGTGTCTACTGTAGGGTAGAGGAGGTGAGAACAGGCTTCTGTGGCCTGAGGTAGAGAGAGACCAGACTTTCAGACTGCTGGGGGGGGGGGGGGGAGCTTGTGGCACGTGATCCACCTATGCTACTTTTTTTTTTTGCATTTTGGGTCACACCTGGCGATGCACAGGGGTTACTCCTGGCTCTGCACTCAGGAGTTACTCCTGGCGGTGCTCAGGGGACCATATGGGACGCCGGGAGTCAAACCCGGGTCAGCCACGTGCAAGGCAAACGCCCTACCCGCTGTGCTATCTCTCCAGCCCCTCCACCTATGCTATTTTAAATTAAGATTCTTGTTGAAAGAAAGAATCCTGACTCTGGATAGGAAGCTGAGAGCAGCATCCTTGGAGGGTGGGACCCTGGGGCCATGATTCATGGGGTAGGGGCAAGTTTCCACTGCCTCCTGATGAGGGGGGGGGGGCTGGGGCAGGTGTCTGGGTTTGGGGGTGTGCAGCCTCCTCACTGGGTCTAAGACTGTGAGCCAGGATGGTGCCATCTTAGTAGCCACAGCGGATTTCAGAAAGGTCCTGTCCTGGCCTGGAGCAGGCCGAGGGTCAGCTCTGCTATACCAGAAACGGAAATGATGATTATGGCAGAGCCAGTGCCACCCTCATGAGCGCACAGCCCTTCCACAAAGGGAAGAGCTTAGCCAGGCTTTAAAACAGAGCAGCCCACCTTCCCGAGGGCAACGGTGCCATCTCCACAAAACTCCTCCCAGGGGACTCCAAAATGGGGGCACCCATCCTCAGAAACTGAGCTGGGGTCCACCAGTCCTGGCCTATGCTCTGCCCAGGGCCCCCTGAGTAGCACCCACGGCACAGCCCCCGGTGCTTGGACATGTGTGCAGACAGGGCCTCCCCTCAGGGAGTGGCCACAGAGGCCCCTAGCCAGAGGTGATGCCAGGCTGAGGAAACACTGGGTGACCCTTGAGGGTACTCGATGTGGCCTCAAAGGATGGGGGGGAGAGAAACACGGACCGTGAAGGAGTGAAGCAATAGGACCTGAGGACAGTGGGGGTGGCCTGGGCTGGTTTCAGAGTGTATTGGTCCTTTGGGGCCAGGAGGGCAGAACCACAGCCCATAGGCACCAGGATGCTGCCTCAGAATCAGGCTCCTTCCCTGTTGTTCCCTAATATTGAGCCTGTAAATAGGAAAGGCTGTCATTTCCCTCTCAAGGGACAGAGAACATCACTTACATACCTACACATTGCTTATGCTACTGCCATGGTAGGCATTCAACACATATTTATTAATGTAAGATGGAATGAGTTAAGTATCTGAATGAGTAAATATAAGAATTAAAAAAAGTCTCTTCACAGCAGCCGAAGGATGCAGCCAGTTTTATATCATGAAATACTTAGTTTAAACATAGGGAAAAATTCGAGAGACAGTGTGTTTATGATGTGAAGCTGCTTCCAAGAGAATTTATGGAATGGCCATGTCTAAGGATCTTCGAACGTTTGGTAATCATCATCATTCTTAGGTTTCTAAACTATGATGGTCTGGGAGGATGAAGACCCAATTTCCTATTCCTCGCCTTCTATGACAGAGTCTTCACCTGTGAGTTGCCTGTTCCAGAATATTCTTTGCAGAATTCCTGTCTTCAGGGCAGTGAGCAGAATTTGGTGCCTTGAAAGGGGTGCCTTTCAGCTGGAGTAGTGAAGGGATCACTAAACAAATGAGGGTTGGAGGAATCGGTCGGGATGGGAGATGTGTGCTGAACGTAGATAAAGGACCAGACATGACAACCTCTCAGTATCTGTATTGCAAACCATAACGCCCAAAAGTAGAGAGAGAGTATGGGGAATATTGTCTGTCAGGGAGGCAAGGGGAGGGTGGGAAAGGGAATACCGGGAATATTGGTGGTGGGGAATGTTTACTGGTGGAGGGATGGGTGTTTGATCATTGTGTGATTGATGGTAACTCAAACATGAAAGCTTGTAACTGTATCTCACGGTGATTCAAAAACATAAAATAAAACTGTGTAAACACACAAAGAAGGACGGACAAAGGGACGGCAGCAGCCTATCTCTCCTGCCGCCCGCGTTCGGAAGTCTCAGGCTGTTGTTTCCCCATTCCAGGAAGGTCCCCAGGCTCAACCTCAAGTTCCATGCTTGAGCAATAAAGTAAAATAAAATAAAGTGGTGCCTTTCCACCTGGGAAAGCTTGCTTGCGTCGGGTGCTTTATGACCTCATAGAACATGCACATGAGTCTGTCTCCCTAATACCTGGGGGAAATGCAAAGGGCCACTCCCAGCTGCTTCTCCACCCCCCACCCCCCCACCCCCCCCACCCCCAGTTTGGCTGTGCCACCGTGATGAGCGTGGTCAGGGATGATGGGAACAGCTGGGACGGACCGCAGTCGCCAGTGGGTGCGGTCGCCCCGCCTGCCCCACGTGCTAAGCCCGCTCTGCCTTTCGTGCAGGTCTTTGTGCTGTGCCACGGGCTGCTGCAGCTCTGCCAGCTGCTCTACAGCGCCTACTTCAAGAGCAGCCTCACCACCATCGAGAAGCGCTTCGGCCTCTCCAGCTCCGCCTCGGGCCTCATTTCCAGCCTGAACGAGGTAAGCAGGAGCCCTGGGAGCGGACCCCAGGGCGCAGCAAGGGGGCGCCGGGGGTGCAGCCCCAGACTTCCCCATACCCACGTACCCACGCTGAGCTCAGTGCACAGGTGGGCCCCCACCCGCCCACCCCGCCACTTCCAGGTGGCCCCGTCGGCTTCCTCCCCTCTGCTGGGACCCCAGACCCGGCAGCTCCCTGCTGCAGCCTGATTGCCAGAGCCAGAACAGCTCGTGGCCAGACCTTCCAGCCACGGGCTTTCACTCCGGCAGTGCCTTAGGCTTGCGAAGTGGGCCATGGAGGTCACACACTTGCCTCGCCAGCAGCTGACCCCAGTTTGAGGTGTGATTCCGGGCACTGCGTGTGGTGCCCGGAGCGAGCCCAGAGCACTGTGGGGTCTAACCCCCAAACAAACAAAAAGCGGGCTTCAAAGACTTACAGGAAAGCAGGGTGGGGCTGGGCTTGGGGGGCGTCCAGTGAGGCTGGCCAGCGGGCCAGGCCACCTGGAGGAAGAGGCAGGAGTCCACGTCGCGCCTGTCGTCAACAGCTGCACTGGGGAGATGGCGCTCAAGGCCTGGCTTCCAGCTTCTCTCTAGTCCCACCAGAGGCTCCGAGTGGGTGGGACCAGAACTAGATCTGGCCCCAACCTGGTGAAACTCAGGCCCAGGGGAAGTGGGAGACAGGCTCCGTCCACAGCTCCAAGGAGACCTAACACCCATTGAACTTTCAGCGTCCCTGACTCCCCCACCTACTCCCCAGCAGGAGAGGCCCTTTGAATGCTGCCTCCTCCTTGGGTGGGACACCCAGCAGTGCCCCTTCTGAGCCCCACTCACGCCAGGCCCGGCTGCAGGGCCAGGAGGAAGGGTCTCGGCATCATTGTGTCTCTCAGATGAGGAAAGCTCACCCCCACCCCTCCAGCCCAGCCCTGTTGGCCCCACATCACCTAAGCATTTCCTGTTCCACCTGGAGCCTTGGGGCACCCACGCCTGTCTGGTGCCTCCCTCAGAAACCTGGCGCCCCTTCACCATCCATCCCAGGGCCTTGTCCAGCGCCCTGCACTGCCCATGTGTAACTCTCCAAACACAGGGTAGAGTGTGTGTAGGTGCCCCTCTCTGCCAGCACCCCCACCTCCAACACACACACACACACACACACACACACATACACACACACACACAACTGCTTCTCTGCCCCACAGCATGTGTGGCCATAAACAGACATCCCCAGGGACTTCCTGAACTTTCTCCCCTGAACTCCGAGGCCCTGGTCTTTGACCTTCTGTGTGTATCTCTGTGTGTAATGTCTGTGCGTCTATCTGTCTGGCTGCTTCCTGATGATGCTCATGACTCGGTCCATCTTTCCAGGGGAGAGAGAGTAAGGACAGGAGGGTCGGGGGCTTCCCATTAGCTGTGAGTCTAACATTCACCTCGCTCCCCCTATCTCACACCACAAGGAAACTCTCTTTCAAACTTCCCCATTTCCCTCCAACCCAAGTCTAGAGACCGCTTTACACAACAACCCAAACTCATATCCCCCTACCCTCGTACCCCTCATCCCCTCGCTAAGCCCCCGGGCAGCTCCCACCCTCTCGGGGGAATCAGACCCAGACCCCTCTCCCCTGGTGTGCTTGTCCTTGTCTTGAGTGCGTCCCTCACATAAGTATCCTGGGGACATTTCAGGCCTCTCCCCATTGCCACTGCACCAGACCCCAAGAGCCGAGGGCTAGGTAGGTGTCCCTCCTTCTGGCGCCCGGACCTGGCACCTCTTACCCACAATGCACCATTCTAGGACTTGAGAAACGCTGCAAGCAAATGTCTCCTCTCAGGAGGACACAGGACGCTCATATCTCTGATGTGTCCCCACAGTTAAAGCCCGAGCCCCTGCTAGGCCTCAATGATGACCCACCGTCCTTTCCCACACCCCCGCCCCCAGCCCTCCGCAGGCCAGTGTGGGGTCCTTTTCAGCAGGTTCTAGCTCAGAGAGGAATGCAGAGCCTCTCCTCAAGCCTGGATCAGATGGGCCCTGCCTACCGCCCCCTTCAAACGGGACAAACACCAATCACTCCATACTCCCTGGGAATCAGGGAATGAACAGAGAGCCTCTAATCCACCTGCCTCCGACACTGGTCCTGTGCCCCCGAGGGTGGTGTCCCCTACCCAGGGAGAGAGAGACTGGCTTAGATCAGTCTTTCTCCTGGGGCTGGAGCCGTAGCACAGTAGGTAGGGCATTTGCCTTGCAGGTGGCCGACACGGGTTCGATTCCCAGCATCCCATATGGTTCCCTGAGCACTGCCAGAAGTAATTCCTGAGTGCAGAGCCGGGAGTCACCCCTCTGCATTGCCAAGTGTGACCCAAAAGGGAAAAAAAAATGAAGTTCCTGTTTGCCTCCACAAACCTAGATGAGCTTTTTGAATTTGTTTCTTTTGGAGCCAGAGCTGGTGGTGCTCAGGGCTTACTCCTGACTCAGTGCTCAGGGATCACTCCTGGCAGTGCTGAAAGAATGATATGGGATTCCAGAGATCAAACCCTAGGTCAGTGGCGTGTCCAAGACAAGCAGTCTATCTGCTGTACGACCTCACCACCCCCTTACATGAGCTTTTCAACCCTCTGGGTTGAGGCCAGGCCTTTGGGAATGGTTTGAGTTAAAGAAAATTCATCTCTCTGCCTTAATGATCTTGTCTGTGAGTGTCTGAGTGTGTTTGTGTCTGTCTGTATCAGTGTATCTCTGTGACTGTGTGTGTGACTGTGAGTCTACCTGTATGTCTCTGTGTGTCTGTGTAATTGGGAATCTTTGTTTCTGTGTGTCTGTGTAATTGCATGTCTGTGTTTCTGTGTTTATCTGTGTCTGTGTGTCTGTGTGTCTGTGTGTCTGTGTGTCAGTGTGAGTGCTTCTGTACAGGAACATTCCCATCTCTGTCTGTCTGTCTGCCTGAGGAGGGGTGGAGAGCTGAGTGCATGAAGCTGAGACAGGAATCAACTAAAGAATTCAGCTGTCCTCACTGGACTCTGATGCAGGCATCTGAAAACAGACCACACTGTGAAGTAGGGGTCATCCCTCAACACAGGGAGCAAGACTGGGAACTTCCCTGTGGAGACGGAGTCATCGGTTGTTGTGTGGCAGGCAGGCAGGAGCCAGCGTGGCTGCCTGAACAGCTCTGAGGCCAAGTAGTTTTAGCACAGCCGCTGGCAGAGACAATTGGGAGACCTTGAAGTCTGGGACAGAGACAGGCTGGAAGTTCATGCCATTGAGTCAGGCTTGGGAATTTGGGGGAAGAAGAGTACTCCAGTAGGAGGCAAAGATGACAGCTCCTCGAGTACAAGATTGAAAGCACTGCAGATCGTGGGAAGGAGGCATCCCCACACCCAGGGGAGGGGAAGAGAGAGATTTGGGTGTGAGGGAAACAGGTAGATGTTAGGTATGGGGGGGGCGCAAGGGGAGACGGGTGCTAGAGAAAGAGAGAGAAAGAGAAAGAGAGGGAGGGAGGGAGACAGAGGTTGTGTGGGGGCAGATAGGTTGGAGTGTGAGGAGAGACGGTTGTATATGTGGAGGGGAGACAGGTGTGTGGTGTGAGGGAGACAGGTGAATATGAAGGGAGACAGATGTGTGTTTGTATGTGTGTGTGTGAGAGAGAGAGGAAAGGGGATGTGAAGGGAGATGAGTGTGTGTGAGGGGAGGCTGGTGGGGGTGTGAGGCGAGATGGGTGTATGTATGTGAGGGGAGACGAGCGTGTATGAGGGGGAAACGTGTTTGTGAGAAAGAGGGTGAGAGAGAGAGAGAGGTGGGTGTGATGGGAGAGAGGTGTTTTGGGTGTGTGAGGGAAGAGAGGTGGGTATAAGAGGGGAGACAGGTATGTGTGTGAGGGGAGACAGGTTTTGAGTATGTGAGGGGAGATACTGTGTGTGCGTGAGGGGGAGCAGGCTAGAGGTGAATGACCTGTCGTAGGAACTGCATCTCCACTGACAGAGGATATGGGATACTTGGCTTCTCTTGACCGCTGCCAACAGTCAGACCTGAGCGAGCATTCCCCCTCTGAAATTCCCCCACTCCCTTAATATCACCACCGGTTTGCCCTGGTTCCTTTTTGATTTGCAGTACTGACAGGTAGGAGTGAGTTACAGCCGGGTTTTGACAGCCTTCAGGTGGGGTGCTGTAGCTCCACTGAGCATTTTAGGCATCTTTTGAGCTTGAGTTGAGCTTGGATTACCGTGGCCCACTCCTCTCAGCTGACTGGCTCCCAGACCCTGATCTGAGCCGCCTCATCCATAGAAGCTGTGGAGGATCAGTTTCTCTCAGGCAAACAAGCTCAGGCCCTGCAGTGTGCTGGAGAGGCTTCTGCAAGAGGTGGGGCTCCCGGCAGCCCTGGTAGTTTCTCCTTGAGTTCCTTGGGGACCTCCCTCCCTGCCCCTAGACCTTTGATGTCTGCCAATTCTCATAGCTGATTCGCTGAGACATTTACACTCTTTTTAGGAACAGTGATGGGGAAACTAGAAGGAAATTCGTCACATCGAAGAAGCATGGAGGATAGATTTAGTTTCGAAGTTCAGGTCTCGAATGTCCTAGAACCTTATTTGACTGGAGCCGCTCTCTAGACCAGGCTCTCTCTTCACACACCTCACCTCCCAAGGACCGCATCCCCATTTGAAACCCACATTTGCTCATTCATCTAGTCACTTTGGCTTCCCAGTCAGCGGGAGACTGGGATGGACAGGATGGGGTCCTGGGTGGTGACACCCAGCCACTTGGGGGAGCAAACAAGCCGGGGTCGAGGGGCAGCCCTTTCTTGGGTGGAGGCTTAATCAGACCATGCGGCTCTCCGCCACCATCCCTGCCCCCCTCCCACCATCTTCAGCGCCCCTCCCTGGCGTGACAGAGCTCAGGAAACATTTCCAGGGAATGGAAGTCACCCAGATTTGCAGCCAGAAAGGGCCTTAGGGGTGCAGGGATTCTACGGGTGGAAGCAGGCGTCCAAGAGGCCAGCCTAATTGGGTCGTTACAGGCAGGCAGATTTCTGCCTGTCGCCCCCCAACATAAACGGAGCAAGTTACTGGGATTTTTTTTTTTTTGGTAACAGTGCCAGGGGTCAAACTAGGTATCGAGGTGCAAGGCATGCTTTATACCATTCCAGCTACACCCCTAGACCCAAATTCCTGGGTATTCTGAGCCCCAACTTTGTTGTGGGTAGACAGAGGTTCACATGATGGACTGAGACAGTGCCAGCCTTGGAGAGGAGGTTTTGACTACTGGGCCACAGTCCTCGGGGAGCACTGTGGTCAGGGAGAACTTCCTGTTCCTCAGAGCTAGCTGGGATTGGAGGCTGCCTTGGATTGTTCCCCAGAGGTCTTGGGCCTCAGAGCAGAGAGGTTGAGGTTGGAAGCTTCTCTTTTTCTTCAGCTCCTCCCTCAGGCTGGTCCAGGGAGGTGAGAAATGGCTGCCTCTGGTCTCTGCCTGTCCTGGTCAATGTAACGACCCCATTAGGCTGGCCTCTTGGACACCTGCTTCCACCTGTCCAGTGGAGGATGAGAATCCCCGTACCCCTAAGGCCCTTTCTGGCTGCAAATCTGGGTGTAAACCACGATCGCTCTCACGCTCCCCTCTGTTCCTTCACAGATCAGCAATGCCACCCTCATCATCTTCGTCAGCTACTTCGGCAGCCGGGTGCACCGCCCAAGGCTGATTGGCATTGGGGGTCTCCTGCTAGCCCTGGGTGCCTTCATCCTCACCCTCCCGCACTTCCTCTCGGAGCCCTACCAGTACAGCTTGGTCAGCGCCGGTGAGTGGTCTTGGGGAGAGTGAGACATGGGTGGCATCTCAGGATGCTGGTGGGGATACCCCAGGACTATGGGCACCCCTCTGGACTCCACTGCCCACGACTGACACAAAGTCTCCTTGGCGTTTATCTTGCTTCTCCTCAGACTCTCGCAGAAAACCAGAACCCACAGAATTGTTTAGAGCGTGGAACATTCCCCCATTGCTGGCTGGCTGGAGAGGGTGGTACCTCTCTCTCCTCCCCGCTAATGCCCAGAATTCCTGTGCCAGGGCTCGAACCTGGGTTGGCTCCTTGCAGGGCACATGTACTGTTTCATGGTCCCCATAGAGCTCTTTTGTGAAAAGAAATAAATGAACAATTGCTTCGCTTGACTCTATACTCCCTCCCCGAGGAAGCCTCTATCTTAATGTTGGCACACTGAGGTTCATTGCTCAGCGGTGTAATTGTTCTCTTCCTAGTATTGTGTCTGATTTCTGCAGACCTACTTTCTAATTCCTACTGATGTGCTAGTTATTGTACTTTATTTGTTTTTTTTTTCTTTTTGGGTCACATCTGGCGATGCACAGGGGTTACTCCTAGCTCTGCACTCAGGAGTTACTCCTGGCGGTGCTCAGGGGACCATATGGGATGCCGGGAATCGAACCCGGGTCAGCTGCGTGCAAGGCAAACGCCCTACCCGCTGTGCTATCTCTCCAGCCCCAAGTTATTGTACTTTAAAGTAGGTTAAAAAAAATCATTAGAGGAACCAGAGAGATAGTACAGTGGGTGGTATGTTTGCCTGGCATGCAGTAGACATGGGTTCAATCCCTGGCAGCACATATATGGTTCCCCCGGTTGCCCCCTCCTCCAGGAGTGATCTGTGAGCACTGTCAGGTGTGGCCCCCAAACAAACAAATGGTCATTAGAGGAGCTAGAGCAATTGAACAGAGAGTAAGGGGCTTGCCTTGCACATAGCCCATCTGGTTAAATCCCCAACACCCTATATGGTCCCCTGAGCTCTGCCAGGAGTAATCCCTGAGCTCAGAGGGATCAAAAACAAAAGTCATTAGAGAACAAAGTTAACTTTTTTGGGGGGCGATATTCAGTTCTATCTATATATTTGAACATATTTATAGATTTATGTTAGCACCACAGTCAAGATACAAATCCATGCTATCACCCCAAGATTCCGTTATGCTGTTCCTTTATTTTTATTTTGTTTGTGTGTGTTTTTGGCCACACCCGATGGTGCTCAGGGCTTATTCTTGGCTCTGTACTCAGGGATCACTCCTGGCAGGGGTTGGAGGACCATGTGGCATGCCAAGAATTAAATAGAGGTTGTCCACAAGCAAGGCAAACATTTTATGTAGTGACCTATCATTCCCGCCCCTTGTGCTGTTCTTACATAGCCAAACCTTCGGCTACACGCCTCTGCAGCCCTTGTTTTCTTGCTCATCGGGATTCTTGAGGTTTTGAGACATCATCTCAATAGAAACACAATAGGTAACAGTTGAGACGATTCCTTCAGGCGACATGTCTTTCAGTTCACCCAGGTTGTTGTATATCTCAGAAGCTCCTTGCTTTTGCTTGTTGGGTTATATTCCTTTGTAGGCATTTGCCTTCGTTTATTCATTTGCCTTTTGAAAGACATTTCCATTGTTCCAGTTTGGGTGATTAGAGAGCTATAAATATGTGGGCAGAATTTTGTGTAAATATGCTTTTGATGTAGAACATATTTTTCATGCGCTCATTTCTCGATATAGACTCTTTTCTGAAGTGTCTGCTCAAGCCTTCTGCCCATTTCTCAGTTGGGTTTTTTTGTTTACTTACTTACTTGATAGTCCTTGCAAATTCTGGGTGGGACTGTTAGGTCACCACTCACTGCCCGTCAAAGGACTTAGAGCAGCAAAAGAGTAAAGAGCAGTAGAGACTCATCATTGTGTGTTGGCAAGCTTAAGAGACTTGGCACCCCACAGTGCTGTAACCCCCCTTCGTTTTATATACTGTAAGGGCTATGGAAGCAGGATGAATTTCCCAGTCCTATCCTTATCGAAGGCAAAGCAGACGTACAGAAGCAAAATAGATAGATAGTTTCATCTGGCTTTCCCACCTTCTAATCTTCCAAGTAACTAGTCACGGGGTCAGGGACAGACCTCAGGGCGGTCATGGAGTCCTCACTGGGCAGAATTCATCACTCACATCGACACACATACATGCATGTCTTGGGAAAGAGGTCGCCCTCTTCTTATCAGGTGAGGAGCCACCTGGTGATCTGCTTACTCCAAGGTCTGCTCAAGTCTGCTCTTGGGAGGAAAAAATATTTTCTCCTCTAAAGAAAAGATGTCATGCTCACTATGTTCTTTCAGATATGAGTTCTTCATTGTATACAAATTTGTAATTGTTTTCTTCCAGTCTTTAACTCAATGTTACATTTTTCAGTGGTGTCATTTGTGAAGTCAAATTGTAAGATTTTCATGAAGTTCAACTTATCTTTTTATTCCCTTTTATTACTTTCATGTTTGTTGCCATGTTTCATGTTTTTTTCATGTTTAAGAACTCTGCCTGACTCTACACTCAGAGATCTTTCCTGGAGAGACTCAGGGTGCCAGGTTGGTTGCATGCAAGGAAAGTACCTTCCCCACTGTACTCTCTTCGGCCCCCCAATTGTAAATTTTTATGACTATATATCATCATTTTTTGGACATTTTTTAAACATATATTGAATCGTTCAACATATCTGTCCTATTTTATGGTTTATTGGAACCTCCACATGATTTATATATGTTCCCTTTGGTCACTTCGATTATTCAGATAGTTCTCCTTGGGATTGTTCTGTTTGCTAAAGTTTTGAGAAAGCTAATCATCCCCGTGTGTGGTATCTGCTTTCTCTTGCTCTTGATGACAGTGCATTCTATCCATTGTGTTTGCCTGTCGATAAACCATATTTGTTTGCAGTGTATTTTTTTCCCCTGTGACAATTTTGTGTGGTCTGGGCTGAGTAATAATCCGACTCAAAGTGGGGTTTGCGTTTGCACTTAGCACCCTGGGGAGCATCACTACTCTGGAATGAATTTGATGATAATTTATTGGACTGGAATAAGTGTGCACTTGTTTGGAGGGACCTAGGGAGCGGCAGTGACTGTGACGGACGACAGTGAATGTCTCAGCCCATGTGTGCGCATTCTTAGTTCACTGTATTGTACTTGAAGGTGTCTGAGACTCCTGGCACCCAGAGAAAATTGGTTCCTATTTGCGTGTATACCTGGTTCTTTTTTTTTGAAGTCTTATGTACAGATTTATAGAGAGATGAGTCACTTAGAATGCTCGAAGGGGCTTTGCTCCAGGACGTGAGACATATGTATAGGGGAAAATAGGTTGTTGGGGAAAATGCAGCAGAAATCACCGTAGCTAAAGAAGAAACATCTGCTGGTTTCTCGTGGGGACCTTCTCTTCTCCCCACCTCCCTGCCAGTTACCGACTTGCTACTTCTCATAGATGCATGGCAGTTTGGGGTCTATTGCAGCCACCTCAAAGCCAAGTCCTGCTTTAAGTGGGCACAGGATAAAGACAGAATCTCGTCCAGATCTGTGGCCTGGCCTGGAGGTACGTATGGGCCAGCTCTGCGGGAGGCTTGGCAGCGACTGACTGCCCTCTCAGCGAGCCAGAGCCAGGGCCAGGGCCAGCAGCCACACTCCCATTGCTCGGGACACTTCTCCCTGCCCTCGCATGTGAGCATGAAGATGGGGCTAAGAAAGCCAGCAAAGGGAGCCTGGGGCAGTGGGCGCAGGCCCAGGGAAGGGCATCCTTCCAGGGGCCGCACACGGTGGCCTCCTTAGCCTGCTGGCTGGGCTTCCCGAGGCCCGAGCCACATCTCGATGGCATTTGCTCCCCACAAAGCAGCCGCCACGGAGTGACTGGAGGCAGGCGGGCTCTGAAAGTAATCCCGCCCGTTCCTGATTAGGGACGGCCCTTCCGCTGGGACTCAGCACCGCCAGGACTCTGCTGGAGGGGAGCACTCTGGTCTCCTGATCTTGGCCTCAGAGTCTTCACTAAGTCACTGCCATCGGACTGCAGGGGACCCAGCGAGGGGTCCTGGTGTTACCCACAGGCCTGCAGGGAGGGTTGCTGGCCCGGAGAGTGAATTTTCATGGTTGCTTATTTTCTTTTGTGGGTTCTAACAGTCCCTCTCTCTCAGTCTGGCCGGGGCAGAGCAGCAGCTGGACATGCTCAGGACTCAGTGACCTCTGGGGCATGTACCCCGTGCCAGTGGGTGACTTGAGGAGGACTTTGGCCTAGGAACCACTTCCATGGACTCTAGCTCATTCTGTACTGTGGAGGCAAGGGTTGTATGGGCATGTGATTATGGGCAACTAAAATTATTCAGAATTATAAAACTATTCCCTCTTCTTGGGAAAAGTTTGAAGCACAAACATTTTCGTCAAATGCAGGACAATGAGTTGTGAATTACACGGGTGCGTTAGGAACAAATGCACTTCATTAAATATTCTGTCCTGAACGACATTGTGTATCTGGGGAGGGAGGTTCGCATATTTTTTTGTTTGTTTGTTTTCTGGCTCTCCCCAGAGGTACTGGAGGCTACTCCTGGCTCAGTGCTCAGGGATTACGCTTAGAGGTGCTCATGGTACCGTGGAGTGCCAGGGATCATCGAGCCCAGGGCCCCTGCATGTGAAACATATACTCCAGCTTTTGCACCATCTCCCGAGCCCGTGACAGTGAATCTCAACTGGAGTCAGGAGGTGCTTGGTTTCCCCCCACCCTGGACTTGGGACAGTGTGAACCTTGGGCCGCTCCTCTGCGGTGCTGTGTGTGCACCAGACTAACCCAATCAAATCTGTAAGAGGAGGATGCACTTTCAGAATGTGGCCAGTGGCCCAAGCCAGTGACATGCTTAGATGATGGTTCCAATTCTGGGAACAACAGCTGTATGATGCTGAGTAAACTCGTTCCAGGCTACTGAGGGTCCAGTTTCCTGGGGAAACTGTCACGGCAGCTGGGCAGGGCAGCCCAAACCTCTGAAGGGCTGCAGGCTCACTTGGCCCAGAACAGGCACTCTCAGCAGAGCTGATGGGATTTCATGAGGGACAAACATAGGCTTTGTCTGCTCAGCCCTCAGGTTCCCAGCTGGACCAGCCTGGCAGGATAAATAGAGCTTGAACTTCACAGTTCAAAGTCTGAGCATCTGGGAGATAGCCCAAAGGGCTAGATGGCATGCTTTGATGCAGAATCCCCAGGTTGGATCCCTGGCACTGCATGATTCCCCCAGTAGTGACTCCAGGACACCAAGTCGGTGGTAGTATCCTAGCACGGTTGAGGGGGTCCTAAACAAACACATAGAACTTCAGATCTTAACCCAACCATTTACTTGCCAAGTTCCCTTAGACAAAGTGGGACTTTACCTTGCTGACCCTTGGTTTCCTTATCTGTACAATGGGAGCAAGGAAAATGGAACTGAAACAGTGGCGAGAAAGTGCCTGGAACATGTTAGCGGTGGCTTTCCTTTTGTCTGCCCTTGCCACGGGTTCTGAAATCTGCTTCTCGTTTGCGATGCCCCCCACAGACTATTATCATGTGCTGATTACTGATTTTTTTTCTCTTTGAGCAAAGTCACTCCAGAAAGGATCCTGGGAAACGAAGCGTAACTATGCGTTTTAGGGGGAAATACAAATTAAAGAGCGGCCGGACATTGTGGACATCACACAGACCTTTAACAACTAATTGCTAATTCTAAAAAGGCCATGCAGACCTTTATGAATGTTTAGATTTTCTAAATGTCAATGGAGTCCGGAAATGTGCCCTGGCGCCTTTCGAGAAAGACGAGCCACCCAGCCACAGCCTGGGAGCCCACGTCGGGAAGGCGCGGGAGGCGTGCAGGGCTGGGAAGCGGGCCAGCAAGAGACGGGCCCCTGGGAGATAAGCGTCTTCGGAAGCCGCTGTCTGCGGGAACTGGCACGACCCGCCAGAGCTCCCAGCCAAGACTGGGGGGGAAGTCTGCCCCCGCCAGACAATGGGGGCAGCCCCTTCCTGCGGCACAGTGGGCGGCCACAGATGGTATTTTTGGAGTGGTCAAGAAAAGAAAGGGAAGAGTCCCCTTCTGGTCCTGCATCCTGGAAACCGTCCGCCCCGCGGCCATGCTCACACATCCTGAGGGTCCCTGGAGGAAAGTGGCGACAGGGTGCGGAGGGCCACCTGCCACAGAGAGAACTCGGGGGCCTGATGTCGGCATCCGACCCTTCCTGAAGCGTGTGGGCCCGGTCCTGCCTCACGGAGGAGTTCAGGTTGTTTGGGCGTGAACACCTGAGTACTCACCTGTTGGTGAGGTGAATGTGCTTCCTGTGAAGGAAAGTTAGAGCGAGCTGTGTACGGGGGTATGTGTGTGTGCATATGTATATATTTTGTGGGTGTGGGGGGTGTTCATGTGTGGGGGGTGTGCATGTATGTGCATCTGCATGTGTGCATGTGCGTTTGGGTGTGGATGTGGGAGTTCGTGTATGTGCATGTGTGTGCGTGGTACATGTATGTGCATCTGTGTGTGTACGCACATGTGTGCGTGTGTGTTTGGGTATGTGTATATTATGAGTAGAAGATTTGGGGGTATTTCTCTCTGCAGAGAGCTGAGTGTAGTTCGTAGGGCCAGGACTGGACAGGGGACTGGGCATCTGTGGCCATGGGGAAGTCAACCATAGCCAAGTGATCGTGAAGCGTGCCGTGCAGGCGGAGACAGGGCCAAGGAGGAGGGGGGACGCAGCACGCTGGACCATTGGGTTGGCGTTGCATCTCCAGGCCAGTTGGATGTATTTAACCTTGGAAAAGGAGAGAAAACAACAAGGAGGGTGTGGGGGGACCGTGAGACACATGGATGTTATTAAGGCAATGAAGAGAAAAATAGCCCCAAACAGATGAGCAGAACAAAAGCTAATGAGAGCTGATGTGGAACATTCTTCAGAGGCGCAGTGCGGGGAGAAGGGCCACGGGAGCTGATAGGAAACAGCAGACGGCGCTGGACACTCAGGAGAGAGGGGACAGGAGAGCTGCCGTTTCCATGGCAACAGCGCATGCCCTCTCCGAAGGGCCAGGCTGGCCTTCCCTGGTGGTCTAGTGGGTTCAGATTCAGTGCCCTCAAAAAGGCCAAGCCGTTGAGAGGAGAGGGCTTGACTCTGGGGGCAAGTCAAGACCCCGCCTTGGCTGGCCGCTGGCCCAGGCCTGCATGGTGACCCAAGTGCTCCCCTACAGGCTCCCAGGGCATGCCCCATTCTCTCCCTCTCTAAGGAATGAGTTGAGGGTTCAGGCCTGCTTCTAGCTGGGCAACAAGCTGGGTCCTCCTCCCCCGGGCAGATGACTCATGAGCCATTGGTTGGGGCAACCCTGACCGTGGGGAGAGTCTCTTTGAGGGAAGAGGAAGGCTTTGGGTACCCCAGGAAAGTGGTCGGGGAGTGAGGGATAGGAAAATAGGGAGTAAGGGGGGGGAGCTGGAGTGATAGTATAGCAGGTAGGGCATTTGCCTTGCTTGCGGCCAACCTGGGTTCGATCCCCAGCATTTCACATAGTCCCCAGCACCACCAGGAGTAATTCCTGAGTGCAGAGCCAGGAGTAACCCCTGAGCATCGCTGAGTGTGACCCAAAAAAGATAAAAAAATAAAAGAAACAGGGAGTGAGGTAGTGAGGTGTGAAGGAGTCATTGGTCCATCCTGCTCCCCGAGGACCTCCCAAAAACTCAGAAGGAACCTTCTGTTCCTGCCATAGCTGGGGAAAGCGGGAGCCGCTGCTGTGCTGGATGCCTGCCATGGCCCAGCGGTAAACGGGCGGCCCCTGGGCCACAGGCGGGAGCAGTTTCTTTCCCTCTGGAAGAAAAAGGGCATTTCTGGATGCAGAGCTGCATTGGCCGCATCAGCAAGGAGAAGTCTGTCAGGGGTCCGAGAGAAAAGTCAGAGCAGCAGGAAGGGGTGCGGGAGAACCTCGGGGAGGTCAGCAGCTGCAGGGACGTTGCCTGAGAAGAGGCTGGGGGCTTTTGGGCTGGCTGCCTCTGACAGCTGCCCCCAGCTGTTCCCGGGAGGCGAGACCCCACAACCAGAGCCTGTGACCACCTCCGCCCCCGCCCCGCCCCGCCCTCCAGCCCCAGACCTGCACCAAGTGAGGTGCATGTTTCTCTGATTTTTCAAGCCACCCAGTTATGGGTCTTTGATTGGGGGCTTGGGGACTGTACTCTGTGGTGCTTAGGGGCTACTCCTAGCAGTGCTTGGGACTCACGTGGTGCTGAGAATTAAACTCAGGACCTCACGCATGCTAGGCAAATACTCGGCCCCTGAGCCATTAGCCCCATTAGGGTCCTTTGACACAGAAATCCAAACTAAGACTCTTTTGGTGGGGAGACTGGGTTGCTGGGGGAGGTGCCACACCTGGTGGTGCTCAGGGCTTCCTCTTGCTCTGCATTCAGGGATCACTCCTAGTGGATTCAGGACCATATGGTGTGTGAGAGATAGAACCTGGGTCAGCTGGGTGTGAGGCAAGAGTCCTACCCATTGTACTCTCCAGCCCTCGAAACTAAGACTCATTTATAGTCGCTCTCCTGGGCTGGAGTCCTTCTTGACTGCCTTGGGTCTAGTTTGGAATTTTCAGCCTCTGGGCTCTCATACTAGCCATGACTCCAGCAACCTGCCCTTCGCAGATTTGTCATCTCCCAGCTGACTTCCCCCTAGCCTGTGAGCACAGTACTGAGTGGTGCCTGGCGCCAGTTCCTCTGGCTACACAGCCTGCACTGGGTGTGCTCTGAGTCGCTTCTCCCAGGGATGTTCCTACCATGCGTCCCCAGACTCTCATGGCAAGCTTTGTCAGGAAGCTTCCTCCGGCATGTTCTACCACGCATAGCTTCCGGCCAGCCTGGGAGCCCCCGTTGCAGAGGAAACGAGCTTGGCTTGGCATGACTGCCTGCAGATGAACTCATGTTAGCTCACTTAATTGCTTTTTTTTTTTTCTGACGAGGTTCCCATCATACTGTCTAATAAATCTGTGAATGATAAGTTCCGCTTCACACCCAGTTGGATATAAAGCAAGTGGATGTAAACCAAGCACGCATCACCCAGACAAGTAAAATAAGCTGCTGAGGTCTCCATCAGCTCTTTGGGGGTCTCTCTCACTCCCTCCTGCCACTAGGAAGTGGCTCTGATGAGGAGCTGAGCCAAGGGGCCTCTTTCTTGAGCCAAGGGGTGACCCTCAGGGTGCTATGCAGGAGAATGGATGAGCGGTGGGGCAGGTGGGTGAAAATCCCTTTTGCTAACAGTGTACAGGCCTCATTGTGGCCAAGGAGGCATTTCTTCAGTACCCCCTGCACTAGTGCCAGTGTGGTAGGCGGGGAAGGCATGCCAACCTCAACCTCAAACCCAGTCTTGGGTCCAGAGTAGGGGAATCCCCTCTGCTCTCCCCAACATCATTTCTTCTGCAGAGGGGTAACCTTCCATGCCACCCACTTGCCCCTCAGATCCTTTATAACAATCCACCATTGCTGGCGGCCAGCCCTTATTTGATTTGCTTCTGATTTCTGGGCTCAGTTCCCAGGTTCTCACAAACCTCAATATCATTGTCCCCAAAGTTCTACCAGTTCCTCCTTGCAGAATGAGGAGTTGAATACTGCTCAAACTTTCCCGTCTTTTGCGGGGAACCTTGGTCTTACTGTATCATCACGTCCTGGGTTGAATGGACTCATGATTTCTAATCCTTAGATAAAATGCAAGGCAAGCAGTCTTGCATCTGTCTGGGGGAGTGAAGACGCCACTTCTGAGGGACCTTTGAGCAGAGAGCCAAGGTAGACACCTAGTAAATTTCTTCCTTTAGCCCTGAGCCCCAGCCTCCAAATGATGTCAACCCAGTTCTGTTCTGGAGGTGCAAAGAACATGTCTAGAGTTCCAGTCCCTTCTATAAGTGGAGGCTGGTTATAGTAGAGAAGATTTTCCAGGAGCTTTCTGGATTAATAAGGCTTTGTCAACTCTGTTGGGATCACCCACCATCACTCCAGACTTGCAAACAACCTAAGTTCCAGCCCACTTTGGGATCCCAAAGCCTGAGCGAGTTCAGGACAGTCTGTTCCAGGCCCGCCAGTGGGTGTAGCCAGTTCTTTCGAAAAGAACTGTTGAGCAGCCCAATTTGGGAGGATGAGGAAATGGGTCCTTCAGAGTGGAACATTCTGAATGACGTTCCAGGAGCAATACTGGAGCAAAAGGGTTTGGTACCTTGACAATGTTTCCAGTAAATTCCTGGGAAACACCTCTGCCTTGGCATATTGTCTCCATCAAGGTTCTGAGGATTTGGGGCCTCCCCAGCCTCCCCACAGGACCCTCCTTGTCCATGGTTCATGCCGCCTTGAGTGAGGAGGTATTGGGTGGCTCTTAAAAACCAGCCTTCTGAGGCCAGAGCCAGAGTATAGGGGGTAGGGCGCTTGCCTTGAGCATGGCCAACCAGGGTTCAATCCCGGCATCCCGTGTGGTCTCCTGAGCACCGCCAGGAGTATTTCCTGAGTGCAGAGCCAGGAGTAGTCCTTGAGCATCGCTGGGTGTGGGACCCCTCCCCAAGACAAGACAAAACAAAACAAAACAAAACCAGTCCTGGGTGGGGACTTGACTGTTGCCTCCTGGCAGAATCCTTCACTCCTTGGCCATGAGAAACTCATCCTGGACGGCCTCCTTGCCAGGTTTACCTCCTGGGAAGCCTCCTTCTAGGGCCCACCCAGCGAGAATCAGTTTGGCCAACCTGGTGTGTGTCGGTGAGCCGCACAGGGCCCTGACCTCTCCTGACCTCAGTCCTGCCCCCTCTCCTCCGGTCCCATCACCAGAGAGAGCCCCTCTCCACACAGCCCTCCCCCAATATCCAGACCCGCCAAGGGGTCCAAAACCCAGAGGTAAAGTTCTTGGGATGCAAAACGTGGCATGAGTCAGAGTTGACTCACGTGCTGCTGGGGTGGTGCCGGGGATCCCGGCCTGTTTCCACTTAGCATTGCATAGTCCCCGGAAAGCTGGCGGAGCCACCTCTGCTGTCCTGCAGGCAAAGAACGTGTGCTGATGAACTCAGGCCCTGCAGGCTTCTGCCCCAGGGAAGATGAGACACACACTGACGTGGGTCAGGCAAGCAGATGCTCTCTGCGTGTACTCTGTGGGGAGAGGGCCTCCTCCCACCTCTGGAAAGACGTTCCAGAGCCACCACTTAGTAGAGGGTGGCCAGGGAGAAGCTCTGTTGGGTGACCTGGGAATGGGGGGTGGTAGCCAACTCTTCATTCACTTGGGCCCTGGCTTCCAAGGAAAACTGACAACTACTCCAGAAAAGAGAAGGGTGGGGTGCGGCAGAGAGAGGGGAGACCCCCAGTTCTGCGAAAAGCTCCTCGTACACTCTCTTTCCTTCCCCCTTCTTCTGGTTCGTGGACCCCCGTTTTTTATATTTAGATTTGGGGCTACATCCTGTGGTGCATTGGGGTTACCTCTGGTAACCAGTGGTCAAGGACCACGTAGGAATTGAACTTGGGACTCCTGCATTCCAAATGTGCCCAGCCCTTTGAGCCAAGTCTCAGGCCCTATTCTCATATTCATTTGGGGGCCTCTCAACAGGCGCTCAGGGGTTCAGGGACCTCTCCAATGGATGCTTCGGGGCTTCTCACCTGTCGACAGGTGTGACTTCCTGTTGTGGACACTGGTGGAAAGATAGCTGTTCATTCCCTGCTCCTATTCCTTAGGGTACACGCGCAGCCATGGGATTGCTGGATCACATGGTAGTTCTGTTCGTTTGGTTTTTGGCTTTTTGTGTCATGCTCAGCAGTGCTCAGTGATGAGTTAGTTCTGCACTCCTAGCTCTGCACTCAGGAATGACTCCTGGCAGTGCTCGGGAGACCATGTGGGATGCAAGGGATCAAATTTGGGTTGGCCAGGTGCAAGGCAAGCATTACCCACTTACCATCGCTCTGGCCCCCTGTTGTTTTTTTTTTTTCAGGACACTATTGTGTTCTCATCATGGCACCCCGTTTTACATTATATTCCCACCCACAGTGCTCAGAGTTCCAACATCTCTGCTGCTTCTCCATCATGCCCTATTCTGGGTTTTGATGAGGATTAGCCTGCTGGGGATGAAGGGGATGAAGGTATCTGTGCTAAGAAGAACCTCCCCACACCCACACCTTTTCTCTGTCCCTCCTGGCCTTCCTGCAGGAGAGCAGGCTCAGTCTTCATTCTCCACTTACCTACAGGCGCCTCCTTTTCCTACCTGAAACCCTTTCTGGAACCATCATCTCGTGCCGTAATGACTTATAGAAAATCTCCCTATGCAGCCACCTTCGGGTCTCTGTCTCATGGGAAACTGAGGCTCAGAGTGACTTAGGAACTGGCCCAAGATCACACAGTGATGTAGGGCTAAGACCAGTTTATTTTTCCTTATGACCACTTTGTTGAGGACCAGAGAGCTAGTACAGGGTTAAAGTACTTGGTCCCCCAGCACCACTAGGAGGTGACCCCTGAGCATTTCTGGGTGTGGCCCAAACATCTAAAGGAGGCACTGAAGGCTCAAGGCCAAGGACAGGGTGCCAAAGGTCCACGAGCTTGGCTTTTTATTTTAAAAGTTAATTTTACTGAGGGAGTGCATTAATTCTAAGGAGAATGTAGTCTCTGTGTGAGTTTTTTTGGGGGGGGGGCATTTGCCCCTGAAGGAGAGTATAGACTCCCTCAGAGCAGAAGCCGCGCTCACCCTTCTTTCTAGAATTGTCTCTCCACACCAAGTGGACAGACCCTCAGAGTCGTGTGCTGTGTGCCAGTACAGCCTCTGTCCCAAAGGGCCCAGAGAAAGGCCAGGTTTGGGGTCACACTGACAGGAGCCAGAGACACAGTGGGAGTGACCGAGGCTCTCTCCCTGCAGGCAACAGCAGCCACTACCAGGACGAGCTCTGTCAGAAGCACTTGGGGGACCAGGCCCCCAGTGAGTGCCACAGCTCCTCCCAGGAGGCCCAGAAGGAGATCACCAGCCTGTGGGGTCTGATGGTGCTGGCTCAGCTGCTGGCGGGCATCGGGACAGTGCCCATTCAGCCCTTTGGCATCTCCTACGTGGATGACTTCGCCGAGCCCAACAACTCGCCCCTGTACATCTGTGAGTTGCCTGTCTTGATGAGGGTGGCAAGGTGGGCGGTACCTGATGTGGCATTGACCGGGCCCGGGGGGGCAGATGGAGGAAAATCAGCACTTTGCCTTACCACACCGGCAGTGATGCAGAGGTTTGGGGCTCAGAATTCCTACCACTTCTGATGCCCACCCTGCCACCACAAACACACACACACATGCACAAGCACACACACGCATGCACAAGGCTGAGCCCAGGGCAGGGCCCTGCTTCCTCCTGCAATCTGAAGCTTTGTTTACGTAGAGATCACCTGGCCCCCTGCCAGCCCAGCCTGAGCTGCTGCTAACACCTGTCCCAGGCCTGGTTCCACGTGTTGTCTCTGGCCATTTGCTTGGGGGCAGGTGAGCCTCAGAGACGCACATCCAGAGCAGATAGCGGGTGACCATTCCACTGTCTAAATTCACCCCTTTGTGTGCCTCTGTGATGTCCCTTTGGGGAGTGTCACCCCCCAGCCTACTGTCACCCCCTAGCATGGCTGCCCCTGGCATTCCTAAATGCTGTGGGGCTGACAGGCTCAGCCTCCTTTTCCATTCCTCTTTCCAGCCATTTTATTCGCCATCTCTGTGTTCGGACCGGCCTTCGGGTACCTGCTGGGCTCTGTCATGCTGCGGATCTTCGTGGACTACGGCAGGGTGGACACAGGTGAGTGTGTGCCCGTCCTGGGCTGCATCAGTCCAGGCAATGCTTAGGTCAGGACAAGGTTTCATCGGCAAAGGCTCTCGGCCAGCCCCTCCTGCCCAATGCGCTCACAGTCACCTGCTCATGCAGTCACGAACACTCTGTCATACGCACAGAGTCACGCGTACTCACTCTCCCTCACACAGATTCACTCACACAATCACTCACACGCTCCCTCACTCACACAGATTCACTCACGCAGTCACTCACACTCACTTTCCCTCACTTACACAGATTCACTCACATGGTCACTCACATTCACTCTCTTTCACTCACACAGATTCACTCACACGGTCACTCACACTTGCTCTCACTCGCTCACACAGATTCACTCATGCATATCCATTCACAGTCACTTACCCAGTCACTCACTTACTCACAGTCACGCACACAGTCACACTCACTCACTCACTCACTCACTCAAATTCGCTCACTCACACAGATTCACTCATGCAGTCATGCACACTCATAGATTCACTCATGCAGTCACTCACACTCACATTCACACAGTCACACACATACAGCCACTCTCACTTGCTCGTGCAGATTATTCACGCACACGCTAGCTCTTACAACAAGTCACTCACACTCATTTACAATCACTCATTCAATTATTCATTCACTCCCTCACAATCACACACTCACATAGTAAGTCACACACACTCACACAACCACAGCCACTCACACAATCACTTATTACATGCTTATGCAACACACTCATTCACAGTCATTTCATCACTCAGTTACTTAGAGTTACACTCACAGTCATGTACTCACATCATCACTTACTCATGCAGTCACTTGTTCACAGCCACTGAATCCATCTTTCATTCACTCACACACACACTCCCTTCCTCACTCACATACGTACTTCTTCCCTCACTCCCATCCTTTGCTCACTCACATGCTTTCTCATACATAAACACAAACACACACACACACATACCATCCTCTTTCACTCACTCACACGCTTCTTCCTTTCACTCCCGCACTTTTCCTTACAGTCCCTCAGATAGCCTGAGGTGAACAGCTTCTGGCTCTGACTGGGGCCCATGCCATGTGTGGTGGGGGACTGCTGCGGAAGAAACATACTTTCTGCACCTGAGATGTTTATGACAGACTCCAAGCAGGGCTGCAGTGCTGGTGATTATGGGAGTTCATCTCTGATTCTTTGAGTCTAAGATGATTTTAGTTGTTTAGAAATAAAGATTTAATAAGAATTCTTTTCCTGAAAAAGGAGACTGCACATAAAGTACACATGGGTTGACTATGACTTCCATCCAGAGGGGACAGACTGTGCCCAGTGCTGGCTCCACCTCTTGCTGGTTGAGTCATCTTGGAAATATTGACCTTTCTGTGCCTCACTTCCTTGTCTGTGAAATGGGACTTATGAGGCCTGGTAAAATAGAGCTGTGGTAAAGATTAGAATATGCCTACAAATCCGGTGTCTTCTGTAGGGCGTCCTGCCTGTTCTCCCAGAGAGAGGGGGAGTATGGGGGATTTCTCCCTAGGTGCCAAACCATCTTTGACCTTTTGCTGATGCGGCCTCAGTTGTTCCTAGCTCTTGAGTACCCATGAAGTTCATTAGCCATCTGAAGCATCTCACTGTGAGCCATTCTGCCACCTCTCCCTCCTCTATTCTCAACCTGTGGTCACCTTGAGATGCAGGAGGGAGACTCATCAGGAGCAGTTTCCCTGAGGAAGGTTGCCCACTCGGAGGGTTTCCCACTCTGAAGAAGATGGCTCAGTCTGAAGAAGATGGCTCGGTCTGAAAAGTGTTGCCTACTCTGAGGAAGATTGCCCACTCTGAAGAATGTTGCTCACTTTTTGAAAGTTTGCTCACTCTGAGGAAGGTTGCCCAGTCCAAGGCACATTGTTCTCTCAGTCTTTTAAGCAGTTTGGAATTTCAGTTCTTAGGACTCAGCAAACTTGGGGCCAGCTGTGTTCAGTGGTGACGAGTACCACTGTTTGGGCACCCAGAAAAACAAAGTTTGAACCTGCTTGAGGAGGTGGCACTTCCGGGGTCAAGAGCAAGGTTAGCCCCTCTGACCCTGTTTCCTGATTGGCTGAGGCAGTTCACCTGGCCTCTCCCTGTACTTTGCTGGCACCTGACTCTGACTGTGGGGTCTGGGTCTGACCACTGGTGAGCCCTCCGGTGACTCAGCCACCAGTGGGGTCACCCCTTTTCAGGATTGGAAACAGATGAGTGGAAGCTTCCTTGATCAGTAAAAACGGGCCTGCTCCAAGAACCTCTTTCTTGTAAGGCAAGAACGTGCATGCCCTAAAGCATTCTTGCATCCTCTTGTTTCGCTTCAGCCACAGTGAACTTGAGCCCCGGAGACCCCCGATGGATTGGAGCCTGGTGGCTGGGCCTGCTCATTGCTTCGGCCTTATTGGTGATTAGCTCGTTCCCTTTTTTCTTCTTTCCTCGAGCCTTGCACAGAGAAGTGGAGGTAAGTTCCGAGCACCCTTGAATCTGCCTCTCGGTGCCCAAACAAGGAAGTGGGGTAGGGAGCGAGTGGAGCCAAGAAGCTGCGGGGCAATCAGCACAAGTTTTGTGAGGCAGGATCTCTCAGAACTTTGAAAAGTGAGGATGACTGTCGTCAATAGAGTCTGTCAGAGGCTCCTTACCGTGCTGGCATTTGGCGGCTGGGCAGGCTCCACGGAATGTAATTTGGGATCCTCTGAGCTCCTCTAGAGTGGGATGAAAAACGAAGAGCCCTGGAGACATGGATATGGGGACTAGGGTATCTGATTTTGCATTTAGAAGGGCCCCAAAGCATCTAATCCTGAAGGCTGAGGGAAAGGGGATTCCAGTGTCAAGGGAGAGCTACAAGGGTGCCCATTTTGAACCTCTTCTCATCATATCCTGTTGGGGAAGAAATTAGGCAAAGATGAGAAAGGAAAACAGGGAAGAATGGTCATGAGCCTGGTTGTTGGACTGAGGGAGGATCTCAAACTTGTTTTGAGCTAGAAAGGCACCATATGCTGCTATCGTGAACAGAGGGTCCACTTGATGGGGTAGCATGGTGGTTAGCTCGATGATGGTCTCGGTCTTGGGAAGGAATGGCTGTCTGAGAGCCCAAACTAGGGCAAGCATTGGCGTTCCCTGAGGACTTACCAGTGAGTTGCTTTGGAAGAGGGACTCAAATTTGCACCCAAACTTTGTGCCAGGGACAGAACTTGACAATCACTGGGCAATGAAGAATTTGAGGTGGAGACCTGGAGTGTGTATGTGTGTAGGGGTTGGGGGCAGGGATGGGGCAGGAGTGCCCAGCTTGCCTTGGGGGAAAATCGGTTGGTTAAATTTGGTGATATAGGATTCAAACCTGAGTTTGTATCCTGCTCTGCTGCTCAGAGCCTAGGCGAGGGACCTTGTGCAAGTATTCCGAACTTTTTAAAATGCTGGAGAAAGAGACCCATGCTGTGAGGATAGTTGTGAGGATGGAGACAGTGCCTGTGGAGAGGGAGAAACCTGGAGTGAGCCCTTAGGGAACAGGTTCCTCGAGGGCCCTCAGTGTCAGGGCTCGGGACCGTATGTCTGTGAAGCAGAGAAAGTCAAGGCCCAGCACAGAAGCACAAGCAGAACTCCACTGGGAACCCGGGAGGAGGCAGGTCTGTGGAGGAGCGAGACAGAGACTGGCACGAGGGCCTTCTGGACTAGGGGTCCCCAAAGGGTCCGAAGACAGGAAGGATGCTCCCACGACCGACTAGCATGGGAGGAATGGGTATCTGCCACGGAAGGTTGGGTATGAAATCAGCAGCTCAAGTATGTGGAGGAATTCGCGTGTGGCCTGGCCCAGACCCTCTCCCTCCTCACATCCCCGTTGGGCCTGGAGCGTCCAGGATGGAGGGTGAAGGGTGCAGGAAGGCACCTCAGGGAGACGCTCAGGTCCCTCCCCTTTGCCTCCTCAGCAGTCTCCAGCCATAGCGGACGAGACGAGGAAGATGGAGGATGCCGTACCCAGTGGCTCCCTGGTGGACTTCATTAAACGTAACTGGCTGGCAGGCACTCCAGGGAGCAGCTGGGGGCTGGGCTGGGGCTCAGGGGTTCCCCACCCTGTGGGTGTGGTGTGAGGTAAGGGAGCAGGTGGTCCCAGCCCTCCACAGGCTGCCAGGGGTCCGCAACCTCCCCACAGCATTGCCCAGCTCTCCTCCCGTCTTGTGGAAGCAACAGGCTCTCGAGAACCTCTCCAGGGGGTCCTTTTCCTCTCCATACTTGGCCCACCATTGCCTGTAGCGTGGGCATCGGCCCGAGCAGCCTGACGGCGTCTGCTTGCAGGTTTCCCCCGCATCTTCGCGAGGCTCCTGCTGAACCCGCTCTTCGTGCTGGTCGTCCTGGCCCAGTGCACCTTCTCCTCCGTCATCGCTGGCCTCTCCACCTTCCTCAACAAGTTCCTGGAGAAGCAGTATGGCACCTCCGCGGCCTACGCCAACTTTCTCATCGGTGAGTCGGGGCCGGGGGGGACCTGTCTGTACCAGCAGCCCGTGAGCCCAACTCGGCCAGACTGGACACTGGCTGGAGCCGGAGCAGGAGTTGCCCAGAGAAAGAGTCTCAAGGATGTTCTTCCTGGTTGGCGACCTGCCGCACTCAGGGGCAGGTTCCTGGGGCCCTGTCAACCCAGGCAGCAGTTCAGGGAGTGGGGGTCGCCTTCCTCCTGTCCTGGGGGCAGGCAGCCTCACAGCCTCTCACAGACTCACCGCAGCGGAGGGAGAGCGAGATCCCGGGGGTTAGAAAACGGCCCCTGCCTTTGCCCCCTTTCCTTCCCAGGGCCTTGAGTGTGTTTGCTGAAATAAGAGAACCCCTTCCACATTATGGTCTCCTGAGGAGTTGGAAATTAACCAAGGCCCAGCCAGGCTTCTGGTGGCCGTGGAAAGCAGAGTCTCAGAAGGGGTCTGGCATTGGAACGGGCACTGCCTGAGCTTAAGAACCACTGATGGGGGTTGGAGCGAAAGCACAGTGGGTAGGGCATTTGCCCTGCATGCGGCCGACCCAGGTTTGATCCCCAGCATCCCATAGGGTTCCCCAAGCACCGCCAGGAGGAATTCCTAAGTGCAGACCCAGAAGTAACCCCTGAGCATCACCAGTGTGACCCAAAAACAAACAAACAAAAAGAATCACTGACAGGGTCTCCCCAAACACCCTACTGGATTACAGGGCCCAGTTCACAGGTGAACTTGACTGTGTGGATGGGCGAAGTGGACATGGTGTGACCCCAACCTCTTGTGTGGCCTTTGGCTATAATCTCACCCCGGAACCTCCCGTCTTTGCTACACCATGCCTTGCTGACCTCGTGTGGTTTCTGTGAGGATGCAGCGAAGGTCAGGGATGAAAGAGCACTGCAGCTCACGTGCCTCTCCCTGCATGGCCCCTCCTGTCTCCTGGACACTGACCGGCAGTCCTGTCTGTGCTGGGCGGTCTGTCAGCCTCTGCAGCTGTGTGTGTCCTTGTCAGACGGAAGCCAGCCCGGCTGGCTTGTCTCTGGTCCGAGGCCGCACTCCCCACCCAGGCACCCGAACCGGCCTCGAGCAGCCCCTCCCTCCGCAGGTGCCGTGAACCTGCCCGCGGCGGCCCTGGGCATGCTGCTGGGAGGAATCCTCATGAAGCGCTTTGCCTTCTCTCTGCAAACCATCCCCCGCGTGGCTATCACCATAATCACCATCTCCATGATCTTCTGTGTCCCTCTCTTCTTCATGGGCTGCTCCACCCCCAACGTGGCAGAGGTCAACTACAGGTAATGGGGTGGGGGATGTGCAGAGACCCCGTCCACTAGGATCAGAGCCTGGATCTGGGGGCCGCTTTCCAGCTGCAGCCTCAGCCTCTAGGGGAGAGGGGGATGGGAGTTCCCTGCGGCCTTCCCATGGACCCCCGCCATCAGTCTTGTCAGGGTCCCAGGTGGGGCTAGTGAGTTAGCACAGCGGGTCAGGAGTAAGCTGGGAACACCCCCCAAACAAAACAGACACGGTGGCTGGAGCGATAGTACAGTGGAGAGGGCGTTTGCCTTGCATGTGGCTGACCCAGGTTTGATCCCCGGCATCCCTCGTATGGTTCTTCGAGCACCGCCAGGAGTAATTCCTGAGTGCAGAGCCAGGAGTAACCCTTGAGCATCATGGGTGTGACCCAAACAGCAAAATCAAAACAAAGAGACAGACAGACAGACAGAGTCCTGGGTGGTCAGTGTGTTGGCCCCTTCTGCAGGGAAGGGCGGCCTCACTGAGTTTTCCTCCTGGTGGGGTTTGGGCCCCGAGTGGCAAAAGCCGTGGAGAGTTGCCATGAGCCCCGCTAGCGGCAGGTTGGTCCTTGGCTCCACTGGGCCCCAGTGGCGAGGCCCAGCCAGCCGAGAAGTGGGCCCTGTCTGCAGCGGGGCACGTGTGCTTTCCCGCTCATCTTGCTTTGTTTGAACCCTCTTTCCTGTCTTGCTGGCAGCCCACCGAGTTCTCCCCACCCGCAGCCTTTAGCCTGCCGCAAGGACTGTGGGTGCACAGATGCCATGTTCCACCCCGTGTGTGGGGACGATGGTGTGGAGTATCTCTCGCCGTGCCACGCTGGCTGCAGCGACATCAACAGCAGCTCCGTGACCTCCAAGCAGCCGGTAAGGCTCCGGGGGTGCTCTATGGCCTCCCGGTCATAGAAGGACCAGGCACCCTCCACTTCCTTCCCACATCCTGGCTCCCTTGGGGTCATGCCTGCGCTCCCTCTATCTCCCTTTCCTCGAGTCACGGCCAGATGCCTCTGACCCTAAGTGACATAAAGATGGGCCAAGCTTCAGCAAACCCCATTCTGGTGGCCCCGCCACACTCTGAGGGGAACAAGCCTTGCTTCAGTGAATTGTATGAGGCATCTCCTGATGCAGCTGTTAGAGTTCGGAGTCGACCACCCCTCCAGGACAGAGAACAGAGCCGATAATGCAAATCACACTGCGACGTTTATTGTTCCAGCTAGCTGGGGTCCAAGTATCTACCCGGCGCGGCGGGTTTCAACAAGGACGCTGAGCACTAGGTTCAGCAAGTTCTTATGCTTTCATTTTGGCAAGTTAGCATTACTCAGCAATTTTCTATGCCCTATAAATATATAGCACATATATTTTTGTTGTTGTTGTTTGGGCCCGCAACGTCCAGCCCACCTCCCTGACAGTTACATTCCAGAGACCTAATCGTATTCCAGGGATGTAATCTTTGACAAAAGCATCTGGTTTTTCTGCTTTTCTTGTTCCTGGAAGAGGCCTAAGTCACCCAGAGCCTGTCATGGCAGTTCTCCGGCTAAGCTGGTCCTAACACAACCCCCCCACCCCCTAGATTTTGGTGCCCATGGTCCAGCAAAGCCATTGAACTGGTGTGGACACTGAGGGCAGAGTGTCTCTGCCTGTGGACCTGGAGGCTTAGGCCCAGCGCAGTGACCGTGGGCATTTGATTCAACTCTTCACTCCCTAGGCATGGCTGTATTCTGGCGGACAGTCCCGGCTGTTGAAGGGCAGGTTTGGGACTTCCACTCAGGGAGCCCACATTGGTTGTGCTACTTTGGGTGGGTTCCCAACCCGCCAGGAGTTTGTGGGCTGCTGGTTTCTCGGACCAGGCACCCATAACCCAATCGAGTCATTCGCTCAGTGGTTCAGTGGCCTGGCCACCGCACAGCTATGGGTGCTGGGGATTAGGCCACAATTGCCATGGTCGGTCCATCATCTCGTGGGGCTTCCTTTCTAGAAGGCGGTTCCAGGAAGGGACCCGGGTCACTGGAGACTGGGGAGTCTGCCCCAAGGAACCTGTGAGCTCGCACCAGAGAGAAAAACCTTGGTGGTGGACCCTTTCCAGTCTGGGAAGAGCTGGCGCCGGGCATGGCTGAGCTGGCGTGAGATGGAGGAGGAGTGTCACGCCCGTCAGGTCGGGGAAAGGGCAATGGCCAGGGCTGGGCAGGCCAGGGTTGGCATTGGCAGCTCAGTTCCCAGGAGCTGAGGGAGATCTGGACTTGCCCCCAGGGAGGAATGTGCCTGGTTTCATCACGCCTGCGTGGATGGCCTGAACATCTGAGTCCTCCTTACCATCCTCCTCGGAGCGGACAGACCAGGGCTGCCCCACAGGCAGCTCTGTGGGCAAGGGGCAGGGTGGGAGGCAGAGAGAAGCCCGGCTCCAGTATCAGTCGCCTTCTGGTCAGAGGAGGCTGCGGTGACTCTGTGGCTTTCTTATCTGTATTTACTTACCACTGACTCATTTACTTCCAGAAATAATCTTGACAAGTTTCCAACAATAGCACAGTGATATCCATTAGCATAATGTCAAGAGAAAAGAGGTATCATTACAAGTGAAAAATGTTTTAAAAGCTCTAAACTGGAGGAAATAGCTGCAGTGTTCTCGAGAACTTATTCCTGAGCTTCCTAGCAGCCCGGATGAAAAGCGCTTCCTTTCCCCTGTGCGGTGGCAGGAAGTGGACGGGCTCACTCCCTGACCCATCACTGCTCTGTAGCCCAGAGAGCTCTCAGCTGGTCCAGGGAATGGTGGGAGAGGGACGGCACGCTCCCGGGCATCAGCCAGGGCCTTAAGGGGAGCTGTACCATCACCATAGGACCCACATGGACTCGCAGACTTGGAATAGAAATCTCTTCTGGGGAGCCCCCTGAGATAGGAGCAAGACCGAGCCAAAGGCTCTGGCCCAGACCTGTACCGCACAGTGGTTGCCCGCATTCCCTCCTCGGCTCCCTCCCTCGCCCTTCATGCAGGAATGCACCCCCAGCCCCCAAGCTCCTGCCGGGGCGGCCCTGAGCTGGGTGGGTCTTTGCCTGGCAGCGCCAGCTCGAGCACCAAGCTCCTGGGCCGTGGTGCTGCTGCAGATGTCTCCTGGTGCATGGCAGGACTCCAGAGGAGCGTCTTGACCCCCAGGACTCCGCCAGAGCTGGCGCAGGCGCCTAACCGCCACCCCCACCCCTTCTTGTCCCAAGATCTATTTGAACTGCAACTGCGTGAAGGGGGTCTCGTCAGCAGCGAAGGCAGGGCCCTGCCCCATCCCTTGCGCTCACCTCCTGCTCTCCGCCATCTTCCTCATCTCCTTCGTGTCCCTCATCGCCTGCATCTCGCACAACCCGCTCTACATGATGGTGCTCCGGTGAGTGGCCAGCCCAGCCTCTCGGCCCCTGTGGTGGGGGTGGGGTCCTCACCCACCTCTAAAGGCGCTTTGCTGAGAGACGAGCAAATGCAAAAGCCACCCGCGTGCTCCTGCGTGGCCCGCCAGTACTCTGGGGCATGGGGGCGCCGCGCGGTGGTGGGGAGGGCTGGCCTGCATGTGGCCAAACCCCATGGGAACGGACCCCGAGACCCACTCGCTTTCAAATCCCAGACGAACCGAGAGAGGGAGGAGAATTCTGCCGATGCCTAGCCGTGGGAGAGGGGCTGGGGAGTTTCCAGAGAGGGTGAGGATGGTGAAAACGAGGAGAAGGGAAAGGGCACGGCAGAACATCCTGCATCCTGCATGTAGCAACCTCACTGAGCCCCAGTTTGCTCTTCTGCGAAATGGGGGTGATGAACCTGGCCTCAGAGGACTGGTGTCGGGCAGCCCAGTGACAGTAGGTGCCATTGCTGGGTTTGACTAAGTGGGCCCTGGAAATCTGCATTTCTAATGTGTCCCCGGGGGCGTGGGTACGGGATGGGGAGGTTCTGACGACTGGACGAGACTCATGAGCTGGATCCAGGGGAATCCCATCCGCCTGCCTGTAGCTCAGGCTGGGGGCTGGCGGTTCCCACAAGGGCAGGGAAAGTGGAAAGGGCAAGGGAAGGAGGGCAGAGGGCAGAGGGCAGAGGCCGGTCCTCCAGTACAGACCGCCTGTGCCCTTTCAGCGTGGTGAACCAGGAGGAAAAGTCCTTCGCCATCGGGGTCCAGTTCCTGCTGATGCGCCTGCTGGGTAAGTATCTGAGGAGTGTCCCCCCTCCTGGGGAGTGGCCCTGAGGCAGCTTGGGTTGCCGGGCGGGATTGGGGAGAGCCAGAGCTCATCGCTGCTATACAGAGAAGCTGTGTAAGTGTGGGTGGACCAGGGGCTGACTGGTGGGGTAATGTGCGAAGACCGCCGAGGGATTTCGGGACTTCATCCTTTGCACTCGGTGACCTTAAAGGCTAAAATGCCCACAGCATGTAATTTCCGGGGCGCCAGGTCCCCACTTCCGTGAAATTCTGTCTGTGCTGGTGATGGCCCTCCAGGATCTGCTGAGGGGCAGCCTCTGCAGGACACTCTGGGCCCTGAGCGGGGAACACGTTCTTGGTGGGGGTTGCTGGCTGCGACCCCCAGCTCGTCTCTTCTTGACAAGCCCCTCCGACCCCCTCTCTGACCTGGCAGAGGTCCATCCTGGCGCCCCGTTTCATTTTTGTAACTGCACAACTCGTTTCCAACTTGCTCCAACCCCAAAGGAGACCTTGGTTCTCCCGCCCAAACACCCCCCCCCCCGGGGGGCCTGAGGAGCCCTGTCACCTTGGAAATGAACTTGCCAGCCCCTCATTCCTGCAGCATAGAGCACTTGCCTTTATTTTTGCATCGGAGCTCAGAGACCTGGGTGTGAGGCATCCGAAGCCCAGTGTTTCGCTGCTTGGCTGAGCTGACAGGTAGAGATAGCATACGTTGGGTCCACTCCAGGAGGACTTGAGGCTTCTGCCTCAAGAGTGGCCAGGCAGAGGTGGTCAGCACTTCAATGTCTGGACCAGTTCCCCATGCAGGACTCTTGTCCATGTGTACAGGCCTTGAGGTGGCCTGGTCTAAAAGGGAGCTTGGGGCCCTTACTCTGCCACACCTTCCAGTGTAAGAGGCATGCGGGCTTCCTAAAAAGCGCTCTGCTTTCTAGAGCTTTCTAGAACTTTCCAGAGCTTTCTAGTGCTCTCCAGAGCCATTGTGGTTCCCAGGGCAGAGAATGCTGTTCTCAGACCTGGGATCTTCCTGCTCAGCGCTATAGGGACTCGCTCCCCTAGCCCTGCCTACAGTGCCCGTGACCTTCCTTCCTGCTCTCTCTTCCCTCTGGTGCCAGCCTGGCTGCCCTCTCCAGCCCTCTACGGCCTCACCATCGACTATTCCTGCATCCGGTGGAGCTCACAGTGCTCAGTGAGACGAGGGGCCTGTGCCTACTATGACAACGACAACCTCCGGAACAGGTGAGGGCCGCGGGCAGCTTCTCTGCTACCTGCAAACCAGAGGGCCGCTCAGTGCACAGGGCGTGGGACCACCACGGACAGGCCTTCGGGGCTCAAGAGGACCACTGTGAGGTGGCCTGCAATCCCCACTGGCTATCGAGAGAGGCAACTGCAGAGAGAAAGGAAGAAAGGAAGAAGTTTATCCAAAGGCAGGGATGGTGGGGCGGGGGTAGGGGAGGTGGGACGGGACCAGCTGGCCGCCCTCTGCTCAGCCGGGTAGACTATGTCTGCTCCTGGCAGGGGCCAATGGCAGGAACAAAATGCGGAGAGGGAAGATCAGGAGGAGGGCGGAAAGGTGCCCCCTCAGTGCCTGGAGCCCAGGCCCCTGCAGACTGGCTGAGGCTGCAGGGCTGCATCTAGCCTCTGGGGGGCGCCCCTGGGGATAAGCCCTGCCGGCTCCTGCCTATGCACTGAACACTTGTACCCGTGGCCAAAGAAATGAGGAAAGCTGTCTTCACATGGGGGAGAAAGTCTGGGAGGCATGAGGAAACCGTTCCTGGGCCACCGTGGGCGGTTCTACTTTCCCTGAGTGTCCGCAGCACCGCCATGCCCGGCCCCTCCTGTCCGCAGGTACCTGGGTCTGCAGATGGGCCACAAGGCGCTGGGCGCGCTGCTGCTGGTGCTCCTTGCCTGGCGGGTGAAGAAGAGCAAGGAGTACAACGTGCAGGAGAAGACCGCCAGCCTCATCTGACCCGGACCCTCGGCCGCCTGCCCCGTCGGTGGACTCTGCCCACTCCACCTGCCTGCAGATACTAACGACACGTCATTTCTGTTTTTAAGTACCAGAGAAGACTCCGTCACTGTTTGCCCTCCCTGCGTCCTCCCCCACATGTGCCCCGAGGTCCCTGGGGGGCCCTGAGCTGGACGGGCAGAGAGCTGGGATCCTCGGGAGGGGCCTCCCGCACGCCAGTCTCTCCCCCAAAGCACAGTCTCAGGTGAGGAGGCCCCTGGAGGCTGCTCTAGTCCACCCCTTACCTCAGTGATGAGCAGAAAAGTCACTGGCCCATAGGAGGGAGTGGACTTCGCTGTCAGTGGCCAGAGCCAGGCTAGGGAAGGGGCCCCTCCGAAGCCGGTGAGGCCACCCCAACCCCCAGATGCTCTCTCACCTCCTCACATCCTGGCCCCTGAGGCCACTTTGGAAGGTGCCCCTGTCGGGGACCATGGTCAGCCGGCCCCCAAGCTTCCCACGTGCACTCAGCAGAGTGAGGCCTGGTCCCTGGACAGGTCACTCTGGGTCCTTCTGGCCAGGACCTGTCATGCTCACTGCTGTCTGCTGGGGCTCCATGTCCAGCCAAGTGAGCTGGACACAAGAGGTGGATGGTTCCCCCCGTCTGTAGTCTGGGAGCAACCCCAGCTCAGTGTTTGGGGCCCCTCCCCGGGCTTTCCTGGGGCAGGCGGCCAGGCCCCTGTGGACATCAGCCTGCGTGGTCTAGAAGAGAAGAGACGGTGGGAGAAGCCAGGAGAGCCAGTGCCCAGCGCAAAGGCCGAAAGCCCCGAGCCGGCTGGGCAGCACCTGGGGAGAGGAGGCTTCCCCACCTCTCCAGAGACAGGACGCGTGGGGGGCCAGAAACAGGGCACCCACCACAATGGGGCCAGAACTGGATATGGACTAAGGTTGGCGGGCCCCTACACACGCAGCATGGCACCGGGGTCTCCGCCTGCGCCCCTCCTCCTTCACACCAGGCCCCTCTCCAGGATAGACAGAATGAGAACCAGAAACTCAGCAGGACCCTGATAATCCATGGCCCACCACACAGGCCAGCCTCTGGCGCTTGGCTGGACAGGCCGGGCACTGCTCACTGACCCTTAGGCCCCAGTCCCACTCTTTAGGAAAGACACTGTGTGTACATGACCGGCTGCCCGAGTCTGACAGCTCGGCGAGTGTCGCCGGTGCCCAGGGCCTGTTCCCAAGTTCTCACTCAGGCAGGGGCGCCAGGCACCCCCGGGGCCAGTTCCAGCTACTCCAAATGGTTCTGCTTGGAAAACGCTTCCTGTGACTAACCGGGTCCTCCTTGCTGCAGTGTCACCAGATTCCGAGACCTGCCTGCTGGCTGCACACCTGGGCAAGTCCAGCCTGCAGAGACCGGGCGGTGGGCGGCCCTCCCAAATCGGTTTTGATATTGCTATTAATATATTCTAGTTTTGCTATTGATTTATCTTGGTCATGACTTCGTGCCATCATGTGGCCCTGTCGGGACAAAACAGGACCCGCACGCTCTGGCAGAGGAAGTGTCCACACCACAGGCCTCAGAGCCTGGCCGCAGCTTTGAGCATGGACACCAGTCTCAGCCTGTTCTGTGGCACCAGTGTTCTGTTGATCTTGTTCCTCCGGCCAAGTTCTGCCTGTCATGGTCACAGCTTGTAGCAGGGAGTTCTCAGGCCTGGATTCCTCCTCACCACCACCACCATCAACACACACACATCACAGGGTTCTCAGGAGACCTGGTCCCCCTTGAGTTCACATCCAGAAAGTGAGATGAATACAAAGCAGAGTGACAAATCCGAGCCATCGGGCTTGGGCAGAACTGACGCGAGTCCCCTCAGCAGACCTCTCCATGTGGGTCAGCAGGGAATGCCGCGGGTCAACGTCCTTTCCCTTCCAGAACAGAATGGAGCAAACTCCCTGCAAAGGCAGCAAAACTCAGAGAGGTTGTTCAAATGCACATCCCCAGTCCCTCACCCGGGTCCAGAATATTGCTGTGGACTTTGGGATGTCTCTGAAGTGATGCAGGACATTCAAAGAAATTTTTTTTATCCACACTTGATGGTTCTCGGGGGCTACTCCTGGCTCTGTGCTCAGGGAATCACTCCTGGCGGTGCTTAGGGAACCGATTACGCGGTACCAAGGATTGAACCGGGGTCAGCCACATGCGAGGCAAGTTTCTTAACGCCTGTGCTATTGCTCCTGCCCTACACTTTATTTTCTTAAGAGCCCCACCATGGTGCTTGGTGGGGCCTGGGGCCCTTCACAGGGACACTGTGCCCAGGCAGAATCCTGTGTCCCTTGGCCAGTTGGCGCACGTGAGCGGAGCATTTCAGGTTGACTTCAGCGCCCCCTGCTGGCTGGAAAGCACAGCCACGGAGTGTGGTTCCAGGCACTCCTGCAGAGTCTTGGGGCCTCCCGCGGAGGGAGAGTTTTGGTACTTGTCCTAATGGGAGGCCCCTGAGGGCGTCAAGTGAGCCTGCACACCTTGGGTTTCAGTGACAGGACCACCGCCCATTGCCCCTCTCTGCCCCTTGTCTGTCCTAGATTCCCTCTCTGCGCCTCTCCCTCTCCCAGCCCCTAGAGGGCTGAAGCAAGAAATTCCCACAGGTTCTTTTTTTCCTAGTTTCAGTGCTTTGGACATGTTCAAGTTTCAGGTCTCCCAACACACATTTAAGGAAGCATGTGGAGACCACACTTCCCTCGTGGTTGCAGGAGAATCAAACACTGTGTCTTCGGGGGCCTGGAGCAATAGCACAGGGGTAGGGCATTTGCCTTGCACACAGCCATATGGGTTCAATTCCTAGCATCTCATATGGTCCCCCAGCACTGCCAGGAGTGATTTCTGAGTGCAGAACCAGGAGTAACCCCTGTGTGTTGCCGGGTGCTACCCAAAAATAAACACACACACACACACACACAACCACTGTGTCTTCAGACATTAGCCTGCAACCTACTGCAGCCAGGCTGGCCTTAAGGCCACTTTTGAAGATGAAAATCCAAAGCCATAGACTAAGCATTGCGGCCAGTTTCATGCCAATGCTACCTGAAGTCAACCTGGCTGCAGTGCAGAGCTCATTACCCTGGTCATTCTCCAATGGGGAGGCCCTTCTGTTCCCAATGCGGTTCACTGACCCATGGGAAGGAGGTGGGGGATGGAATGGGGGAGAACCGGGAAACATTTCATTGACCAGCTTCCATCCAAGTAGCAAGAACATCCCCGCCCCCCCCCCCCCATTGACCATTGACCAAGCACTCCTATATAGAGCGCCACCAGTCATAAGAGGATTCACGAGAAAGGGGACGGAGGCAAAGGCTGCCACAAGAAAAGGCCTGCGGAGATCTGCACGCAGACAGCCCTTCAAGGGAGCAGCCCTGGGTGGTGCCAGGCCGAGATCCCTGCTTAGAGAACAATGCCACTCCTGTGACTCTTCCAGCCAAAGATGGGGAGCAGCACTCGCAATCAAATGGATCGCACACTATAATGCTCTTACTACAGATGCCCCGAGAGATTGGCAGGGGCTGGAACTGTGCATGGTGTGTGTGTGTCTGTGTGTGTGTGTGTGATAAAGAGAGAGAGAGGAGAGAGAGTGCGAGCGCGAGCTCTTTTACAGCCACAGGAACTAATTGTCCAGGGAGAGCTATTTCTCTCCTGTCAGTCACACCAGACTCCTCATAGTCTTTTACAAGAGATTAAACATGTCATTGGGGCCTGAGCAAGTGAGAGACAGTTTTCCTCCTGTGACACACCTGTCCTGTAGTTCTCCACCCCACCCCCATCATGTACTATTGTCACTCTACATAGGGCCCTCCCCCTTGCTGAAGTCCCTGAGTGCCCCTGCCCCCACCTCACCCCCATCCCCACCACCTCTCTCTCCTGGATGACAATAGGTCAGTTTAAAAGTGCACATCTGTACAGCTTACAAACCTGTCCATTTAACCAGTTCCTCTCCTGGTAGCTCCTTGAGCATACTATCTATTATAGGACTCACAGGGAAATCTGTCTTGCTCACCAAAATATACCCCCCATGGTTCCTAGGGGGTCCCCCAGTAATCCCCCAGCTCCATAATTCACCCTGATTGGATTTTGAGCTCTTAACTGATTGATGGGAGCAGAAAGGCTGTGAAGGCCAACAGTCGCTGCCAAGTTCATGTTTGGGCCCGGAAGTCACATCTTCACTCTTGACCAGAGCTGGTTTATCCCTGCTGACGTGGGGAGAAGGGTAATCCTCTTGCATGCTCAGAAGAGAAAAGGTGTGGAAGAATGCTAGAATTCTAGTGTTAGAATCAGAATTCTAGTAGTAGAATTCTCTCTGTTAATGAGCATTAGAATTCAGACACTAAGGAAAGCACTGGAATAGTCTCCTACTAAAGTAACCACTAGAATTCTCTTCTAATGGGAATGAGCATCAGAATTCTTTACCTTGCGGATGATCAATAGCATTCTTGGCTACAGATAAGCACTAGAACTCTCTCCCGTGGCTAGTGAGCACTAGAATCTAGATTAAGCGCTGCGTGCTCTAACGTTCTGGGGTACATGCTACTGACGTTGAGGAGCATTGGAACTCTTAACCACTGTTGTAAGTATTACTATACCCTACACTCTAGACTATGAAATTCAGACCCCCCAGAATTCTCTTCCAGTGCAGGTGAGAATCAAGATCTATCCCACTCAGAATGGGCACAAGAAATCTTTTCCACTACCATGAACACTAGATTTTTCTTCACCCTAGCACCAGAATTCTCTTTCATTAAGTAAGCCTGAGGGCAGAATTCTCTACCAACGTGGATGAACATTACCACTGTGGATGAATCCAATCCCCTACCATTATAGACAAGAACCAAAATTATCTTCCAGTATTTATGAACAATGGAGTTTTCTTCCAATGTGGATAAGCATTCAGAAAGCTCTAGAACTGAATGAGCACTGGAATTCTCGCCTACAAATGAGGACAACAATTCTCTACCACTACAGTTGAGTACTGTAATTGTTACCTGGTGGTGAACAAGCATTAAAGATTTCTACCATTCTAGCATTAGTATTCTCTACCACCAGAGTTCTCTTACACCACTGATGAACACTGGAATTCATCAGTAATGAGCATTAGAATTCACCCCCACCACGGCTCAGCTATATAGATTTCCCTACAATTTTGAACGAGCACTATCTCTACAAATATTGATGAGAACTGTACGCTGCATGGGCTGGAGCGATAGCACAGTGGTAGGGCGTTTGCCTTGCGCACAGCCAGCCCGGCCCAGCCGGGTTCGATTCCTCTGCCCCTCTCAGAGAGCCTGGCAAGCTATCGAGAGTTTTTCACCCGCACGGCAAAGCCTGGCAAGCTACCCATGATGTATTCAATATGCCAAGCACAGTAACAAGTGTCAAAATAAGACGTTACTGGGCCCGCTTGAGCAAATCGATGAACAACGGGAGGACAGTGATACAGCGATACAGTACACTGCAATGAACAGTCTTCTCTCCACTCCACCCCTCCTTTTTCCCCGTCTTTAATCTGAAAACCCAGCTTTGGGTGATGGGTTGTCAGAAAGTTTGTCTGTCAGGCCCTGGAGGGAAGTTAATTTCAAGGAATCTCTACTTACACCCCCCTTCTCTTTGGGGATCCATCAATCCATAATATCCCAGGCAACCCCCTTATGGACCTTAAACCCAGTGAACGTACCTCAGAGGCATGGCCACAAGTTCACAAAAGAGTGACCGGTTGGTGGTCTGGGAATGAGATGGAATCTCCTCTCCTCCACATGGGGAAGAGGCAAGATTCACACCGTTTGTCTCCACACTATCTCTGGTTCCTCTGCCTGGGCCACCTCTCCAGACACCGTGTCCTGAGCGCTTTAAGCGAAGCTTGCACCATTCGTGGGCACTGCAGCCCTAGTGGGTCCAATCGAAGTGCCACTGCACCCACCCACCCAGGAGCTAGCCTGCAAGAAGCCGCGCCTCCCGTACGGGCGCGATTGGCCAGCAGGGGGCGCGGTCTGACCGCGGGGCGTTCCCCACTCCTCCTCCCTCCTGGAGGGGGTTCTTGCAACCCGACTGGAGGGGTGCATTGCTCCAGCCGCAAAAATAAAGTCTCATAAACAAGATTTTGAGTTGCCAGCGGGGTTTCCCCACGCCCACCACCCGTCTCACGCTCTCCCCTGGCCACAACCTAGCGGCGCGGTCTGGGCTGTGCATCACTAGACAGTACCTTGAGACGCCGGTCCCGTTCCTGGGCGGGATGGGGACAGCCCCGACAGCACTGCGGAGGCTGTCACCTGTCGCAGGAGCGCGCAGCGAGCACAGGCAAGGACGAGGGAGAGGAGAGAAGCGGTCGAGGGCACCGTGCTCCTCTGCGCTCGCGGACCGCGTGGGCAAGCGGGGTCCCCTGTCTGCTGCGTCCCCCACGCCAAGGAGACACGCCAGGACACCCCTGGGCAGCCCATGTGCTCTCCTTTTGGAACCTGAGCTAACACCTGCCGGACTGGGGCGCGTGACTTTGGGGCGACCAGAACCTGCGCCCCTGGAATTCCGGTGTGCACAGTCCAAGGAGGCACACAGAGTGTGGGGGCCACTGTCTTGTTCTCTTACGGGGGCTTCCGTGAGGTGCCGAGGGGTGCAGATGACTTCCTGGACTGCAGGATGAGGACGGGTCCGGGGTGACCTCACGATGGGGCCAGAGGGAAGTCTATACCGGGGTCTTCACCGTCCCTCCCATCTGACTTCCCCGTTTTATTTACTCCAGTTTTCTGGAGGAACAGACAAAAAAAATTGCAGAGGAAAAAAAATTAAACTTTTTAAGTGAACTTTATTGACATGTAATTTGCATGCAACAGAAAGCACGTTTCAGTGGATTTTGACAAACCACCATTTTAATCCAGATGTAGAACATATTCGTGACTCCCACCCCCACCCCCAAATTTGATGCCCTTTGCAGTCAATACTATGCCTCTCCCCTACATCATCCTGTCTCCTTGTGCAAATAGCCCTTGGGAGGCCTATTTCCCTATGGCCTGGAGCCAACCCAGACATATTCTTGACTCTCAGGTTTTCTCTGCTTATGTTAAGAATCAGTCAGTGCTGTGTATATAAGGTACTTGTCCTTTTTGCTGAATACGCCATGGTCTAGCTACCTGGGTGTTCAGGCTGTTTATGTTTCTATCCTTATCAATGTAGTTGCAACAAACATTTGTGCTCAATTGTTTTTGTCAACCATATTTTAATTGTTCCTTGGGGAAATGCCTAGAAGAAAAATCTGCCAAGTCATTGGGAACTGTGTGTGTTTCACTTTCTTAGAAAGTGCCTGTTCTACATTGGTGGTGGAGAATAGGCACTGGTGGAGGGATGGGTACTCAATCATTGTGTGACTGAAACGTAATCACAAAAGTTTGTAAATCTGTAACTATATCTCAAGGTGATTCATTTTTTAAAAATTTAAAAAATAATAATAATAAAGAAAGTGCCTGTTCTAAAATGATTATCTCCCCATTCCCACCAGCAAAGGATGCAATGTCCACTGCTAAACTTGATTACGCTTGGAACAGATGGATGGGGTTTAATTTACGTAAAATATCCATACACATGTTAGTCTCTGCTCAATTTGCTTCGATAGCCAAGTACATGCACGTGACCAGCACCACTCACCAAACAGGGCTGCTTTTCTACAAAACAAGCCGCCCTCCCCACAGGAAACCTCCCTACCAGGCTCCTAGCCCGGGAGCCATTGATGGGATTGCTCTTGCTATAGACTCCTCTACCTCATCTAGAGCTTGATAGAAACAGTCTTAAACACGTCTTCCTGCCATAATGCATTTGCGATGCATCCATCCTACTGCATGAATCAGTTCATTTCTTTCTTTTTTCCAAGATGGATTTTTAGCTCTCTAAACTATTTTAAATCCGATAGCACAGTGGGTAGGGCATTTGCCTTGCACGTGGCCAACCAGGGTTTGATTCCTCCGTCAGTAAAACAGTAACAACAAGTCTCACAATGGAGATGTTATTGGTGCCCGCTCAAGTAAATTGATGAAAAAACGGGAGGACAGTTCTATATTATGCACCTCTTAAAGAGTGGTGTCCTGGGGTTCAATCCACAGATCTGAAGCCTGGACACTTCACCAAGAACCTCCCCCAGTAACATTTTACAAAACTACAGCATAACATTCTCGGAGAGCCCGGCAAGCTACGGAGAGTATTCGATATGCCAGACGCAGTAACAACAAAGTCTCCAATGGAGACGTTACTGGGCCCGCTCGAGCAAATCGATGATCAACGGGAGGGCCTTTACTTTACTTTTTACTTTACAGCATAACATTCAACCGGAATGTCATTGATAAAATCCGCATGCTCTTTGGTGTTCTCTTCAGCTTTAATTCTAGTTATTTGTGTGTGTGTTTGTGTGTGTGTTCACCTCTATAGAGTTCTATTACCGTGTAGGGTCTTATATTAAACACCACTATGAATAATTGAACAATCTCACACCACACAACATTGCTTTTTGGTAACCACACACACACCTTCCCTCCTAGTCCTTTCAACCTATCCCGGTCCTGGTATTTTATATGTTATATAAATATCATATAATTAATATATAACAAGTTGTATATATTATCACAATACATGAGATCAAGCACTGCAATATTATTTACAATACATGTCTCTATTATATATTAATTATATTAATACAATAATTAATCTGACTCAATACAATTCTCCCAAGAGTTACCTCTAGGTTGTTAGGTAGAGTTTGTACCTTTTTTTATGACTGAGTAGATATTTCACAATGTATTTTTCTGGTTGGAGTTGGAGTTATAAAGAATAAATATACTTTGAATATTTATATTTAAGTAAACTAGAGTTTGTACTTTTTATGACTGAGCAGACATTTCACAACGCACTTTTCTGGTTTGGGGTTGAAGTTATGAAGAATAAATATACTGTAATATTTATATTTAAGTTTTTGTGTGAACAAAATTTCATCTTCCAAGAATAAATATCTGAGTACAATTGTTGAGTTCTGTGATAATTGCATTTTTAATATTGTAGGAGACTGCTGAAGCACTTTCCAGAGTGTCAGGCCATTTCCCATTCCCACCAGCACAGAGCTCATTTCTTCATATTGCAGTCAGCTTTTGATATGCTGCTCTCTTTCAGCCCTTCTGATAAGTAGGGAATGATGTCACATGATTCTCACCTTCCCTCCCTCCCTTCCTCCCTCCCTCTTTCTCTCTTTCCTTCTTTCTTCCCTTTCTTTCTTTCTTTCTTTCTTTCTTTCTTTCTTTTTTTCTTCTTTTGGGCCACACCAGGAGAGATGCTTTAGGGTTACTCCTGGCTCTGCACTCAGGAATTACTCCTGGAGGTTCTCAGGGGACCATGTGGGATGCTGGGAATCCAACCCAGGCTGGCCCTATGCAAAGCATCTGCCATCCCCACTGTACTCTCTCTCCAGCCCCATGTGGTTTTCATTTGTTTTTCCCTAATGGTAAGTGATGTGTTGAGTACTTTTTCATTGTCATTTTAATTCTTATTTTTAATCTATATTTCCTCCTCTGGAAAATGTCTGTTCTTAGTAAGACAGTGGGTAGGGCATTTGCCTTGCATGCAGCTGACCCGGGTTTGATCCCCCACGTACCTTATGTGAGGGATCGAACCCGGGTCAGATATTTATTAGTGGAAGATAAAATTTTGTTCACACAAAACTTAAACATAAACACTTATGAAATATTTATTCTTCATAATTCCAACCCCAACCCTGCATCCTAAGTACCTCCAGGACTAATTCATGAACAGAACTGATGAGTCAGATAGCAAATATATGTTTAGTTTTCTAAGAAATGGCTATTGACCAACAAGACCTAAGTTAAGGTCAGGTTCCAGATTATTAACATTTGTATTTTTTGCTGCTCTTTATTCCTTTCCATAGATTGGTATCTGTCTGAGATCACTGACCTTGAGCCAGAAGAACAACCTTTCAGATTTCTTGAATTACATAGTTCTGCTGGTAACAGATTGCCTCAGTTCTCATCCATCTGAAAGCAGCTTTGTTATTTTGGTTTGTTTTGATTTTTGATTTTTTGCTTTTTGGGGTCATATCTGGTGATGTTCAGGGGTTACTCCTGGCTCTGCACTCAGGAGTTACTCCTGGTTGTGCTCAGGGGACCATATGGGATGCCGGGGATCAAATATGGGTCGGTTGCATGCAAGGCAAACACCCTACCCGCTGTACTATCGCTCCAGCCCTTATTTTTTATTTTGGATAAATGTTTTGCCCTGGATATAAACTTCTCAGTTGGAAGGATTTGTTCACATTGAAATTTCTCACACCGTTGTCACCTCAATTCCTTCTCTGAGTGGGGAGACCAGCTGTGTCTTTAAGACATGCTGCATGCTAGCTCAGTGACATGAGAAAGAAAAAGAAGAGATGAATCTATTGATTCATCTTAGAGTGAATCTATGTTAATTAATATATTAATGAATCTTAGAATGCATCTATATTAATCTAAAATCTTACAGAGTTTAGTTCAATTACTGGTTGATCATCTTGAAGTTATAGGCCTGGTTTTAGATATAACATTTAATTAATACGTGAGACGAAAATCTGTAAAATTCCCTGGGTCTTCCTAAAACCCTCTGATTTTGTAGAACCTGATCTCCACATTCTGTCTCATTTAGGGATCTAAATGGGGCATTAGTAGAGGTGGAGTCGGTACCTACCAGGACACCTCCCTCTCTGTCAGCAGGACAAAGGTGTGGAGACTTGCTTAATCCCAAGGTGTTCAGGGTATTGGTGCATTTAAGACAAGAAATCAGGTTAAAAAGTGGTGTCGAGCAAAAGAATATCACCTCCCGTGTATGTTTTTGCTAATGGTAAAACTTCCTCCAGTCTCCTGGCCTATCTCTTCCTGCTAAGTACCCCAGGGAGGAACAATTTATAGTATTTGAGTGATTGATTGATTGGTTGATTGATTTTATCAGCCCCCTTGATGCTCAAGGAACCGTATTTAGTGCTGGAGTTAGAATTGGGGTTGACTGTGTTCCAGGAATGATCCCTGAGTACAGAGCCAAGAATAAGCCAGGTATGGTTCCAACACCAAAATAAATAAATAGGTAAATTCATTAAGATGAAGTATTTCTATTCACTAGAAATATTGTGGGATGGGTTAAACAGCAAGTTACAGAAAAGAAAAACATTTCCAACTTATATGCCAGACAAAAGACTTGTACATAGAATCTGTGATTAAGCAAGAAAAAGATACGTTGGACAGAAAACTGGCCAAAAGACTTGAATATATATTTCATTATATACACATCTATATATGTATAAATACGATATTCACTCTATTTTAATTAACAATTAAAACAATTGAATATTTAAAAATGAGGACATGCAAATGGTCACCAAATAAATTTGAAAAGTGCCTTAATCTCATGAATCATTGTGGAAATGTAAAATTAAAACTGTAACCCGATTCAACTACACCTTCACCAGAATTAGTGTTTTGTTTGTGCTCAGGGATTACTCCTGGCTCTGTGATCAGGGATCACTCCCGGAGATACCCAGGAGACCATATGGGGTGCCGAGGATCAAACCTAGGTCTGCTGCATGCAAGGTAAAAGCTCTAACCACTGTACTATCCCTCTGATTCCATATGGCTGAAGTTTTGAACTGTTACTACTAAATATTAAGAAAATATGGAGCACTAGAAACATTATTGAGGGAGTATAAACAGTATAATCACTTTAAGGCAGAGTCTCCTGCCCCTGCGCCTGGCTGTCCTCGCCAGGGGCCCTTGGAGGGGAGCGGGTTGAGCTTTCCTCCCCGCCCCGACCAGGGCTCCGGCAGCCAAAGACCTCCAGAACCAGCCACCACCATGCTGAGACTACTTTCCACACGCATGAAGGTACCGGCAGAGGAACAAAGGCATGTGGGTCCCGGGACTAAGATCTCCAAGCCTGCTCAGATCAGGGCTGAGCATCCTCCACCCAGATCCTCCATATTCCAGTAGGCAGGGGTCACACCCAACAACTGGCCCCCTGTGTAATTCCATCAACGGCCAAGACCCAGAGACTATAAAACCCAGCTCCCGGAAGCGCACGGCCGCATTTGAGGCCACGCGACATCTTATTATTTCATTCTTACTTTCGACAAACTGGCAGGCTACTGAATGTAACCTGCCCATATGGCAGAGTCTGGCAAACTCCCCGTGGCGTACCCAATATGCCAAATACCAGTAACAATGATGGGTCTCATTCTCCTAACCCTGAAAGATCCTTGAATATGGCACTTTTTAAAAAATCTCAGGGCTAGGACGAAGGAGACGTTACTGGGGCCTTCTCGAGGCAATCGATGAACAACAGGAGGGTCGTGATCGTGAATCACTTTAAATGTATTTTTTAATTTCTGACCAAAGTTGAATATGTGCATAAAATCTGACCCCAAAATTCTACTCCTGGGCATATACTCAATAAATGCACTACACATGTGCCAAAAAGCATGTGCAAGGTTTTCACACTGTTACCCATAATAGCCCCAATCTGGAAACAGCACCACATGATTAAAATAGCACAGATGTACAGATGCAATACCTAGAATGATTGATATAAATTAACCTGTAACACCCCCACCAACAGAATGAGAGTACCTCAACTCCTCCCTAGGACGGGTTGAATTGTAATCTTTATTGGTTGAAATTCATCTGGATCTCTACATGCTACACTCTTGTTTACCCCACAAATCTGCATGTATTTGTTTTCCTTGTCAGCACAATATTTACTTATTCAATGGAAGCTTAATTGTTAAGTGCAGTTTAATTTTATACTCAGAGGCTCTGTATTTCAAGAAGTAATTTTTCAACCAAATCCAAGCCTCTGAGCACCTTTATTTCAAAAATCATTTTAAATGTTTATATATGCTTACACGTGTCTCAGAGTTTTCAAATCACATTTTTCAGTCAACTTTTTATAAGATGACCAGGGTGGGCTACAGGAACACAGACCAGGCAGGGTGGGATGGGGAACAAACTGGTCAGGGAGGGCTTGGCTGGGGTCAAAATCCGCACGATCTCGCGTTTGTCTAAGATTCCTGAATATCCGTCCACATGGTCCCTTGATAACCCATAGGGCCATAGTTGCTCTGGGCGAGAATCCTAGAGACACCCTCTCCCCACCTCCCTCTGCGTCCCCTCCTCTGGGCGTCCATCCTCTGGCTGGACCTGGAGCAAGCAAGGGTCTCCGTGTCGGGAGTGGGGCAGTATCAGACCCTCTCGCCCCCCACAAGGCGGCGCTGTCAGAGCTTAGTCAGGTAGGGGGGTTCCCAGGCTGCAAAGCAAAGGCTCAGCATCTCCAAACTACACGTGGTAAGCGTCCGTCTGCTTCTCTTTCTGGCGCATACTGGGCCCCATTGTTTGAAGGCAATTCCTCTCCGCACAGTTGCCCTGCGCAGTTGGGGAAAGAAAAGCGGCACTTTGCTCAAAACAGGTAAGGGCTGGGAGCACAATAGCCTTAGCCAGGCCACCTGCGGATTAGAACACTCATCTGGCTTTCTAACCTGGTCAAGAGCAAAATCAACCTGCAGAGCACTCAGCCCCTGCCTGAGACTTGATCCACTGCTGCAGAGGCCAGTGCGGGAGAGTGGGCCCCTCAGGAGGCCTGTGCTTGGGGACAGATGCAGACCTCGCTGTGGGATCTCATAATTCCCAGCGATTTAAAATGCACCCATTCGGGGCTGGAGGATAGTACAGTGGCTAAGGCATTTGCCTTGCACGAGGCCGACCCGGGTTCGATCCCCAGCATCCCATATGGTCCCCTGAACACTGCCTGGAGTAATTCCCTGTGCATCGCATGGGAATTAAAAAGCCTAAATAAATAAATAAAAATTTAAAAATTAAAATAACATTCACCCATTCAGTAGGGGCCAGAGAGACAGTAAATGGTGAGGGCGCTTGCCATGCAAGGAACCAACCAGTTTGATCCCTGACATCCCCATATGATTCCCTGAGCCAGGAGTGATCTCTGAGCACAGAGTCTGGAGTAAGCCAGGATAATCTTATAATGATACGATTATCATTATAAGATTATCCTGCATTATCTGAGAGGACCAAAAGACTAGTTCAAGTATCCAGTTCAAGTATCCTAATAAGAAGTGACAGAGAAGAAGACTGGAAGACAACGAAGACTTTATACAAAAGGGACCACTTCACGGGAAATGCTGGTCACAGCCGCAGTCCCTAGGTGGGGGAGGGGAGAGTGTTCCCCAGACCCTTCAGAGGAAGACCTTGAATCTGGCCTCCAGAAATCTATCAGTGCCTTTCCTTTATTCTCTGTTGATGAGAACGAATTTCACCTAATTCAATTCCTTTCACAAAGTCACAAAGTCTGGCCCAGCTCAGAGCTGGCAGGGAAGGTGTGGTTGGTTTCCAGGGTCAAGCTGGGACTTTGGCCAGGCACCTGTGGTTGTCAGGACAGATCCTGTGTCCCCTGAGAAGGGGATATGCTATCAACTCTTGCATGTAACTTTTCTTTGGGCTGCCTCCCAAGCAGTGCTCAGGAATCTAGGGTTCCCACCAGCGATTCTCAACTACCCAGGGTGGATTCATCACGGGGGCCTGAGGTTGCAGTGCTGCTTGGGCCCTGTAGTGCGGGGGATGCTCAGGTCATCCTGGTGGTCCTCAAGGCTTTTAGGGGCTCATCCACAGTGCTCAGGGATATCCATTGCACCCAGGAATACTCAGAGGGACTATGTGGTGCTGGGAATTGAACCTATTGTACCATCATACATCTTTTTAAAGAGGAAAGCTCACAATCATGGATATATATACATATATATATATATATATATATATATAACTCCCAGACTATTTATATACTCCCAGACTAATTATCACAAGGGCAGAGGGCAGAAAGCCAGAGAACACTTGTCAAGTGGTTGTGAGCAAATTCAATTTCCTACCACAAATACAATCTGCAATTCTAGGTGAACATTCATAATTTACAGTCAGAAGACTCTGAATTACTGTGCTTTTTCTCCTAACAAACATACAACATAAAATAAGCATTGCTACTTCTATAGCCTTGAGATGAAGACTATTGTTCCAAAGAGAATGGACAATAAATAAACCTAGAGTTAATATGTAGACGGTTTCAAGAACACTCCTGAAAACGAACTGCTTAAAGCAATGATGACAAGATTAGAATAAGCAATTAATTAGTTTTTTTATAGAAAGAAAAACCAATGTGAGTTCTATAAAAAGAATGCATATTTATTATAAATTATTCAAGTACTGCACTGAAGTTAAAAAATTCAAATGCCACTGCTCATAAATAATTAGCACTTTATATTAGGGGGTGTCATTCTAGGTATCTTTTCATGCTTGTATTCCAGAAAGACTAAATGGAGGCACTGGGATATATTGGGATAAATATGATTGTTTTGTATACATCAGTTGTAATTCTATAGCATTCAATTTTAGTTGTATTTAAAACTTGAAAAAGAAATCAAAGGAACCTGAAAGAATCATGAATTTCAAATAAATGTTTATTCATCTCAAGAGAGTTTTTTCTTTTAAACATCCTTTCATACCTATATAAGGATATTTTAAAGGAAGAAACAGCACACTGAGATTAGGGTGATCATTTTTACATTCCATGATACAGTCTCACATTAAATCCAGGATTTAATATTTGACTTCTGGTAGGAAAGAGAATGTAGAAACAGATTTTCTTTTCTTTTCCCTATTATTTCACATGATGTGGTATTGTTTTACCTAAATAGCATTTCCATTTTGCTTTGTAACTAAATAATTTGTAAAATATTTCATATTTATATTTTTCAACATTACATGTTTCCAAGGGCCAGAGCGATAGCACAGTGGTAGGGCATTTGCCTTGCACGCAGCCAGCCTGGCCAAGCCGGGTTCGATTCCTCCACCCCTCTCGGAGAGCCCAGCAAGCTACCGAGAGTATCTCGCCCGCACGGCAAAGCCTGGCAAGCTACCCAAGACGTATTCAATATGCCAAACACAGTAACAACAAGTCTCACAATGGAGAAGTTACTGGGCCCACTTGAGCAAATCGATGAACAACGGCAGGACAGTGCTACAGTGCTACATGTTTCCAAATACTGTTTTTTTTCCCCCGGAATATTGCGGAGTCACAAGCTCCCCAGTCTAAATGCTCCCAAACCGGCCACAAAAGCTCCATTCCTGACATTCAATTTGATGAACAGATATTTAATTTTAAATGAAGCATTTACCCCTCTTGGCTAATAATATTTATTTCCTGGTTGCTGTGATTATAAGAAAGTATTTCTTTTCAGCATCATTTCCCCTTCAAGTTTTCACCCTCTTCACTCGGGGAGTGCGGTGGTTATGTGATGTCCTAACCCAGTTTGGAGATGTGGGGGAAGCTTTTCTCACCTTCGGTGAGAAGATTACACATGAACCACTTTTGTAGAACCTTGGAACAGAGGATTTATTCAAATTGAAGGAAAAACAGCTAAGGTCTTCTGCCCACTGCACTCCAGCCAACTCCAGAGCTTTCTAGGTGCTGCAGGCTTGAGGGAGTTTAATGCACAGCCTTTGACAGACTTGTGGGAAGCTCATGAGATGGGTTTTGCTATTGGCAAAGGGTTGTGACAGGGCTCTGGGTACCAAGTTCTCGCATTTGTGTGATTGGTAAGTCTTGACCACAGCTGCAATATCAAACTTTGAGCTGCACTATCAAACTACCTTATCAAACTGCTATCAAGTTGCCTTATCAAACTGCTATCAAACTGATTTATCAAACCACCACTCCCTGCCGGAATCATAGTACAGTGGGTAAGGTGCTTACCTTGCATTTGGCCAACTCAGGTTTGATCCCTGGCATCCCATGTGGACCCCTGAGAGCCCCCAGGAGTGATTCCTGAGTGAAGAGCCAGGATTAAGCCCTGAGCATGGTCATTCATGGTGCCCTGACTTCCACCTTCCCAAATTAAAAAATCAAATTGTCACTCTGCACTATCAAAACACTCAAATTAAGGTTGCAAATGCCTCCCACCTAATAAAAAACGTCCTCTCAGACTCTAAATGCATTTTGGAGGATTACTTTACATGACCAGAGCTTGCTCATGTAGAAAGAACATGTCTCAATCAAAGTGTCTCAACATGCATCAATCCAAGTAAAATTAAAGGCAATGGTGGCTATTCTTTAGAGAGTCCCTTCTATGAGGAGAATTTTAAATCCACTATCATTTAGCATGATACTCTCAGGTGGAGGCATTCCCCCAAATCTAGCTGACTGGGAAATAAAAATTCAGATTACTTTTCCTGCTCAGGATTATAAAATTACACATCTTAGAAACCATCAACCCAAAATGAAACTCATAATGAAACTGGAAAATCACTAAGAAGGCTCCATCTTTCCGGAGCTTTGAAACAAAGGAGGCTATTTTTAGACGGTTTGCGTTCCTTACATTCTTTCATTCAACAAATAGACATTGACCATTCCATACATGTAAAGTATATTTTTATTCTGCACATATCTCATCTCCTTTCTTCTAGATAGAAGAATAGACATACATTTGGGATTCTAAGGAAAACTAGGCAAAGTGTTTTTTAAAGCTGTACTTGGACAGAGAGAGAGAGAGAGAGAGAGAGAGAGAGAGAGAGAGAGAGAGAGAGAAGAGAGAGAGAGAGAGAAAGAGAGAGAGAGAGAGAGAGAGAGAGAGAGAGAACAGAGTAGTAAAGAAACAGAAGCCGTAGGTGTTGGGGGAAATGGGGCTGCGGAAAAAGGTACTCTACTTTGGCACTATTTCTCCCCAAAAGAATTTACAGGTTCCAGGAGAAATAATGAAGCTCAGAACCTGACCAATGTTTTAGACAGTCTGAAGAAAATAAGGTAAAGGGGCAGAGAATAGGATTCATGAGAGAAGATAGCCCCATCTTGGGACAAGAACCCAAAGAAGTGCAGCAAAAGAGTTAAGTTTAGGTTACAGGCAGAACTAATCTAACATGGATTTCAGCCTAGCACTGTAGCACTGTAGCACTGTCTCCCGTTGTTCATCGATTTGCTCAAGCGGGCTCAGTAATGTCTCCATTGTGAGACTTGTTGTTACTGTTTTTGGCATATCGAATATGTCACACGGAGCTTGCCAGGCTTTGCCGTGCGGGCAGGATACTCTCCCTAGCTTGCTGGGCTCTCCGAGAGGGTCGGAGGAATTGAACCCGGGTCAGCCCAGCCGACTGTGTGCAAGGCAAACGCCCTACCGCTGTGCTATCACTCCAACTGAAATCCAGCTGGATATCAGTCTATCTTTAAATTATCTCAAATTCTGAAATTGGATAAGAAAATAAGTTTGCTAGAATTTCCTTGTGCTTCACATTAAAAAATGAAAATATCTCATAGGGAGAAAATATGTAACATTTTTCTAGACCTCAGGTTATGTCTATACAGCTTTCCAAATACAATAGCCCAGAATAAAAATGATCAGATACTTGAATAGACAATATGATTGAAAAAGACACACATACAATAGATTATCATGATTTTTAGATACTAAACACATACTTTAACAATGTTCGCTATATTTAGTGAGATTTTAAGGGTAAGTTAAAAAGTTTTAAGCACACAGAGAGCAATGAAGAGGAATATTATGTTTAAAATAATATTGAAGATTTCTCCAACACTCTACATTAAATTATTTTTTTACTTGCTCACTGGATTAGTTTTTAAAAGATTTGACATAATAAATATAAGTTCAGTGAATTGTTTTTCAAAACGAAATATTTTTAATGGTGCATGAAATGATAAAATAATGTAAAATAGAAGACTAAGGGGAAACGGTAGAAAGTTTTAACACAATGAGTAATAGTAATCTTAGAAGAAGATAAGAAAGAGAATGAAGAAGTAATATTTGAAAATATATAATTTTTTTTTAATTTCCCAAAACTATTTTTAAAAATATAGTAAGCCATAGATTCTAAAAGCTCTAGGAACTCAAATCAGAGAAACTGAAAGAAAAGCACACCAAAGAGAAAATCTTAGAGCAGTAAGAGAATAAGACAAATCCCAACCCTAACCCCTGAGGAATCAGCTATACTGCATGCTGACTTCTCAACAGAACAGATGGAACAATGGAAGTCAGGAAACAATGGAATAATTTTTAAATATTGAAAGAAAATTGTTGCAAACGATAATTTTACTATTTGTTCATTTTTGGGTCTTGGGGCCACACCCACCTGTGCCCAGGGCTCACTCCTAACTCTGTGCTCAAGGATCACCCACGAGGGATTCGGGAAAATGGTGGTGCCACCTTACTTGTTGAACTATTTTTCAGCCTACAAACTAGAATTTTATGTCCTAAAAACAAAATACTTTGAGAATGAAGGCAATATAAAGAATTTTCTTTTAGTTGATAAAATTCATCACCATTAGACAAACAGTAATATCTAAGAACCTTTTTGGACCAGAAGAATTCCAGAAATGAGATGGGAAGTAGGGATTGGGAGATAGTAGAGTGGGTAGAGTATTTGTCTTGCCAATCGGGTTAGATCCCCAGCACTCAATATGGTCCACTGAGTACCACCAGGATTAATCCCTGAACACAGAGCCAGGAGTAAGACTTGAACACTTCTGGGCATTTCTCAACCCCCCCTCCATTAAAAAAAAAAAAACATAAAACAGAATGTAGCCCTTGAGCATGTCTAAATGTACTTCCCTCCCCCAAAAAGACTATCAGGATGTAGGAGATATGCAGAAAAATATTTCATTTCACAAGTAAATCTAAATGAATATTGACCCTATTGAATGGCAATGCCCAATGCAAGCCAAACACACAATTTTACAAATTTTCTGGTATCCACACACAGTGAAAAAAAAAACAATTTAAAACTAATTTTAAGATACATTTTATTCTAAAACCTCATGGGAAGGGGGGCATTCCGGCCCGTCCTTCACGCCCTACCGAGGTCACCAGTTGCCCCCCTCGAGCGGCTCTCCGGCACGGCCACGGCCTCAGAAGCACAAGGACTTAAGGCAGAACCCAGCAGCTTGGAGCAGAAAACTGAACGGACTATGCATTAATCCACGCCATCATGTCTGCCTGGAGGGGAAAGGGTGTTGCTCCCTTCCACCCTCCCCCCTCTGGAAAGAAAGATGGCGGCCGCATGGGAGCCTTGTGGACAGCAGGTATGAGCCGGGGGTGTTGGGGCGACTTAAATCTCATGGGAAGGGGGACGTTCCGGCCCGTCCTTCACGCCCTACCGAGGTCACCAGTTGCCCCCCACGAGTGGCTCTCCGGCACGGCCACGACTCCAGAGCACAGAAACCAATCTCTTAATTATCTGACTCTCAGTAGAAATACTTCCAGGGTTAATAACTAAAATAGCAGAAATCCAAAACCGCGCGGTCGCTATCATTTAATTGAACCCAGCTGTAGAAAGCAAATCATTTCACAATGCTTTTTCAGCATGTCTGATTTGGGGGGGTAAACTCTAAATAATAATGGTGCATCTTTTATCGAAACAATGAATCTAGTCAAAGTGGATAGAGTGTTAACTAGAATTCATCTGCCTCACAGGCATGGGGGGGGTGGGGGAGTTTATTGGGGTTCTTCGTGGTGAAAAATAAGTATTGGTAAAGGGAAATGTGTTTGATATTTGCATGACCAAGACCTAAACCTGAAAGCTTTGTAACTTTTCCCACAGTGATTCAATAAATAAATAAATTATAAAAAATACATTTTATTTAACTCAATATTTAAAAAATATCTTCAACACACAATAAATATATAATAAATTATAAATGAGGTATTAAGCATTCTTTTTATACCAAGTATTATTTCTCTAATTAGAAACTCTAATAAAAAATCCAGCATGCATACATATCCTACAGACATGGACCAAATGCTCTTAAAATGTAGATACAGTGGTAAACCCCCCAAAATAGCCCAAACAATTCTAGGAAAGAAGGAGATGCAGGCTTTTATTTCACCAACTTCCAATTAAACTATAAAGCTCTAATAATGAAGAAGAATGTGGCACGGAAACAAAGAAAGACTCTCAGACCAATGAAATGGAATCCAGAGTCAGACTCTTAGGCATATGGACAGTTAGTCTTTTGCACAGACACTCGCAACTTGAAGTGGAGCAAGGAAAGCCTCAACAAATGGTGTTGAGTAAACTGATCGGCCACCTGCAAAAAATGTTAACTCAGACCCTCTTTCATACCTTACTCAAGTCAATTCAAAATTAACTAAAGACCTCAACATCAGATATTCGTCCATTAATTATATCAAGGAAAACATAGAACCCTTTACGAAATTGAATCCAGCAGCATCTTCAATGACTCAATGCCAACCCAAAAGAAGCAAAAACAAAGAAAGGACTGGGTTCACATCAAAGTAAGAAGTTTCTATATTGCAAAGGAAATGATGACTAGAATAAAATACACCCCCACAGAATGACAGAAAATATTTTCCCACCACTCATCTGGAGCGATAGTACAGCAGGTAGAGCGTTTGCCTTGCACACAGCCAACCTGGGTTCAATTCCTCCATCCCTCTTGGAGAGCCCGGCAAGCTACCGAGAGTCTCCCGCCAGCTCACATGGCAGAGCCTGGCATATTCGATATGCCCAAAACAATAACAACAAGTCTCACAATGGAGACGTTACTGGTGCTCGCTCGAGAAAAATCGATGAACAACTGGAGGACAGTGCTACAGTGCTACCACTCATCTGACTAGTGGTTAATAACAAGATATGTAATGAAACTGTAAAATTTAGCAACAAATAAATAAGTAATTCCATTTTTTAAAAAATGGGAGAAAAGATAAAGAGATACTTCCTTAAAGAGGACACACAGATGACCACAGGTATATGAAAAAAATGCTTTTCATCACTTATGATTAGGAAAATGTAATTCAAAACAATGCCATATCACCTTACAGCACGAAATTGCACGCATGAAAAAAGAACAAAACAGCCAGTGTTGGCATGGATGTTGGGGAAAAGGAAAATCACCTACTATTGGCGGGAATTTTGATTGATTCACCATCTTTGGAAATCAATATAACACTTCTAAAGAGCGATAGCACAGCGGGTAGGGCGTTTGCCTTACAAGCGGCCAACATGGCCGACCCGAGTTCGATTCCTCCACCCCTCTCGGAGAGCCCGGCAAGCTACCGAGAGTATTCGATATGCCAGACACAGTAACAACAAAGTCTCCAATGGAGACGTTACTGGGCCCGCTCGAGCAAATCGACGATCAACGGGAGGGCCTTTACCTTTACCTTTTATCTTCCATATGATCCAGCAATTCCACTTCTTGGCATCTACCCCAAAGGCTCAAAATAACTATTTCAAAAAGGCATTTATGCCCCCAATATTCATCATAATATTATTTATAAAAGCCAAGATCTAAAAAGAACCCAAGTGCCCAATAATAGATGACTGGCAAAAGAAATTGTCACACAGACACACACACACATACACACACACACTGGAATACTCTTCAGCTATAAGAAAAGATGAAATCATGCAACTTGTTGTTACATGGGTGGAACTAGATGGTATCATGCTGAGTGAAATCAGTCAGGAGGAGAGGGACAGATATTGAATGATACCTGTCATATGTAGGGTATAAAGAAATATAGTTAAGAGCAACTAATGGCCAACATAACAAAACTGGTCTACAGAACTGGGTTTACCTGGTGGGGTTGGAGGTTGGGGTGGCTGCAAGGGGTCCTTGAGACATTGGTGAGGGGAGTGGGCTCTATGATGGTGGATGGGATTTAGGAAGACAAATGTGTGATGCCATCATTAACATTATTGTAAATCATGTTAAACATAGGGTTAAAAGAAGAAATGGTGCTGAAGCACTAAACATTCATGAACAAAATAATGAAATTTAATTTGTACCTCACTCTATGTAAATGAACTCAGCAGCCAGAGAGAGTACAGGAATTAAGATGCTTGCCTTGCTTGCAGTCAACCCCGGTTCAATCCCTGGCACCACATATGGTTCACGAAGAACTGCCAGGAGTGATTCTTGAGCATAGAGTTAACTCAAGCACCACCACAAAAGAACAATGTGGATTATATAAACCTTCTAGAAGAGAATGAAAGAAAATCCTTGGAACCTTGGGATAGGCGAAATGTCTCAGCTGTAACTCCATAAGCACATGCCCATAAAAATTGATGAGCTGTACTTCATCAAAATTAGCCACTTGGACTCTGACTCTGCTAAGAGAATGCCAAGATAGAAAAAAGTTTTCACATCTTAAATATAGAGGTACATTATATTCAGTATTCTATAAATTGAGTGAAACACACAGCCCAAAAAGTATTGGCAAATTTTGAACTGAAACTCCAACCATTAATATAACGTTATTTCAAAGAAAATTTCAAAAAAATATGGCACTGTAGCACTGTTCTCCCATTGTTCATTGATTTGCTCGAGTGGGCACCAGTAATGTCTCCATTGTGAGACTTGTTGTCACTGTTTTTGGCATATCGAATGCGCCATAGGGAGCTTGCCCGGCTCTGCTGTGCTGGCAGGAGACTCTCGGTAGCTTGCCAGGCTCTCCGAGAAGGGCGGAGGAATTGAACCCAGGTCGGCCATGTGCAAGAAAAATGCCCTACTCACTGTGCTATCACTCCAGCCCTCAAAAAATAGAAAAAGAAAAATAAAGATATATAATAAATACATTTTTAAAAGATGCAGAATGGGACCAGAGAGACAGTATAGCAATCAAGAAACTTGCTGTGAATCCAGTTTGATCCCTGGCCCCCTAAACACTCCATATGGTCCCTTGGGGAGTGTCAGGTATGACCCCCTAAACACAGAGTTAGAAGTAAGCCCTAAACGCTCACAAACTATAGTCCTAATCCCTCCCCAAAAATGATGTAGAATGCCATCAGTGAATGAACAAAAATGTGAATTAAAATTACAATGTTCATCTGCTAGAATGATTGCCCATGTAGAAAATCAGTAAAAATATATAGATAGCCTAGTAAAATAAGTGAATTTAGTATTATCATTGAATATAAATATACAAAAATCATTTATATTTTTATATCCTACTAGCAATTGGTTACTAAGAATTATTATCCCGCCCGCACAGCAGAGCCTAGCAAGCTCCCCGTGGCATATTCGATATGCCAAAAACAGTAACAAGTCTCACAGTGGAGAGGTTACTGGTGCCCGCTTGAGCAAATCGATGAACAATGGGAGGACAGTGATACTTCTACTACTACCAGTTATAATAGCATCATAAAATAAGTATTTATGAATTCTTTTGAAAGAGTTGGTAGATCAGTAGGGCTATCTACCTTTTCATTTTGGAGGCTCAAAGCAGAGTCAGCTTGACTTTAAGGACTCCATTTGCTTAGTTTCTGAATAGTATTTATGAATACTTTAAAAATATAGTTAAAAAATCTACAAATTGATTAAGCAACACTGAAGGAAAAGAATAACAAAATTAATGAATCTATATTCTACTCATGGGATGAGACACTCAATATCATGAAATCTCAAGCAAAATCCCCTTGGGGAATCATTGTGTATGTGTGTATATTTGTAGTGTAGTATAAATTGAGAAACTTTTTTCAAATGTATTGGAAATGCAAAGATAAAACCATTTTGAAGAAGAATTTATACTGCTTATTATCTAGCTATGGTAAATAAAAGAAGCAAAGAGAAAAGTTAAGGAAAAGAAGAGGCAGTCCTGTAACAGACCACTTAAATAGTAAATAGTAAATAGTCACTGGGTTTATAGAAAAGTTCCATTTGTATTCCTATGCTGAAAGAATGACCTTATCAATAAATGCTGCATGAATGAGATGTCTTCATGAGAAATGATACCAATGCATAAAAGTTAAAATTTATCTTTATTTATTTATTTATTTATTTATTTGCTTTTTGGGTCACAGCCGGCAATGCACAGGGGTTACTCCTGACTCATGCACTCAGGAATTAGTCCTGGCGGTGCTCAGGGGACCATATAGGATGCTGGGAATTGAACCTGGGTCGGCTGTGTGCAAAGCAAACACCCTACCTGCTGTACTACCACTCCAGCCTCACAAAAATTAAATTTTTGAGTAAATGATATACAAAATCTGCCTCATTGCTTGCAACTGCTTCCAAATCTATAATGATCTCAAGATTATTAAGTACAATTTTTAAAAGTGTAGTAGCAATGGACTGAGAATCATAAAGACATTCTTAAAGAAAAATTTAAAAATGTAGAAGACACGGAATTACATGATCTAAGAATAATGCATGGAAACAGTTTGGCGTAAAATTAAACATTCTTGGTTTTATCCCACAAATTATCTACTTGACACATATCTTAGAATAAGTTTTTACAGTTCCATCAGCAGGCCTTAAATTAATGCTCGTAACAGCATTATTTGCAGCAGCAGAAAGAAAGCTGGGTGCATTTTCCCATGTTAATTTTCTGGTTTTGCTAATGTTCTTACAAGCCATGTAAGATGCTATCACTGTGAATCCAAAATCATTCCAAATTAAAAGCAATTTTAAGTAGATACATTTCACTGAAGATGATTTGAAATTTGGAGCATATAGCAGGATACTAAATAGCAGTGAAGATGAAAGCATTACTGCTAAAGGCAATAACAGATGAATTTTAGGAACACAGTGTTAAGAAAAATGCAAGTCATTGGAGAAAATAACAGTTGATGCCTTATGTAAAGTTCAAAAGGTGCAAACAAAATAAATATTGAAGGAAATATCTCAATGTGGTGAAACTCAAAGCAATGTCGGGGTTCTGCTCTGCACTGGGAGGCTGGTGGGCAGAGGCTCAGGGGGCTCATATCTTCAAATATGTTATTGCATTTGGTTTCTCCAGCGAGCTCACTGGGCATGCCTGAGAAAGGGTTTCTTATACATCACAGAGCATTTAACAAAGCTTCAGAAGGAAGTATTCCATCCTTTTAAGAAAATAGCCCCCGAAGATGCTCTGAGGAAGAAATTTATTTTATCAGGGTTGCCAAATAGAGGGTCTCAGTGACCACACTTTTTGCAACCTGGAGAAAGCTTGCCTGGACTAGGGTAGAACAGGATCTCCTAAATCAGGGGAGAGAAGCAATGGCAAGATGGGAAGGAGAGAAGGAGAGAGGAGCAACCTGACTTCTATAACATCACCGCACTTTCCGCAGGTCTCAAAGCCAGTGGCATTCGGCTTCCGCGTTTGCAACTGAAAGGGTCCTGGCCACAGACAGTCCTGCTGTGGAAAGTTGATCTAGAAGTCCAGAGTGGCCCTGAGGTATCCGTGTATCCCCCACTCCCTTGAAGGACCCTGTAGGACCAGACAATCGAAGAGGGTCTGGGTCTTAGCAGTACCTCATCTGAAAGGTGGTCCACGTTCTATCCCCAATTGAGAAGGCCACACCGGCGCCAGGAAGAGGGGCAGCTTGCAGGCGTGGTTCCTGGGCGGCTGCCCTGATCACCTGCCTCCTGGCTGGCAATCCCCTGTCCTGCCCATGGCCCCAAAGTAGGGACCCCACTCTCACATTTATACCCCCACGCTGGGCCATGGTCTCCCGGAAGAGTCCTACAGCAGAAGTGAGATGGAGAGTGACACTTAGCCCGAGGTGAGGTCTGGCTGATTTATAATCTCTGTGCTCGAAGTCAAAGGTGATTCAGACAAGACTGTTGTAAATTTAATGGGAGACATCCATTCAAACATTCAACAAGCACTCACTCAGCTCTGGGTGATGGTTTTGGAAAGCAGGAGTAAAATTCAGCAGGTGGGAGGGATACTGGGACCCGTGGTGGTGGAAAATGGGCACTGGTGGAAGGATGGGTATTTGGTCATTGTATAATTGAAATCCAAGCACAAAAATTTGTAAGTCTACAACTGTACCTCATGGTGTTTCACTAATAAAAATTTAAAAAAAGAGTTCTCCAAACCTCCAAACGTGAAAGTCACATTCTCTCTCTCTCTCTCTCTCTCTCTCTCTCTCTCTCTCTCTCTCTCTCTCTCTCTCTCTCTCTCTCCCTCTCTCCTCTCTCCTCTCACAAGTAGCTCTCAAAGTTTGGGTAATAACCCCAAATACATGTTTCATGAACAGCTGCAAAAAGAAATGGCAAGGTGACATGACCCAGCTATGTACTTGCACACTAGTGTTGACTGCAGCCCTGTTGATGATCGCTTTGATCTGGAAACAACCAAAGGCGGTGAGTGGGTAAAGAACTTGCCTCTAGATCCACAATGGACTGCACTCTGCTCAGAGCAAAGAGGAAAGCTGGCCCTTTGCGACAACCACAGGGATGGAACTGGTCGGGGGCGCTACATGAACTAAGTCAGAAGCAAACATCAGATGACCTCACTCATATGCCGGAGACAGAGAAGCAAAGAAAGGGAAGCGACAGAAAGGAAGTAAATTCTTGGACTCAGACTGCAGAATTGAGGTTAATAGAGGGGAGGGAGGACAGAGGGCCCAGTGACCAGTGGTTGTGCAATGACAACCAATACTTGGACAGGCCCAAACGACACCCTGCAGGCACACACGGTTTCAGGTGTATGGGCGTGCAGGGTCTCGGCTGGAGAAGGAACAAGGACGGCTTTGTAAAACGCTGATTCTCGGAATGCTGAGGGTCAGCCTGGGGGCACCCCACACTCGTGCTTCAGGTGATGCAGGGGCTATCCGAGGACCACGCTGACCTCCAGGGTCTCGGGGTCTCTTCCCCTCCCCCCGCCCCGGGACAGCGGGTCGGGAAGATGCTGATCCAGGGGAACGGCGGGTTTGAGGCTCCAGGTGGGCCCCTCCGCACTGACCCTCAGACACGCGCGGCGGAGGGCCCTGGCCCCCCATCCCGGCGCGCCGACGCCTCTCGGGCGCCCACTCCCACGCCCGTCCACCCCCAGTCTCCACTGCGTCCCCGTCCATCCCTCGGACGCCGCCGGTGCCGGGGGTCGCGGCCGGCGGGGGAAGGAGCCCGCCGAAGACCCCCGTCCATTCTTCGGGCTGCGGCGGGGGGAGGGCGCGAGGCGGGGGGCGGCCGCGGGGGTCCCCGCCAGCCGGGGCCCCGCATGACATCAGAGGCCGGGGAGCGCGCAGGCGCCGCGCAGACGGGCGCGGGCGGGGGCTGCGGCGCGGCCGGGAGAGGCTCCTCCGCCCCGCGCCGTCCCCGCGCCCGCAGCAGCGCCGCCCGCTCCCCGCCGGACGCAGCCGCAGGCCGGCCCGAGCCCCTTCCCCGCGCCGCGGCTCCCGCACGGCCGCCCCCGCCGCCCGCGCCCCGCGCCCCGCCGCCCGCACCATGTCCGCAGGGGGAGATTTCGGGAACCCGCTGCGGAAATTCAAGTTGGTGTTCCTGGGGGAGCAGAGCGGTGAGTATCCCCCGCCCCTGGTTCCTCCGGCCCCCCACGTCCACCCGCACCCCGGGCCGCGCGCGGGGCCCAGGCGGGTGGGAGCAGGTGCGGCGCGGCGGGGCGCGGGCTCGCTCGCACTGCGGCAGCGGCTGCGGCCCGCGGGCAGGTGGGGCGGGAGGAGCCGGCGGGCGCGTCTGCACGCCCCACCCTGCGCCCGGGCGCGCGGGGTCTCCCGCGGCCCCTGGCCCCGCCGCGGGCGCGGTCCCCGCACGTCCGTGGCGGGGGTCCGGGGTGGGGGGGGGGGTCGGGCGGCTGCGCAGGGAGACGGACAGGCGGACGGACAGACTCCCTTCTGCCCTGCGGAGAGCGGGTGCAGGCAGGACCTGCCTTTCTTGGCGTCCGTCAACCGTGCCCCGAAGGTTCTAGAGCCGCCGCTGCCCTTCAGGGGCGCGCGGTGGCCGCTTTGGGGAGCACGGGGATCGGGGCGATGCGGGCCAGGGCTTTCCAGGTGGAGCAGGTCGGGGGGCTGGCGCTGGCGAGGCCGGGCGGCCAGGGCCTGGGCAGAGCAGGTGACACGCCCTGCCCGCTGCTTCCCAGCACCCTCCCCAGCCTCGGCCTCGCGCCGCCTCCCGCCCCCACCTCCTCGCTCGCAGCCCTTCTTGGGGGGGAGGGGAGGTCAGTGTGGCGGCTGGCCAGGGCCGGGGGAGGGGCGAGAACGGCTTCTCGGCTGCCCTGCAGACTCTGGGTCAAGGCGGCGCCAGCACCCAGGGGTCCCGGGGGTAGCCAGATGGGGTCGCGGCGTCTGGAACCCCCTGACACTTGTAGCAGGGAGCGTCCCCGCTGAGACCTCGCCCCTGGGCGGTCGGGAGACGCGCCTGGCCGCCACAGGCGGCTCCGCTAGGCTAGAGAGTCCCCGGGAGCAGGACCCCAGCTGGGCAGGTCATTTGGTGCCCAGCGGTTCTCGGGCCAAGACGCCCGAGCCTGGGAGGAGACTGGGGCAGGAGCACCGCAGGAGCGAGCGCCGAGGGGTGGTCACTGAGCCCAGGGTGGCTCAGAGAAGGGTCAGAGGGGGCGCAGGGGAGAGGGTTCGAGCAGGCTGAGCGCTCCTGGGCAATTGCATCACTAGGATGCCTCCCTCTACCGCTCCCCTCATCTTTGTGGGTCGCTGTTTCAGAGCCCACGTTTCCCTGTGCTCTGGTCTGGGGGGGCTTCACATCCCTGCTTCTCGGAGATGCTCTTCCCACTGGCGCAGCAGAACTCCTGGCCGCAGGTTCCAGACCTGCTGCCTCAGTGTGTGTGTGTGTGTGTGTGTGGGAGGGGGGGGGGTGTTAAGACAGCTTTGGGCCTCTATCACTCCCAAGTGCCTCTCACGGGGCTGACCCTGACTTTGACAAACCCGGGTTTGCTCCTGTCGGTCTGAACAGCTCACAGGGCACGGGGTTTGATGAGAGTATCTCACTAGATCTGAGTAAGGCCTGAAGGACTGGGGTCCTCTACCAAGCCCTGCACCCCCAGCCTGGTCCCTAAAATCTCAGACACGAGAGCCACAGGTCTAGACAGAGGACCCCTGCCTCCCTGTTGAGGCAGGATGGTCAGTTAGCCCTGGGCCAGCAGGGGGCTGGCCCAGATCCTCCTTTGGAGTTAAAACAGTCTGGTCTGGAGCGGAAGTGTCCTGTTCCCCGTCACAAGCCTGTCCTTGGTGAATAAGGTGACCTTGAGTCGGGAGGCCAGATGTGGGGGATGAGGGCTGGGTGTGGCCTGGGGGGTTTGCTGGGCTCAGGCAGGTTGTGGACTGTGCCCTGGAGCCATGGTAGGCACTGGTCACTCTTCTGGCTCTCACAGTCTGGTGGGAGCCGCGGACCCTGGAAGGCTTCTCGGTGTGTTGAGAGTAGGTTGTTTTCAGAGCTTTCATGGCCCTGAGCTGAACTGGTGGGGAACCGCGACTCACCGCCTCCTGCAGCTTGTATACCGGAGGAGTCTGGGGACCTGCCCTGGGCCCTCGCCGCCCGCCCTGTGTGACCTGCAGGACCTCACCCTCTGCATCGGGGCCAGGGGCCAGCGGAGCCTTGAGAGCAGCATGGACTGTCTCTCTGAGCTGGGCCTCCTGGAGAGAAGGTGGGGGCAGGGCAGGTGTGGCCAACACGGAGCTCTCATCCTGGCCAGTGGGAAGGACAGCTACATGCAGTGCCAAGGCACAATGAAGGGCCGTCAGGGCATTCTGAGGGAACCTCGGCGTCTCTAGGTATGTCTGGGTGGGGGTCAGTGTCTGGCCTCCGGCCACTTTGGATCTTCCTTACCTGAGACTCCTCCAGTGAAGGAGTGTCGAGGGACACATGATGGCCCCAGACTTGGCCTTGACCAGTGTCACACTCTACTGCAGCTCCCTGCCTGTCCCAGGTGACTCTCTCAGTGGCCCACAAACAGCTGTCCATGCGTGGGTCACTGTGTCCCTCCCCTGCCCTCCCCTTCCTCCCTCCATCTTCTGTTCATTTCATCTAACCTGGCAGGCGTACTCACCTACAGCACTCTGTGTGGGGGACACAGACTATGGCTCCAACCCCGGGGAGGGGGGTGTCCCTGAGAACATAGTGAGGGCCAAACAGTGATGCACACAGTGAGGTCACCCCCTTCAGGGGCTGGTGTCACATGCAGGGAGGGGCTGGGGGAGAGTCCGGCACAAGGGTGGTTTGATGTCTGTTGCTCTGGGGTGCACTTTCTCCTCCCTCCCCTTGTTAAGAAGCGGTCAGTTGTGCCCCCTCTGTTGCTGGAGGCCTCACCCTCCTGCCCACTCTGGCCCCGCCTGCCCCATCCCTAGGGAGCCCTCAGAGCCGGTGCCGCGTCCTTCCTCAGTTGGCCAGAGAGAGGCGCCTTGGCCCTGTGGAAAGAGACGCATGTCTAGAATGGTTGGACTCATTTGTCGGATATAAAAAATAAAAAACAACCATAGTATGAGACCCAAGGACAGTAGGAACAAGGGCCAGGAGGAATGGTCATGGTTGGCTGCTTGCCACAAGTGTTGGTGAGGAGAGACAGCTAGGATAGAGGAGGGACCACCAAGACAATGATAATTGGAAACGATCTCTCTGGACAAGAATTCAGTGCTGAAAGGAGGTAAAAGGGACAAACATAACAACATTTTGGTACCTGTATTACAAACGATAATGCCAAAAGGAGAGAGGAGAGAGAGAGAGAGAGAGAGAGAGAGAGAGAGAGAGAGAGCAAGTGCCTGCCATCATAGAGATAGGCTGGGAATGGGGGGTGGGGCAAGGGAAACTGGGGTCATTGGTGGTGGGAAATATTCGCTGGTGGGAGGATGGGTGTTGGAACATTGTATGACTGAAAACCATTAACAACTTTGTAACTGTTTATCTCAAGGTGATTCAATAATTTAAAGAAAGAGGTGCATGTCCTGTGGAGGAACAGGGCCAGGGGTGTGTGTGTGTGTGTGCGCGCGCGCGCGCGCGCGTGCACATGCATGCTCATGAATTAGCTTGTACTTGATATGAGAGACCAGAGGTACCTGATGGGGGGAAGGAGACATGAGGAAGAACTTAGAGAAAGGCAACCCTTAGAATCCGAACAGACCCCCCTCTCTCACAGCCCCCAGTGAGTGTGAATCCATTAGAATATAACAAAGTAACCTCTCTGTCCCCTTGTTACATACGCTGTCTGTCACATCATCCTGGGAGCGTTCATCCTCATGGGCATTGGTCTGATTCTGTTCACTGATGGAGCTTAGGCCTGAGCACCCCCTCTGTGTCCCCTCCAGGCTGAGTTCCCCGCCCTACCGAGCCATTGGGCAGGGCTCTGGTCTCCAGGTTCAGAGGAAGCAGCGGGCAGAGCTGTTGAGGAGGTGGGCAGGTGGAGTGGCACAGAACCGGAGAACGCTGGGCATGATCTCAGCTGCCCGTGGGCATCCTGCTCCTTCTCTCACCATTCCGAGAGGAGATGGGACCTCTGGGCTCAGTCCTCACCTTCCCTGAGCGGGGCAGCTTCAGTTAGACCCCAGAGAGGGGCTGCCCGGAGCATGGGGCCCAGGTTGACCTGGATTGGTACCCAGGGTTCATCATGGGGGCCGGTCCACATCGTGGGAAAGGATCGGGAGAAGCTGGTCTCCCAAGAAGATGACATGGTATCTTGGGCTGGAAATTCTCAATGTCCCAGACTTTATTTCACCTAACCTTGGCCTTAAACTAAGGGGGGCCAGAGAGAAAGTACGGCAGGACTGCGCTCTCCTCGCATGCAACAGATCCAGGTTTGGTCTCTGGCGCCTTGCATGGTGCCTTGAGCCTGCCAGGAGTGATCCCTGAATGCAGATCTCCTGATATCCATAAGCCCTGAGCACCAAAATCCAAAGCCCCAAAATAAATGAAAATAAAATGACAAAAATAAAATGACAAAAATAAAATGACAAAATAGGGCAGTAAAAACTACTGTTTCCCCAAGACCCTATTTGGTTTATTTATTTATTGGTATTGGAGCCATTCCTGGCAATTCCCAGGCTTTAGCCCTGGCTCTGTGATGCCAGGGGTTGAACCCGGGTCTGCCGTGTGCGAGGCCAGTGTCCCACCTGCTGTACTATCTCCACAGCCCCTGACTTTGTCATTTTAGACAAGTGATTTGATTTTAGTGGAATCACTTTTTTTTTTTATCCTGGTTCCTTGGTGACAAGGCCTGGGTAACCCAGCATGCCAGATTACACCTTCCCAGGAGGAGGAGATACGGCCAGGGACAGGCCAGAGGGCAGTGGGACACACCCCTGAGGAGAGGAGAGAGCCTGGAGGGAACTGGGTTTCCCCAGTCAGTTTTTTTTTTTTATTAGTGAAACACCATGAGGTACAGTTGTAGACTTACACATTTTTGTGCTTGGGTTTCAGTTATACAGTGATCAAGTACCCATCCCTCCACCAGCGCCCGTCCTCCACCACCCCGGGTCCCAGCATCCCTCCCATCCCCAGTCAATTTTAACAATCCTGAGGGCATTGTTCTATATTTGTGACACTGCTGTAGCAGAGTGAGGGACCCCTCACCTTTATCCCATCCCCACCTTAGCGTTCCCAGACCATGGTTCAGTTCACCTTGTCTCTACTGCAGACCGCCTCTTCCCTTATCTTCTGGTTTGGTCTTTTTCTTCCTGGTTCACTTCACTTACCACTACTTCCTTCGGTTCCTGCTCAGGTTGCAGCACAGCTAAGATTTCCTCTTCACTCACAGCTGTGTGGAATTCCGTGTGTCTATATACACACTTTTTTGTTCATTTGTCTTGGGCCATGTTTGGTGGTGCTCAGGGCTTACTCCTGGCTCTGTTCTCAGGGATCACTATTGGCAGGGATCAGGGGACCATTTGGAGTTCCAGGGATTGATCCTAGGTCATTGTGTGCAAGGCAAGTGCTCTACTCATTGTACTATCTCTCAGGCCCCTATACACACACCTTCTTTATCCACTTCTGTGGTTTGGGTTGTTTCCAACTCTTGGCTCCTGAGAATAGGGCTGCATTGAGCACAGGGCACGGGTCCGTTCAGGAGAGTCTGTAATATTTTAGGAGAGTCTATAAATCAAAGTTCCTTCCAGGGAACAGGCCTGGGAGATGGCAGAGCTGGGCAGAAGCATTGATGGAGGAAGGAGAGGCGGGCGTATCTTTGCTGGGGAGACCCGCCTTCTTCAGAAGGGTTGGTGCCCTGCTCATCTCCTGCGGGGAAGGGTCTTCTAGCTTGGGGGAAACTGGCCCACTACCCAACTGACTGAACCCCAGCGGGGACACTGTTTATAAAGAAATGGGGAGTTGGGGAGGACCCCAGCTTGGAAGCATGCCCCTCATTCTAGGGACCTGGAGAGAAGAGCGTCTTGGGAGGCATGTGCCAAGCTCTTTGCAGAGGGGGAGCCAGCTTGATTACAGCAGGGGGTGTTGGGGGTCCGGGGAGGCCTTTGAGCCCCATGGCTGGACTGGGGTGCTGGGAGAGGAGAGGAAGGACGGTGTCCGGTGAGACTCTGCAGAGCTGGGGTCCCTAGCAGGCGTTCGCTCAGTTCTTTATCAGAACAAGTGGCTTATTGGCTGGAAGTGGGGGACACTGAAGCATTTGCAGACAGCACTGAGCACGGTGGCCAGGAGTCCTGCTTCTCAGCGTCTCATTGACGGGCGCACTGGGAAGGAGAGTCTGGGCTCTGCTGGGACTGAGCCCCCTGCCCCCCACCCCCGCCCCAGCCCTGGAGACTCTGTTCTGGGTGGTGGGAGGAGGGCCAGCCCGCTTTGGCTTTCTTCGTGCGTCCCCTCCAGCTCTCGGTGACCTCTCGCACTCATGGAACTGTGGTTCTGCAGGGTAGTGCCAGCTCAGAGCGGGATGCCCGGCCAGCACCACACCTGGCCGGGAGCCCGGCCTGCAACTGGCGGGAGCGCTGGGTTGTGGGATCAGGTCTCAGCCGTTGTTTCCCCCAGAAATATGCGTCCCAGGGCTGGGACCTCGCCACCTGCCCCCTCTCCAGGAACATTCCTCACCCCACTCGTCCCCATCCCAAGAGCACTGTGGCTGTGTCGCAGTCTGCCTTATTTTCTGCAGGTTTCTGTGAAGGGGGCTGGGCACCCCAGGGGCAGGGCAGGGCGGTCAGCAGAGGCCGTCACTGCTCCCCTGTGGAGCAAGCCAGCCAAAGCCCCCAGCCCTGTCAGTGCTTCTGGCCACCTGGTGGGGGGGTGGGGTATAACCCCCATCCCCACCCACTCTGTTGCGTGCCTCACCCTGACGCGAGTGGAATCACGACGTTGCCAGGGTTTTCCTGAAGATTACAGCTTCAAGTGAGACTGTGGGGGCTGTGGCTGGAAGGGACCCCTCTGCTTGAGGGAGGTAACCGAATGCCCCCCAAGCCCGGCACTCTCCCTGTGGCCCTGGGAACGAACCCCTCCTGCTGCTCAGATTGTGCCCTTCGTGCTTCTCCCCTGTGGTCTGAGGCCCTTCTGAACCTTCAGGATGTCAGGCCCTGGGCAGGCTGCCACCCCTGGTGCCTGGTTTGCAGGTGAGCAGGGAGCTTCAGGAGCCGGGGGACCTCTCGTCCTAGCTGTGCTTCAGTGGGTGCCGAGGAGACCCGGAAACGTGGGGGTGTCTCTGGGCTGCACCCTGGAAAGGGGGGTAGTCGAGACCCTACTGTGTGAGTGGGCCAGTCTCCGGCTGCTCTCACCTCTCGGCTCCAGTCGGCCGCTGCGTGCCTTGGGGCTGAGTCCCCTCTGCTGAGCTTGAGACAGAGACTGGGGGGCAGGGCATGGATTGGGGGGTGAGTCTGCTCTCGCGGGGCCTTGGTACCCCAGCGCCTAAGTCTAGGGCAGAGGAAAATGTCGACTCTCCCTGCCATCTCGCCCCAGGGCCAGCCAGTGGCTGAGGGGCAGTGTCTCTGGTCGAGCAAGGCTGGCAGGGGGGATCCTGTGCCCACATGCAACCCTAGGGTCCTGGAGATCAGAGTGAACTGGCCCTTGTTTCCCCCCTCGCCCCAAGGGGGCCCAAGTGGAAACCCCTGCAGCTGGCAGGCGTGGTTGTCTGATGGGCTGGGAGGACTCAGGGTTGCTGGAGCACACAGGGCAGGCGGGGAGGGGCCAGGGAGCAGCTGTGTGGGGGCATGAGGTGTGTGAGGACAGCAGAGAGGCGGCGCCACTCAGCTCGGCGGGGACTTCCAGGACCCTGGGACCCCCTTGCTTGGCAGCGTGCCTTCCCAAGGCACCACCCAGCACCCGTGGGAGCATGTGGCCAGGCTGAAACTGTGCCCCTTTCCCAGGACCCCTGCGCTGAACCTGGGCCCACAGCCTGGCAGGCACTGGTGGTGTCTTTCAACATTTCCACCCCCACCCCTTCTCCCCTGCTCTGGGGCTTGCCCAGCAGCGACACCCGCAGTGCACCCTGGGAAGCTCAAGAGGAGGGTGCACTGGTCCGGCCCTCCTGCTGTCGACAGGCCAAGAGTTCCCATCAGTTAAACAAACTCCAAACAGCATTAGTGCCAGCTTGTCAGAAGATCAGCTGGCAGCAGGGCCTGGTCATGTGCTTCCCGTGTCCTTCCATATCCTGCCGCGGAGTGAACTCCCCGCGCTCCCAGGTCAGGCTCGGACACTGGCTTGGCCGGTGCAGGGTGTGGCTGGAGTTGGTCTGAACCGCTGTCCAGCAGCTCGGGGTGCAGGGCATCCTGGGTGTGGCGTGCAGGGTAGCCATGCGAGGGTGGGGTACGTAGGGCAGGGCTCCCACTTGCTGAGCTGGGGGTGGGGGTGGAGGGCAGCCCACACTCACGGCCGACTGGAGCAGAGCCGGGCACCTGTTTGAAGCCAACAGGAGTGTTTGAGATGACTCGGCAAGAGGAGAGAGTGAGAGACAGAGAGATAGAGAGACAGAGACAGAGAGACAGAGACAGATAGATCATGGTGTGTGTGTGTGTGTGTGTGTGTGTGTGTGTGTGTGTGAACTCAGATCTCACAGGATGTGTGATCAGTTCTTAGATGAACGTCAAGCAGCCCTGGAGACCTTGTTCTTGTAACATTTTGATTTCACAGCGCAAACACTGGAGAAATTAGAGTCTTGCTCCCAATCCCAGGGTCCCAAGGTTTCTGGTGCTGGTTGGCTACGTGTGCCTGCATTCATGTGTTTGTGGGGTGTCTGCACACTTGGTGATTATGTACGTCTTTGGCCAGCCAAGCTAGCCTCCCCACTTCACTCAGCTCCTGCCCTCGGCATAGAAGGTGTCATCGCAGTGAAGAGCCCAGCACACGGCTGGTCCTGTTTCTCTGCAAAGCACTGATGCCAAGTGCAGCCCCACCCATTCTCATTCCTTGGGATACTCTCATGTTGGCCGGTATGCTGATAATCACAGAACAGACTAGTCCCTGTTTGTTTGGAGCATCTGAGAGGCATAATTTATTCCCAATTTAAAGGTCATGCTTCTAGGGCAGGAGAAATGGCACAGTGGGCAGGGAGTTTGGTTGCACACAGCTGGCCCAGGTTCGATCCCCAGCGTCCCATAGAGTCCCCCATACACCACCAGGAATAATTCTTGAGTGCAGAGCCAGGAGTAATCCTTACGCATCGCCACATGTGACCCCCAAACCAAGAAATAACTGAAAAGGGCCATGCTTTTTATTCGCCTTTCACTTTTAACAGAATTTTAGACTAATAAAAAGGTGCAAGGATAGTACCAAGTTGCAAGAATAGTGGGAAGAGTTTCAGAAGGTTGACTTTTCACTGCTCTTGAATTTGTAGCCTTCCTTGTCTGTGCTCTTCTGTACCTTCAAGGAAGACTAGCTGATGAAAGGCCTGAAACCTCCCTACTCTCACCCAGGAAGTACATGGCCAGGCAGGATTAAGCCCAGGTCCTGCTGTGTGCATGTGTGAGCTGACAGATGTGGCTGCACTGGGCTCCTGCTCCATCAGCCCAGAGAACTCCTTTTCTTGTGCTGCAGGTCTGCTAGCAGCTTGTCTCAGTATTTTGTGTCTTCATTTCAGCTTCTTTTTAATTTTTTAGGTTTTGGGATCACACCCAGTGATACTCAGGAGCTACTCTTGGCTCTGCACTCAGGAATCACTCCTGACAGTGTTCTGGGGACCATATGGGATGCCAGGTATTAAACCCGGGTCGCCGTGTACAAGGCAAGCATCTTACCCACTGTCCAGCCCCATTTCAGATTCATTTTTTTAATTTGCTTTTTGGGTCACACCCAGCGATGCTCAAGGGTTATTCCTGGCTCTACACTCAGGAGTCACTCCTGGCGATGCCTGGGGGAGCATATGGGATGCCGGGGATCGAACCGAGGTTGGCTGCGTGCAAGGCAAATGCCCTACCAGCTGTGCTATTGCTCCGGCCCCTTAGATTCATGTTTAAGACTTTTTGCTGGGTATCAAATTCTGTTGACAGTCTTTTTCTTTTAGTGCTTCATCAGCCTTACTGCATATTCATCTAGCTTGCTGGTTTTTTTCCACAAGGTAACAACTTTTCCATGTTTTTTCCATGTAATCCATTATTATTATTATTATTATTATTATTATTACTGACATCTGGCAGTGCTTAGGGCCTGCTCCTTGCTCAGTGCTCTGCGTCATCCCTCCTGTTGTCTTTGTTTAAGAGAGATTAAAAAAGATTTATTTTTTTATAATGTTGGAGTACTGATATTTAGTCAGCCATTGATTAAACTAATTGAATTGGGCATAAACTCCACTTAAAAGAGATTTAAATACTTCAAATAAACACATCTTCACCCTGTAGTGACTATTTTCTATTTATTCTTCTGTTGCGTAGAAATTTATTTCCAACTGGTGTTATTTCACTTTCTCCTGAATGACTTCCTGAAACTTTTCTAATCATGAGAGTCTCCTGGTGATGTCTTTTGGTATATCTATTTCTTTCATCTTTGTTTTTGATAACATTGTCTGGGGCTGGAGAGATAGTACAGTGGTTAAGTAAGGGGCTTCCTTTGCCTATGTCCAACCCAGGTTCTGTCCCCAGCACCACAAGTGGCCCTCCAAGCACTGCCTCCCTGAGCACAGAGCCAGGAGTAAACCCAGAGCACCACTGGGTATGGTCAAAGATGAAACAAAAACGGTAACACAAAAGATTATTGTACAGTATGTACTTAAGTCAAAGTTCTAGAATTCTTAGTTAATAGGTATTCTTATAGGTTCTGTACACAGAGAGCCTGCATTGTTCCAGAGGAGAAATCACTGTTCTCTTGGTGTTTGTTTCCCTGTGTTCAATGGGCCCCTTTCCCCTGCATCTTTCAAAATTTTTCTCTTAGCTCCAGTCGTGCGCAAATTTGAATACTGTGTGCCCTAGCATGGTTCCATCATGCGTCCTTGGCTTGGATTTCGTTAAACTTACTGGATCTGTGAATCTATAGGTTTCCTCAAATTGAAAATATTTTCAGAGAGTATTTCTCCAGGTGTATCTTTCTGTCTCAGTTCTCCCGACTGGGCCCTCCTGGACTCCAGTACGCGTCCGTTTGGCTCCGTGACACAGTCTCATTGTTTTCTGCTGCTGGTCCCTTGCCTTCATTGATTCTTTTCAGATCTCACCTGTCTTCAAATTCCTTGATCTTTTCATCAGCAATCAATCTGGGATTAATTTGTTAATCCCACACAGTATTTTTTCGTCTCACACATACTAGCTTTTGATTTGAATCTTTCTTTTATGACTGACTTTTTGAATGTATAAAATGACTATTGCCTTGGCTAATTCTAATAATCCCTGTCAGCCTGAAGTCAATGCTGATTGATTTTTATTCTCATTAGTGATTGATTTATGTATGTATTGAGTTATTTTGCCTTTTTAGTGAGTTTCTCTGTGTTCTGTGTTGGAAGTGCTTTGTAGACACATCCTAGATTGCCGGTTTGGGTCCAGGCCGCAATAAAGTATTACAATAAAGTAGTCACACAAATTTTTGTTATTATTGATTGGTAGGGCATTTGCCTTGCACGCGGCTGACCTGGTCTGCCCAGGTTCAATTCCTCCGCCCCTCTCGGAGAGCCCGGCAAGCTACCGAGAGTATCTCGCCCGCATGGCAAAACCTGGCAAGCTACCTGTGATGTATTTGATATGCCAAACAGAGTAACAACAAGTCTCACAATAGAGACGTTACTCGGCCCGCTCGAGCAAATCGATGAACAACGGGAGGACAGTGCTAATCTGCTAATTGATTTCTGTTGCTTATAAATTTAGGTTTATTGGGGTCAGAGCAATAGGACAGTGGCTGGAGCATTTGCCTTGTACATGGCTGACCTGGGTTCGATCCCTAGCATATGGTCTCCTGAGTCCATCAGGAGTAACCCCTAAGAACTGCCCAGTGTAGCCTCCCGCCAAAACAACAACAACAAATGTATGTATTGTGGGTCTATTAAGGGTGCAACCACATAATGTTTCTAAAATGTCCTTATCTTAATTAAATGTGCTAAAAATAAATTAAAATTTAAAAATAAATTTAAAATACTTAACTTGCTAAAAAGAGGCTAGTTGTCATCTAAACCTTGGTGAGGCATAATCTGTTTGCTTGTGAAAGTGCAGTGGGTGCAGTGGAGCAGAGCATGGTACTCGGGGCTGGACTGTACTAGGAGTGATTGCTCGTGTGGAGTCCAACTCCCCAGCCCCCGAGTCTCTCTTCTGGTCCTTGGTTTTGGCAATCTTGCTTCATGTGCATTGTCTCATTTTGGGTCGTCTCAGGTGAGAGGATGGTCCCTGTTACTCCCTCTTGACCAGAATTTAGGGTTTAATCCTGTGTTTGTTGGACCCATTGGCCTGGCACCCTACTGGGACCTGAGAACCCCAGGGTGGTGTCCTTCGGCGACGTTCATCAGTTGATTACATGCCCACGGGAATGTGCCGTGAGTCCTCCACACAGACTCTTAAGCAGCTTTTAGCTGCCCGACTCCAAAAGCTCAGCATTAGCAGCAGGGCTAGTTTCATCTCACGAATATCGCCAAGCCCTGCGGTTGGTCTCGCCTTTCTTTTCTGGCTCGTACTGTCAGGGATTTCAGGCTGTTCCTTAGTCTAACCCCAGTGGCCAACGGAGACGTAGATGTATCTCTGTGACACACCCCGCGCCAGCCTCCTCTTTCCTGCCCATCCCTTAGCCTTGTAGCTCTCGGAATTCTTACATGCAAACAAGAGAAGCCCCAGTTTGCCCCTGAGCTGCATGCCCATACAGTGTGTGTGTGTGTTTGTTTCAGTGTGTGCTTGTGAGTGTGTGCATATGTGTGTACCTGCTCCTGCGCTCAGCTTGCCCCTGAACTGCTGTGCATCCCCACATTGTGTGTATGGTGTGTGTGGTGTGTGTGTGGTGTGTGAGTGTGATGTGTGGTGTGTGTGGTATATGTGCATGTGTGTATGTGATGTGTGTGTGTGTGTGTGTGTGTGTGTGTGTGTGTGTAAGCAGTGGGGATGACCCAGGGCCGAGTCTGGGGGTGGCGTTGCGCCCTTGCTGGCTGCCGGCTGGGTCTGGCGCTGAGACCCACGTAGGTTTCAGGAGCAGCTGAGGCAATGGAAGAAGCTCAGGTCCTGCAGTCCAGATGCAGGGGAGGAGGACCTGGGAGTGTCCACGCTCGGGGGGGGGGGGGGGGGGGGGGCGGGGGGGCATCAACGGGGCCAGGGAGTCTATGAAACAGTGTAAGAGCCAGGTGGCCCCTGGGTCCTAATACTGCTGTGAACCGGTTTTCACATCTTAGGGGCTCCTTTGAGGGGAAACAAAGGAGGGAGGGAGCTAACCCAGGCAGCCCGGGCACCCAGCAGGCGCGGGCCAGATGGCACAGCCCCTGCCAGCCCGGGCCCCTGCCCTGGCCCTCCCCCGCACCTGAGCAGACGGTGGTGCTTCCTTGGGTCTCAGGCCTGCAGGCTGGGGTGGGGGTGGGGTGACATGACTGTGAACATTATCAAGGCTGAGAACAGGGGTGTGGGGGGGGGTTGGGGGAGGTTGTCTCCACCTGCACCCCTGTTGGTCCTTTTACTGACTGAATTCCAGGCTGGAAGCTGTAGTAGCCTGAAGGCCCTGGGGTGACCCCTGTGACGGGGACCCCTTCACTGCGCCCTAGGTGGAGCTGGGAGCAGGGGAGCATCTCCTTGCTCTGCTTCCTTCCCCACCCTGCTCACACCTTCCACACACAGGCCTGCTCGAGGCCCCACACTCCACCCACCCCTGCAGGCTGACATTTCTGAGGGAATGAGCCAGACCCCGACTCCCAGACCCAGAGCGCTTGGAGACGGCCTGCAGCCAGAGCCGGAACCAAGAGCACCGGCTTCCAAGTCAAGCTAGTGCCCGCTGCCAGTGCCCCCTTCAGGTCCGCTGCAGGCTGAGCCATCTCTGCGGGACCCAGGGCCCTCCTTCCTGGCATCTCAGGGTCCTCCCATGGTCTCCACTGCTGCCCACCAGGAGTTCTGGGCCTCCTTCCCTGCCCTCGCTGGCTCCGGGACCCGGTTCCCTTCCTGCCCAGCACTCAGGCCGCCCCTGCCTTCTGGCTCTGGACACTCTTTGGGGAGTAGACTAGGCTGTCATGGAGGGGGACACTGAGGTCACCCCACTGCCCTCTCAGCTGGAGGAAGAGGGGAATCCTGGGGTGGAAGTGGACCCTGGGAAGCTGAGGGTATGGGCTGGGTGGGGAGATCTGCAACGCCCTGAAGGCTGGGCCCTGGGAGAGAGCAGCCGGCCCTAGCAGACCCCTCGCCCAGGGCTGCTCGGCGGCCACCTGCGTCCCTGGTACTTGCCTCACCGCATCCTGCTGTGGGGATGCTCTGGGATGGAAGCGGGAGTCAGTCGACTTTGGCCCCTCCCTGGGGCCCTGTGCAGCCAAGGCCTGCAGGGCCCCCTCTCCCCGCCCTTCCTGGGGGGGGGGGGGGGGAGGGGGCCAAGTCTCCACCCTGACACATGATACCACTGGCCTTGCAGGCTGGCTAGGAGTCAGGAGTGGTGGTTGCCCTCGGCTCCAGATTCATACTGGGGTGGGGGAGGGGGCCCTGGGGTTGCAGGGCTGCGGTCAAATATGGTCTGTGTCCCCCAGGGCAGTGAAGGACAGGCCTACAGCCGCGCCTCCAGCCCCCCTTTCCCGTGTGTCCGCCCTCTGTGGGGCCGGCAGAGCTGCTGGCCCAGGGAATTAGCACTTAATTAAAGCAGCAGCAGCTGAGCTGTGCGCATTTCTGGGTTTCTTAATTACTGCAGACTCTTTGGGGGCGGTGTGGAATGGGATCTTTCACGGCTGCTCCCGGCTGTGAGAGGCAGCCCAGCCACCCTGCAGGGCTCAGGTAGGAGCCAGTTCTGAGCTCCCCCGCCCCCCAGCTTCCCAGTTTGCAGGGAGGATGGGACGGCATGTTCTGTTTTTGTGGGAGCAGGGATCCGAAAGGTTTACTTGAAGTCTCCTCCCGCCTCCCTGGTCTGTGCCAGGCTGGCATCATGCGTGGGGGGTGGGGGGGCAGGGAAGGAGGGGGGAGGTGAGGGTGTGTGCTCTGCGGGGGGGGGGGGGGGGGCAGGGGGCAGGGCTCCCTTGTGGAGCTTGGATGAGCCCGAATGCTGCCCCTCCCCCCCAAAAAAAGGCCTGGCCTCCTTCCAGCCAGGGCAGCGCCACACCCCCTGCAGCAGACCCTTCCAGACACTCTGACCCAGGCCTGGTGCAAATGGAGCCCGTGAACCCCCACACCCAGGGCTGGTGTGTGTGTGTGTGTGTGTGTGTGTGTGTGTGTGTTGGGGGGCAGGGTCAGCATGCGTGTCTCCAGGGAGCAGACATCCTCCAACCGCCATGGGCCCTTCTCTGCCTTTCCAGTCATGGTTCTGCTCCCCTCCCCGTCACTGCCTCCTCTTCCTCTCCTGGCACTCCTGCCTCCGTGTCGAGTCTCACTCCCGTCATTTGACATCTTTGCTGTCATCACGCCCATTGTTAACTGGGGAACTGAGGTCCTGAGGGAGGGCGGCCAGCTCCCAGTGCCCCTGCTCTACTGTCTAAGGCATAATCCCGGGTCAGGGGTGGGGCGCTCTCTCCCAGCTGCCCACCTTCTGTCCAAGATACTCACACCTGCCTGGTACATCTTAGCTTCTTAAATTGGGGGTCACAACACTGAATGTGGAGGCCGTGAGAACTGTGGCAGGAGTGAAAATATTCTATTTTTTTTTTTTTTTTTTGCCTTTTGGATCACACCTAGTGATGCTCAGTTTACTCTGCAGTCAGGAATTACTCCTGGCAGTGCTTGAAGGACCATATAGGATGCTGGGAATCGAACCCGGGTCGGCCTCGTGCAAGGCAAGCACCCTACCCGCTGTGCCAAGAGTGAAAAGATTCTTCTGACAATGCAGCAACCAGAAATTAATGCAGACTCAGCCGCGCCCTGAACCCCAGGTTGATCTTCTAGTCAGGATGCATTTCTTGGGGAGCTTGAGTGGGGAGTATTGAAGAAGCTGTGTGTCCCGTGACTCTCTAGGGAAGGGACATCTCCCAGAGGACCCGGGTGGGGTGGCCTTGCTCCTTGGGCCAGGGGCCAGACTCTCTGCACATACCTGTGCTTCCTGTCCAAGAGTTGGCCAGAGGTCTCATGTCCAGCTCCAGGTCAGGGCCGACGTTCTGCAGGCTGTGTAGGCAGACAAGCCACTGAGCTAGGCTCGGTAGGAGCAGTCCCATGAGATCAGGCAGTGTAGACAAGCTCTCTGCATCGAGCATGACTGGACAAATGTTCCTTTATCACCCTCCACTTCTTCCAGATGCTAGGAGGGCAGTCCAGGGCATTTCTGCCACTGCCAGGCCCTAGAGGTCCCTCCCAGGGTTCCGGCAGAAGCTGGTCCTGCCCATCAGGAAGTTAGCATCCCCTTGCAGTTGGTTCCAAGCTTACCAATTCCTCTTAGCTCTGCTGGTGGTTCTCCGTTGGGAGGTTCCAGCCCCTCAGAGTGCTTTTGCAAATGTAGGGGAGGGTCTGTGACTGGGAGTCCTGCTGGTGTTTCCCAGCACCTGCAGGACCGGGCAGGGAAGGCAGGTGGCTCAGAAGAGCAGCTTGTCTTGCCTCTTCTGCTCTGACTCCACGTATGTGACTTGTGCCTCTGGAAAGACTGGCGTTTGTGTGGTGGGACTCACAGGGCGCCTTGGTACCCGCTAAACCTGCAGCACCTGCTGGGGGGGCAGGGCCCCCTCCCCCGGCTCTGCCCCCCACTTCTGTGTCTGCAGTCCAGCTTCCTCGATGTCTGTTCCCTGCCCCCTTCCTGTGTGATGTGTTTGCAGCGCCTCACTGGTGTTCCATGCTGAACCTTCTTTCTCTTTGCTTTGCAGTTGGGAAGACCTCTCTGATCACACGGTTCATGTACGACAGTTTCGACAACACATACCAGGTGAGAGCCCTGGGCCGGGGCTGCTGCCCTGAGAGCTGGTGAGCTACCCAGCTCCTTCTCAGGCACTGTGCCAGGGGTGGGCTGGCCCCAGGAGTCAGGGCTTCACTTTCCTGAGAAGAAGCTCCCAGCCCCGCTCTGGGTCCTAGGTCCTGCTGAAAAACCAAAACTCGGGGAAGGAAACATTTTCCAGAGGGAAATCCGTAGAAAAAGAGGATTCACGGCAGCCTGTTTCCTTGCTCCCTTGGGAAGGTCTTAAACAATTACAGTTGACCTTGAACCTTACACATGAAACTACTTAGATGCAAAACAGAGTACATAAACTTATGGCTCTGATGAAAAACTGTACTGTCCACTGTAGCACTGTCCTCCCTTTGTTCATCGATTTTCTCGAGCGGGCATGAGTAACATCTCCATTGTGAGACTTGTTACTGTTTTTGGCATATCAAATATGTCAGGGGTAGCTTGCCAGATACTTGCGGGATACTCTCGGTAGCTTGCTGGGCTCTCTGAGAGAGGTGGAGGAATCAAACCCAGGTCGGACGTGTGCGAGGCAAACACCCTACCCACTATGCTATCACTCTGGCCCCCGACGAAAAACAGCAATTAAAATTTTTTTTCTTAATAGCGTTTTCTTTCCTCTAGTTTACTTTATTGTAAAGGCGTGGAATATAAAACATGGAATATAAAACATACCACAGTGTGTGGGAACTGTTTCTCCGAAGGCTTCTAGTGCATCGCAAGCTATTGGTAGTAAAGTTTGGGGACGTCAGTGTTCTCTGTGGGTGTTTTAACTGTATGGGTGTCAGTGTTCCCCATCCCTGACAGTTCCAGGGTCGGTGTTTGATATCATGGGGTGTCACTTGAAGGAAGATGGGTGAGAAGTTCTTGAAGGTAGAACCGTGAGAGATAATACAGCAGAGAACCCGGCTCTGGTGGGTGATGTTGTTTGCGTGAGCATGCGTGCACACACAGAGACGTACATGTGCGTGCACACATGGACACACAGGCAAACATACATGTGCATGGGCACAGACACATACATGCACACATACACAATCTTTGCACACATGCAGTGTGCACACAGACCCAGGTGCAGACAGGTATGTGTCTGCACACTCGCACACATGTGTACACACAGAGTCACAGAGACACTTCCTTTCCTGCCCTCACAGCTGGAACTGGCTTCCACCGCTCTGTGTAGACAGGAGGCTGGACAGGGAAACCTGTGTCTGGCTCTTGCAGGTAGTCTAGGGTCAACTGGTGACCTGAATGTGGTTCCAGAAGACCTGGAAGCGCGGGGATGGGGGAGTAACATTCACCCTCCTGGCTCCCCCTGTGGTCGGAGGGGTTGAATTAATAGAGTGAATTTGTCCTGCTGTTAGAGGTATTCCCAAAAGGCACCAAACTTAATCATTCCTGCTGTTTCTGGGGGGAAAAATGTTATTGTTTTGTTCTCCTAATCAAAGCAAAAATAACGTGGTTTTCTGTGCCACTGGGTTCCAGAGATATCCATCTCCAAGGGACGGGGCAGGTGCTCCTTGAGGTACAGCAGGTGTGGCGATGTGGGGCCATCAGGGAGTAGATCTCCGGGGGCTTGTGCATCACCCACGCGGGGTCGAGGTACTCAGCATCTCCCCAGGGTATTTGATCATGGAATCCTTTTATCACCAAGTCCTATGGGGGGCAGATATTTATAGCACACACTCTGCAACCGTGGTGCCCGCTGTTTCTGTTCCTCTGCCATCCTGGCCCTGCAGAGGACAGGAAGCCCAGTGCCATGCTCACAGGGCCGCGCTGCCTGGGCTCTGGTGACTGCCCTCCTTGCCTCCTGCAGACCCTGATGTGGTCTGAAAGGCAGGGAACAGGGTTGGGGCAGAATGTGAGACTGCTGGCAAGGGTGGTGTGCACCTCTCTCCCCTCCTCAGCCCTCCTCTCCCCTCCTAATGCTCCCCTTCTCTCCCCTCCCTCCCTCCTCCCTTGTCCCCATCTCCTCCCTTCCCACCTTTCCTCCCTCACCCCTCTCCTCCCCTCCCTCCCCTCCTCCCCCTCTCTTTCCTTCCACCTGCCTTCTTCCCCCCTCTGCCCCTCCCCCCTTCCCCTGCCCCTTCCCTTCACCTCCCCCCTCCCTTCTCTCTCTCTCTCTTTCCTCTTTCTTCTCTGCCAGGGTTGGGTAGGTTGTCTTGCGTGACCTGCATTCCAGAGGAAGGTGCCAATGTTCTGAAGTCTGACTAGGGTGTGTGTGTGTGTGTGTGTGTGTGTGTGTGTGTGTGTGTGTGAGAGAGAGAGGGGGGGGGGGTTTGGGGGGAGTATTGATTATGAACACTGCCCCTACTTGATGATGATTTTGAGTAGTAAGTTGCCCGTCGTGCTTCTCGGCGAGAAGGTAGAATCCGCAGCCCTTGGAGGGTTGCAGTTCTCAGCACCTTTGTGGACTGTCATGGTCTCAGCGCCTTGGCAGTGATATTCAATGGTGTGGATTGTGGTGTTGCTGCCCCTCAGAATCCTGCCCACCCCAGTCTCCCTGATTGACTGCCTGCAGCCTGTCCACACTTTGTGCAGGAGGGCTGCGTTTGCGCCTCCCACTCTGGCACTGTCACCTCTGCTGGACCCCCCACCTCTGCCGTTCGAGGGTCCCCTGACTCCCCAGGCTCAGAGCACTGTGGTGACGCCTGCCTCCTCTGCAGGCAAGCCCTGTGCTCAGCCCCAACGGCTCGTACCCTTTAACCCCTGGACATGACCCTTGTGCCCGGCAGCGCTTTAGAGCCCACGTCAGGCCCGTGTTGTGGCAGATGGTTGAGAGACGTCCCCCCAGTGCCCCTCTCTGCGGGCTTCCTCGTGGTTCCTTCTCGTGGCAGAAGGTAGTTTCCTTCCCGGTGCCCTTCAGAGTGCTTGTTAGGCTGGGCTAGCTTTAATGAGCTCTCTGGAGATGCTGCCAGGGGAAGTGTTGCTTTTGTGTTTTTGTTTTCCTTATCTGGAGGCAGCAGGTTGGGGAAGTAGATGAGACCCACGAGGGGGGAGAATGTTCCTCACTGAGTCCAGAGCTAAGGCTGTTCCCCAGCCCCTCAAACATCCTGGGTGTCAGCCACTGCTGCCGCAGGCCCCGCCATGGGGTGGGGATGGCGGCATGGCAGTTCCTAGTCAGCCATCCCGGCTCCCCTTCTGGAAGGCCTTGCCCACCCCCACACTCCACCATTTGCTCCTGGACAGCAGATGCTATCTGTTTGCTGGGTTGAGGGTAAGCGTGGAGGCCAGGGCAATGCGGGGGGCTGCCTGAAGCCCCAGACCCACAGCTGACCACAGAGCTGGCCCTCGTAGGAGCCCTCGCATTGGCTCTCAGACCCAGAAAATACTGGGTTCAGCAGGTGGACACAGAGGAAAGCGTACCCCCCCCCATTGCTCACAGCAGGGGGACAAATACATTCCCAATGATGGACACCCTGAAGGGGACAAACAAAAAGTGAGGGTCACTCTTGGGTCAGGAGCCCTTATCCAGGAGTGGTGCAGACTCAGGAGCCGAGTGGGCATCCGTCCCTGTCTGGAGAATGGGGGAGATGGAAACCAGAGCTCCCAGCCCTGGGGTCAGCGGGGGCTCTCTCAGAGAGGGACAGTCATTCCTCAGGCCTCAGTGCTCCTTCAAAATAGTGTTACTCACAGCAGAGGCCAGGGCTGACATCCCAGCTTGGCCACTTAGCCATGAGAGCCTGGGCTAACGTACCAGGACCCTAGGATCATACTTTTTTTGTTTGTTTGTTTGCTTTTTGGGTCACACCCAGTGATGCTCAGGGATGACTCCTGGCTCTGCACTCGGGAATCACTCCTGGTATTGCTCAGGGGACCATAGGGGATGCCGGGGATTGAACCTGGGTCGGTTGCGTGCAAGGCAAATGCCCTACCCGCTGTACTATCACTTCGACCCCAGGATCATACTTTTTTGAGTTTGGGGGAAAATTCCTAGCATACTCCTGGCCCTGTGCTCAGGAATCACTCCTGATGGGACTCAGGCTACCATATGTGGTACTGGGGTTGAAACCAGGTCAGCCACAGGCAAAGCAAGCCCCTTACCAACTATATTATCTCTCTGCTCCCAGATTTGCACTTTTTTTTTCAAACACAGAAACTATTTGGTTGGGATTTAACCTTCTATCTCCTAGACCAGTGACCTTAAACTTGAATAGTAGGAATGTGAGTAATTTACATTTACCACACCAGGTCTTGAGTGTGACCCCAGCATGGTCCCTGGAGCACAGTGGATGTATTTCTGTGGCCCCCAGCACTGATCCTTCAGGCCCACAGGATTGGACCAAGTATCGCCAGGAAAAACTCTTAGAACCCTGCACATCACTGGGGGCTCCCCACCCCAATTGAGGTTGTGACTTTTAGGGTTATTAAATCCTGTTTATGTCAAGCCCATTAGAATACATTTGTTTGATCACTCTATAGAACTAGAATCTGATTTCTACAGAGGGCAAGTTACAAAAAATGTGGTTTTCTCCCCACCTTCACTTTAAATCTGCCAAATGGCTTAACAAAGCTGTCTTGTTCTTTTGCATAAACACACCGAGACTGGAGAGCTCTCCATTTGGGATACCCTGTTATTTAATGAGAGGTCCTGGGGCCTGGCTAAAGACAGAGCAGGAAACACACCAATGATGGCATTAAAGGTAAAGGCCCTCCCGTTGATCATCGATTTGCTCGAGCGGGCCCAGTAACGTCTCCATTGGAGACTTTGTTGTTACTGTCTGGCATATCGAATACGTCACGGGGAGCTTGCCAGGCTCTGCCGTGCAGGCGAGATACTCTCGGTAGCTTGCCGGGCTCTCCGGGAGGGGCGGAGGAATCGAACTCGGGTGGCCATGTTGGCTGCGTGCAAGGCAAGCGCCCTACCGCTGTGCTATCGCTCCAGCCCCCTATGACAGAGAGCAGAGACTTTCTATCTGGATTTATGAAGACCACTATAGCGCCATGAAGCATCAAAAACGTACTGACGGTGCAGAAAGAAAAAAAGCAACTATTTCACTTTACTTACAATGAGATGCAACATACCCATTTTCTGTGGGTCCTAGTCTAAAAAAACATTAAGATCTGTAGAGATAGAACATACAGTTCAACATCGTATCTAATTCATTTAATCTTGTGTTGAAAACTTTGATTTCCAATTATCTAAGAGCACTGTAAGAGGAGCCCTGAATTAAGATCTGTAGAGATAGAGCATACAGTTTAGCATCATGTCTAAAAATTGTATGCTCTATCTCTACAGATCCTGATGCTATTCCCCCCTCACTGTGCCATCATTATTGTACAGATCTTAAGTTCCCTGGATCCCTGCTGGAGAGGAGGGGTGAGATAAAGGAGCTTTGGATTCCTCCAGTTTTATTTTATTTATTTATTTTTTTGAGTGCAGCTTTTATTTTTCTTTTTTAATTTTTATTAGTGAGACACCATGAGGTACAGTTGTAGACTTACAATTTTTGTGCTTGGGTTTCAATTATACAATGATCAAATACCCATTCCTCCACCAGTGCCCATTTCCCACCACCACGGATCCCAGTGTCCCTCCCACCCCCCATCCCTCCCATCCCACCCTTCCTCTGTGGCAGGGCATTCCCTTTTGTTCTCTCTCTCCTATTGGGTGTTGTGGTTTGCAAAAGAGGCAATGGGTGGCAGTCATGTTTGGTCTATAGTCTACTTTCGGCATGCTTCTCTCATCCTGGGAGGTCCTCCCTACATCCTTTATTTGGTGCTCCCTTCCTCTATCTGAGCTCCCTTTTCCCCTAGCATGTGAGGCTGGCCCCAAGCCATGGTGGATTCCTCCAGTTTTAAAACTTTCAGGAATCTATGTCTCAAAATTAAGTTACCAGTTTTTTCTTATCTCAGTTGTTTTAGATGTTGAGTTATCTAGGCCAGGTATTTTGCCAATCCCACGCAGAAATGAATAAATAAATAAATACATGTTTTTAGACATGAAAAAGGGCCTTGGTGGAACCCACATTTGAGGGGTGTTAGGATTTAAGACCAATCTTAGAGCAACTGAAGCTTAAGGCAATATGACAAATTTTCAGGGTTCTGTCATCTTTCAGAAAGGTGTCCCATTTTACTGGACCCATGCAATGATATTGCGACAGAGGATTAAAGATGCTCAAAGGTGTTGAGAAGAGAAAGCAGGCTGTCTATTCTTACCATCGATGCAGTGTATTTATTTGCTATAGGCAAGGGGTCAAAAGAAGGTGCTATTAAAGCTTATAGAGGTAGAATTACAATTTAAACCAAGAGTATCACATTTGTCTGGCCCTAGAATAGCCACCTTATTCACATAAGGCAAGTTGGCAACATAATCTGGAAAAAAAAGCTGATTACTCTCATTTCCCACCCAATTATTCATATTCAGAAGCCACTAAAGCCAAAGGAGCTGTTCCAGCCACTTAAATGTTAAAGTGGCTCATTTTTTTTTTCCTTTCAGTAATAGGCCCTGAAACTGGCCTGGAATTCCAGCAGGAAAGCCTGATCTTTTAAACATACTTAAGATAAAAGTTTTGCAACCAATTCTATAACTCTAAACCATTACTCTTTGAACCTACTATTATGTACCACAATTATTTCAACTCACAACATTTTTTAAGAGCAGATATCCTAATGCTGAAACAAAACAAATATGCACGTTTAGACGTATCGGTATAAGAAAACCTTTGACCATCATCAGTTTTTATGAAACACAAGAAAATCTTCTTTGACTTAATTTCAGTCATTCTTGTACCTTGGTTATTTGTAAAACAGCTTAACTTCTCATTAAATTTGGCTTTCGATCGATCTGCTCCAGATGTTATCTAACCCTTCAAGAAAGGCAGGGAGGAAACTGATGGACTGAGAAAGGAAGGGGCCATCCCCTATTGGCAGATTGGGACCCTTACCTCATGTTTCCCAGCCTGAACCAGCCTCTGTTTCCTGCCCCGTTAAAAATGGGTCAAGAAAGGGCTTTTGTTAATATAAAGCCGACAAACTGAATAATGCTGAGGTTTTTGTAAGCTTAAGATGGTCAGATGTTACCATTTTTGACTTCCCTAGTATGTGGCTGGCAGCCTTTCAGTAACTGGGAGGGAGAAGGGCCACCAGGCAGCAGCCAAGGGGGAAGGGGAGCAGGAGCAAAGTGGCCGGACATGCAGCGGGAGAAGGAGGGGCCCCAAGAAGCTCTGTGGGGGTTAACGAAAGCTTGGCAAGAGCTGGTTGGCAGTGGGGGCGGGTGGCAGGGGGAGGGCATGGGGCCCTACGGAGCTGACGGGAACAGGAAGCTCAGGGAAGCACAGCAGGAGTAGGTGGGGCCCCATGGGAGTTGGTCGGGCCCCATGGAAGGGAGCACGGAAGTAGTGGAGAATCACAAGTGAAAGAGCATGGAGAGTGGGGGCTGGAGCGATAGCACAGTGGTTAGGGCGTTTGCCTTGCACGAGGCCGACCCAGGTTCAATTCCCACCATCCCATATGGTCCCCTGAGCACTACCAAGTAATTCCTAAGTGCAGAGACAGGAATAACCCCTGTGCATCACTGGGTGTGACCCCCCCCCCCCCCAAAGAAAAGAGTTTGGAGAGTGAGATGGGCTTGAGGAGAGGGGAGGGGAGTGGAGGGAGAGAGAAAGACAGAAGTGCAAGAGAGAGGGCCTGTATTTAAGATCTTCCTCTCCTCTGGCCCTGGGGCCCACATACTGGCAGTGCTGTCGGAGGGCCATTAAGTCAAGAGTCAAAGGTCCCATTTTCAGACCACGCAGGCACTCCAGTGAGGTATCAGACTTAGGTTTTAAGTTTCCTATCTGAATTTGTTCACGACCAAACCTCAGGAAGGTACAATAAATAACGGGGGAGGTTTGAGCGAGTACTTGAAGTCTCAAGCACCTTTAGATACACCCAGAAAATGGTGGTGATTAGAGAGGAAGAGAATGCCTTCTATCCTGCCTCCCACGGAAGAGCGGGGTGAGCAGACATCCCAGTGACTCCAGTTTCCTGGACGAAGACTTACTCTGACTCGAACTCAAGGCTTCTGGAATTTAGGTCGCAGGGCTGGCATTTAGGGTACAGTGCAGCTGGGTGGAAAGGTCATGGGACAGAAATAGACAGAGGGGCCGTATTTACCATATTTACTTACCGAGGTCAGTCCAGAATCCAGGAAGTGGTGGTAATCAGTGCCTAGATGGGGGTGGAGGAAGGGTTTCGGGCACCACCGTGATAGGTCGGAGACCTCATCTGGCACAGACAGAAGGACAGAGACAAGTAAAGGGGAAGGAATAGGAGAAGTTTATTGAGGTATGTTTCCGGGCAGACCCAATACCAGCCCCTGGAGAGACTGGTGTAGAGTCGTGCTCAGGGAAAGACGAGTGGGGCTTTTAAGTTGTCTCGGGCGGGGAAGGCAGCAGTCACCAGAGGAACAGGTGCTTTGGGTCTGGCCCTCTGTTATCTGTAAGGTCTGTGGAAGGAAGCATGGAATGCAGCCTGGTGGCTTCCTGGTGCTAGGTGACCATAAGTCCTCCTAGGGACAGGGGCGATCTTTCATTCATCAGCTAGCTACCATTTGAGCAAACCTTCGGAAGCACAGGCTTCCTGAATGCCGCCCAGCTTTGCAGGCTGACCCAGCCCTCAGCCCTCAGAGACCCACTGGGCGCCAAGCATTCAAGCGCCCGCTGAGCTAAGAGCCGGGCATCTCAAACACACGCCCCCTCCCTTCTCTGCTGGGGTCTGCTTCTCTCAAAAATAAATCTGGGGTGGGGTCCTGTTCCAGGACAGAAAGCGAATGGGCTTAAAACAAAGAGGAAAGAAAGAAAGCTAATGGACTTAAATAAAGGAAGGTTCTGGTTTTCCAGGTGGAGAAGTGGGAACCAGAGGTGGTGCCATGGCAGAGGGTGTGGGGGGCTCTGGTCTGGCTCTGTGTCCTCTGTGGCAGGCTTGCTGTATCTGGCACTCACTCAGGCCTGCCGTGACTTGGTTGGTGTCAAGGCAGAAAAAAGCCAGCACCTCCCGGGGGTCCCCTCCTATTCCTGTGACAGCTACTTAAGGCCCATTGACCAGAACTGGGTTTCGCCATCACCTGAAGGTATCTCCAGGGAGTCCTGGGAAACCTAACTTTGCTTTGAGGGCCTCTCGGCAAGTGTTAGCAGGGAGGTTGTCCGCAGGAATCGAGTGTGTCCACCAGGAGCAATTATGATGGACCCATAGGCCTCTGCCCAGATTTGAGAAATCCTACCTCATTGGCTTCATGGTTCCACCTAGGTAGCTCTTCAGTGCCTTCAAAAAGTCTACCACCAATGGCTGGAGTGATAGCACAGCGGGTAAGGCGTTTGCCTTGCACGCAGCCAACCCGGGTTTGATTCCCAGCATCCCATGTGGTCCCCTGAGCACCGCCAGGAGTAATTCCTGAGTGAGCCAGGAATAACCCCAGTGCATCACCGGGTGTGACCCAAAAAGAAAAAAAAATCTACCACTGAGGAGAAGAAAAATATGTCTCCCACCTGGAGTTTGCTTAAGAGCTACAGGTTCATTTCCCACTTCCTGGGCCCTCCTAGGGAGCGTTGGGCCTGGGCATGCTTGGAAGGGGACTTGCTGCTTCCAATTACAGTGAACTCTTCTTCAAAGTTGAAGGTGTGTCTCCTCTGGTGATTGATTCAGATCACAGCCAGCAAGTGAAAGAGCAGTCAGTCAATATTTAAATTGGCTGAAAAGCCCCCCCCCCCCCCCCCCCCCGCTGGCTTTGCTGCCTTGGAGGTCAGGGTGTCAGTGTCTCAGTGCATCTGGTGTCTGCCTGGTAATCTCCCCCACCAGCCACCCTCCCCAAAGCACTTTGGGGAGCTGCTGGCAGGCACAGACGCTGCCCAGCGTGTTTTCCCAAGACTGCCATCTCTTCCCACACCATATATATACACTTGCCAGTGGGCGCCCCTAAGTTGTGCCAGCCTAATTTGCATGCTAATTTGCATGACTTTGCCCCTGACACTCTCATCCATGGTTGGCGGTACAGAGCTTCATTGTTTAGGGCTTGTCCTGCCAGCTGCTTTCTGCATCTCAGGATGCTTCCCAGCCCTGGCCCGGGTGCAGAGACACACACACTCGTCCTTTTCATGATCTCTCTTCCCAAGAAGAGAGTCTGGAGTCAATTTATGCAAATTGCCATGCACATTTCCACCGCAGACTCTATTACTGGGTCTTGTCAAAATGTGATGCAGAATTATACTTCACAATATAGCAAAGAAGATTTCCAACAAGTGCCTGAGAAGATATCTCTTTCCGGGCTGCAGGGGGTCGGGGGTGGGGGTGACATGCCTTCTGTCTTCTCTGAGTGTCTGAGCACCTCTAACGTGGTTCGCCACCTTGTGAAGGCGGTCGCCGTGTGTGCAGTTAGGGGTCTGCTCTTTGGGCTTGCTCACGTTTTGTGCGAGCAAAGCATGGACTATTTCCCACAGGCAGCAGAGTTGGGTGCTTGGATTACTGAGGGATTACAGAAGCCCTGCGGGGCAAGGGACCTGCCACAGCACTGGGCATCAGAACATGGGAAACACAGGGGAGGGAAAGGGGAAAGAGGGGGTTCACAGAGTGGCACGGGGGTCCTATCCTGTGTTGGTGCCACGTCTCGAGGTCTTGGTAACCTGTACATAGTCCATTCTGTCACAGATGCCGTGCAAGGGTAAGGTAAGTTTCCTTGCTTGGAATAACACCACTTTGATCCGTGGCACCATATATGGTGTCTCAGGTACTCCCAGGGGTGACCCCAGAGCACAAAGCCAGTAGTATCCCCTGAACACTGCTGTGTAGAACCCCCTTGAAAAAGTTTGCAAGACATAACATTTACGAGCATTTGGGCCAGAGATAGTATAGGAGGTAAGGCACTTGCCTTGCGCCTGGTTTTTTCAGCTGGCCCTCGCTCCATCCCTGGCCCTGCATATGGCCTGTTTAGCGCCTCTAGGGGATGCTGCTGATCATAGAGTGAGGAATGGCCTCGGAATGCCCCACCACACGCTTTTCTGAATTTAAAAAAGATATAATGGTGTAAAAGAAATTATTCTGTCCCAGCAAGAGGAAGTGGAGTGCAGAGAACAGCAGGCTAGAAGCATTGAATTCAGCAGGGTCTGGAAACACTTGCTTATTGGGGTGTTCCTGGGGGTCCCAAACACAGAAGCCTGGAGATATTGCCCTTCACGAGATCACTAAGTCCCTTCAGTGTGAGACTTTTGTGCCACTGACTCACCACCAGGAGCAAACGAAGCCTCCTTCCCACAACCCCAGCTAGCTGCTCACCCTGTCAGTGACCTCTCAGGGCTGTGTTCCACACACGCCAGAACCGTGGCTGGGGGGCTCCGCCAGGTGCCGGGTATCTGTGGGCCTCCTTGTCAGCCCCCACAATTGTTCAGAGAAAGCAGTCTTATGGGGAGCCTGTGTGGGCTCCAGCCATGGGAGGAAGCGCCGTGTCGCCTTTCCGGCCGAGAGCCAGGCAGGCTGCCGGACATGTATGCCTGCTCACCTGTGTCTACTCACATGCACACCTGCGCGCCAACGTGGGCTCCCCTTTGGCTGTTCTTGGGGCCCTAATGGAGGGCACAGCTTAACCTGGGGAGCTCCAGGATCTTCCATCAGATATCCCCGAGTGTCCTTTGGGTCCATCACTGGAGATGATCCAAAATATGCAAGTACACTGGCACTTTTTATTTCATCTGTCTGGTATTACGCCCATCACTAATTTCAGAATTCCAGATACTGTATTTTTTCATTCTAAATTTGCATTTCGGTCTTTAAAAGATTTTAATAACATTTCTGCTGAGATCATCTGTTTTGTTTTGGAGCCACACCCAGCTATGCTCAGGGGGTTACTCCTGATTTTGCGCTCAGGAATCACTCCTGGTGATGCTTGGGGGACCACATGGGATGCCAGGGATAGAATCCGGATCTGCTGCATGCAAGACAAGCCCCTTACCACTGTACTCTGGCCCACTGCTGAGACAATATTCATCTATATCTTCATTATGCATCTATTTGTCTTTGTGGATTTGAGCAGTGCATTGTCTGTATATTATTGGTTTGTAGAAGCTTGCTGCATTCAACACCTGGGTCACCTCAGAGCTGGCCTCCATTTCCTTGGAAACGGCATTTACTTCATAGGCTGCTCCCACTGAGGTGTGCTTCACACGCTGTTTGTCCCTTTGGAAGGATACCTGTGGGACCTGGATTCCACATTTCTCCTTCCTGAGATCAACTCAGTCATTAGCGGAAGTTGAGCTTTGATTTGTCCCTTTGTTTTCAGTCGCAAGAAGGCTGCTTAGGCTCTCTGTGGATCCGGCACCTTAGGGCAGAATGTGGGCTATCTTCTCTGTAACCTTCTTATTTCCAGAACATTCCATCCTCTCTGAAGCCTGTGATAGTGACCCTTTTGTCACCCTCTCACCTCTCGCCCAGGTGAAGGTGAGTCTGCCAGGCTTTACCGCCTCTCAGCTCTCATGTGCTCAGGGAGCAAACGGTCCTGAAGAGCTGAGACGTTCCCATTCTTAAATATCCACTTTCTTCTGATTTTGAGCCCATTCCAGCCTTAGAATTGTCGCTTGTGGGCTTAGTTCAGAGTCAGCCTTAGTTACGTGCAGGAGGGCTGCAGGGGCCTCATCATTACTGAAACCAGAACCCAGTTTCTTCCCTCAGGGACTTTCCCTGGAACACCCCCCTCCCCCCCCCCACCCCCACACCCCTCCAGCTTCACCTGCTGTAGTTAGTTCACTGCAGGACCCCACAGGTGCCCCAGCTGGTCTGAAATCACTCAGAAACGCCCCTTCCCCTTCTTTTGGACCTCTCCAGCCATCCCCGTGCTTTTCCTTCAGGGACCACAGTGCCAGGTGCTGCTTTAGCGAGATGCCAAGTTCAAGGCTGAGTCTGGGGCTTAAGTGCATGCAAGAGTGTTCCGGGGTCCCAGTGTTTCCTGTGGGGCAGGGCCCGGGCTCACTGGGACTCACTGCAGGAGGTGTGTGGGCGTCAAGACACGTGTGAGTCGTCCGTGCCTACACTGGGTGTCTCGGAGGCGCTGCCCACTGAAGACCCCAACCTCCTGCCATCTGGCCTTTTGGGGAGAGATGGGTCCAGCTGGCTGTGGTGTGGGCCAACTGACTCTGCCTTGTTTCTGGGAAAACAGATGATGCCAAGGAACTAGAATGTTCTAACAGCCAAGCCGGCAAGGGCTGCTTCTACGGTCCTTGTTTCTGGGGCCAGGCTCAGTGGCCTGTGTGATTCAGTGGCAGAGCACATGCCTTATTTGTGTAAAGCCCTGGGGTGCCATCCCTGGCACTTAATACTGCCCCCAACCAACCCCAACAGCACAGCTGGGTGTAGCCCAGGTGCCCCCTTCCCCTCACCTCACCAGTTGTTTGTATTCTGTGAGAACTGACTTGAGGTGCTGGAGAGAGAGTCCAGTGGGCAGCATGCTCGCTTTTGCACGTGGAAAACCAAGGTTTGACCCTGGTACCCCATATTGTCCCATGAGCCCCTCCAAGAGTCATCCCTGAGCTCAGAGCCAGGAGTGATCCCTGAGCACCACCGGGTATGGCCCAGAAACAGAGAGCTGACATTTGCTGCTGCCGTCGTCATTAGAATGCAGATGAACTTCCACTTGAGTGGGTTCTTCGGAGCTACCATGGCTAAGGGCGGCTGACAGGACCCTCCCAGGACACAGATGCAGCAGCATGTCCTGAATAAAGCCTTCAGGAAGCAGAGGGAAGCAGGCAGACGGGAGCTGGGGAGAGCTGGCCGCCAGCCGGCCCTTTCTCACCTCTGTGTCCTTAGCCCTCAGTGAGCCTCAGCTTCTTCTTGCACGAACATGGCCATCCCATCATCTCTCATACCACGTAGGGACTGTGCCGCAGGGCAGCTGTGAGTGAGCCTGGCTCACACTGTCCGCAACTGTGAACCCCAGAATGACCATCCTACGAGGCTTGGTTGAGGCTTGGTTGACAGTCTGCTTATTCAACAAGCTCTGAAAGGACTCTGCTACCCCCACCCCGACCCTGCCCATCCTTCATGAGGTACCATGATTTACAGTGTGTTAAAGATAGTGTCATGCCGATAGCACCTCCACCCCCAGAGTGCCAGGAACCTCCCAACCCCCTGCCCTCTCTAGTTTTGTTGCCTTTGGCCATTATTTTTGTTCCCTTACTTTGGCTGGAGTGATGGCACACCAGTAGGACATTTGCCTTGCATGCAGCCGACCTAGCCGACCCAGGTTCAATTCCTACGCCTCTCTTGGAGAGCCTGGCAAGCTACCAAGAGGATCTAACCTGCACAGGAAAGCCTGGCAAGCTCCCTGTGGGGTATTCAATATGCCAAACACAGTAACAAGTCTCACAATGAGACATTACTGGCCCTGCTTGAGCAAATCAGTGAATAATGGGATGACAGTGCTACAGTGCCACTACTTTGTATCATAGGCTGGAGTGATAGCACAGTGGGTAGGGCCTTTGCCTTGCACCCAGCTGACACGGGTTCAATTCCTCCGCCCCTCTTGGAGAGCCTGGCAAGCTACCGAGAGTATCCCACCTGCATGGCAGAGCCTGGCAAGCTACCCGTAGCATATTCGATATGCCAAAAACATTAACAACAAGTCTCACAATGGCGACATTACTAGGCCTGCTGGAGCAAATCTATGAACAACAGAATGACAGTGCTATAGTGCTACTTTGTATCATTATTTTTTTTCAAAGATTTGGTTTTTAACGATCATTATCTTTTATTCAGAAACACCCCCCCTCTTTTGGGGGGTTTAATTTCTAAGTGTTTGCATTTTCCTGTTTCTGTTTGTGAGTGATTTCCGTTTTCAAAGCACAGTGCCTGACAGGTTACTTAATGTGATTTCTATCTTCTTGATTTTATAGAGATACATTTTGGGACCCTGGGTGTGGTTTAGCTTGGAGCATGTCCCGGGTGCCCTAGATGGGATATTCTAGGTTCTTGCTTGTACCTTGCTTTTTCCTTTTGTTTTGTTTTGGGGCCACACCCAGTGGTGCTCAGGGCTTGCACCAGGCTCTGCACTCAGGAATCACTCCTGGCAGGTTTAGGGAACCATGTGGGGCACCAGGGATCAAACCAACCCGAGTTGTCCACACGCTGTACTGTCACTCCTGCCCCTGTCCTTGCTTGTGGTTTTGGTTTCGCTCACCTGGCAGTGGTAAGGGGCTACTTCTGGAGCAGTGCTTGAACTTCATTCCTGGAGGTCCTAAAAGGATCTTGGGGCACCCGGACTCAAACCTGGGTGTCCTGTGTGCAGAACAAATGCCTCCACCTTTCTCCTTTGCCTCTGATGGACCGTGAAGCAAGGTTCCAGGCATTGCGTGTTGTGAGCCACTGAGTCCCTGGCCAGGAGAACAGGCTGGCTTGTGTGTGATCTTTCTACTTTAGTAGGAAAACTGTTGCCTGCGGAGCTGGGTGTGACCAGTCATGGGAACTCAGCCTTGTGGAAAAGCCCCGGAAAAGATGAAGCATCAGAGGAGCTGGGCGATGAGTCTGCTCAGGGAGCTGCAGAGCATGTCCAGGTGTGAGCAGGGGCGTGGTGGTGGGCATGGAGAGAAAGGACAGGTGAGAAGACACTCAAAAGACAGAGTGATGGGGCCGGAGCCATAGCACAGCAGGGAGGGCATTTGCCTTGCACGCGGCAGAGCCAGGTTCAATCCCCGGCATCCCATATGGTCCTCCGAGCACCACCAGGAGTAATCCTGAGTGTAGAGCCAGGAGTAACCCCTGAGCATTGTCAGGTGTGATTCCCTCACTTTTCGGCAGAGTAGCCAGCTCAGCCATTTCTCTCCTGGGAGGGAGTGGATAGATGAGTGGGCCGGTGAGGATCTTGGGGGCTTCCAGGAGCTCAGGAGCCTGGGAGCCTGGGAGAGGGTTGGCAAGGAGGGTCTGGCAAGCCTTCCAGTACCTGCCGCGGGGAGGTAGGCAGGAGGCATCAGTTCACCCTCTCTGGAGCAGGGAGAGTCCTTGGAGCCACTGACTGGACAGTAGGGAGCACCAGCGTTTCACTCAGACAAGAGTCAGAGGGGAGAGGCCAAAGATAACCGTGTCACAAAAGGCAGAGAAGTGTCAAGGACAATGGTTAACAGCACCTGGCTGGGTCAGGTCCCCCCAGGCAGGAGAGGAAATGGCAGTCGCAGCCTCAGCAGTGGCCTTTTTTGTGGGCCCTGGGCCACGAACCAGACTGGTGGCCAGTTAAGTGGTGGCAGCGGGAAAGGAAATGAAGACAGTGACTTTGAGGGTCCCCTTCAGTGAGCAAACCGTCGGAAGAGGTGAGAGACTGCAGATGTAGAGACGGGATGAATGGTTTTTAATGTGAGAATGTAGGGAAGGAGGAAGGGGAACATGAGGGAGGGGCCAGGGCCAGGAGGGGCTGAGGCCCAGAGGAGAGGCAGACTCTCCCCAGGGAGAAGGGACCATTGTCAGAGCTCAGCGAGAGGCTGGAAAAGGTGACACCACTTTGTAAGTAGTTTTTTTGGTTGGTTGGTTTGGTTTGGTTTGGGGCCACACCTGGCCCAAAACTCAGGGCTTAGCGCGAAGGGCTTAGTCCTGGTTCTGGGTTCTGATCATGCCTGGTGGACTCGGGGGACCATGTGGGGTGCCTGTGATCGAACCCGATCATACATGTATAATAAGGCGAGCACATTACCCGCGGCACTATCTCTGTGCCCCCCTGCAAGTAGTTCTTTTTAAATCCTGTTTCTGCAATGTCCAGCTGTCGATGCTGGCAAGTAAATTAACATCTATCCCTCTCAGAGTTCTTAACTGCGGCATTGGACCCTTAAAGAGCGTCACTGATGGGGCTTGAGATATTGCAGAGACTGACACACAGACCTGGCACGTGGCAGATTCCCATCCTTGACACCACATGGTCCCCTGAGCATCACCAGGTGCAGCTCTGGAGGCCCCTGAGGCTGTTGGTTGTGACCCTAGAGGCCCCAGAATCACTAGGGTGGTCCAGGTAATCTACGGCACCACAGCACCCAGCAGCACCAGGTCTTTGGAGCCTTGCATTGAACCAACTAGCCAGGAATCTCTGGGTAAGGTCCCTGGGTTTCCTTAGCAGTGTTTGGTAGATCCCCACCCCCACGATCACCCCCAATTAGCACTGTCCAGCACTGTCTTCCCGTTGTACATCGATTTGCTGAGTGAGCCCAGTAACGTCTCCATTATGAGACTTCTTGTTACTGTGTTTGGCATATTGAATACGTCATGGGTAGTTTGCCAGGCTCTGCCGTGCGGGCGAGATACTCTTGGTGGCTTGCCGGGCTCTCCGAGAGGGGCGGAAGAATCGAACCCGGCTGGGCCGGGCTGGCTGCGTGCAAGGCAAACGCCCTACGGCTGTGCTATGGCTCCAGCCCCTCACCCCCAATAATGCGTGTAATACATGCACTGTAACTAGTCACTTTAACTGTGGTTATCAGTGTTACCTTGGAGTATAGGAGCAAGGAACTGAAGTATCTTCCAGTGAAAGTTTTGAATGAAGATTCAGGAGCATATCCTGTGGGACATACTGAGGAGCAGGGAACGTTATAAATAAGTAGGAGGTGACTGAGGTGAAGATGCCTGTTTTTGTATCTATCCACAGACTTGCTGTTTCCAGGGAATACACGTTTGATGCTTTTGTATCATTTAAAGCTTAAGATCCTCCCTCCTCCTCCTCCTCCTCCCCCCCTCCTCCTTCTCCTCCTCCTCCTCCTCCTCCTCCTCCTCCCTCCTCCCTCCTCCCTCCTCCCTCCTCCTCCACCTCCTCCTCCATCAGACCCTGTGATACTCAGAAGTTATTCCTGCCTCTACACTCAGGAATTATTCTTAGTGGTGGACAGGAGACCATATGGGGATCCAACCCAGGTCGACTGCATGCAAGGCAAATTCCCTACTCGTTGTACTATCACTGTGACCCCAAAAAGCTTAAGATTTCAATCTGTAGAATTTTCCTTCTGCCCGAAGCACTTATTGAAATGAGGACTCTTAGGTGACAATTTTATCACACTTCTCCCTATCTGAAAATGTCTTGTTTAGCCTCCATTGCTGACAGGAACTGTCACTGCTTGAAGTATTCCAGGCTGACATATCAGTGGTGGCTGTTTCTTAGATGACGTGAAGTTGTATTTTCATTGTCTTCTGCCCTTGCTGTTTCTGATGAAAATCAGTGTCATTTTGTCATTTGTGTAATTGTTTCCTTCTATATCAGGGTCTTTCTTTTTTCCTCATTATTGAGGATAGACACAATCACCAATTATTTTTCTCCAAAGTTTTTTTTCCCCAAAAAACTTTCCATTTTACCTCAACCACATTTCTTTGATGTTCAATAAACCTAAAACAGGAAAACCCTCCCAGCTGGTCACAGTAAATTTTGTGGCACAGGGGCACAGCACAGGGATCAAACTCAGGGCTTCAGCTCTGACAGCCAGGCTCTGTGAGCCACTGAGCTGCCCCTTGGAGTCTCCTGACTTTATTTTTGCCTCAAAAGACTTCACTGCTTCTAGAATGATTCACTATTCATTGTAGAAAATGGGGGAAGCTTAAAGGAAGAAGACTGTCTCCCAGAAGGCACCCAGACATGCACAAGGCCTCCGCTGTTCCCTTGACTTTGTTACCTTAGATGGAATGCAGTGACTGATCCACTTCAGCTGGCCCAACTGGGGCCCCCTGACACGGCCTGTCCTAACCCGCGCCTTTTCTCCTTTCACTCCATGACTGTCTCCCCGAACCTTTACATCTTCTGCCTGAATGGGGTTTCTGCTGGCTGCAAGGGGTTGGGGTGTTCTAGTCCCAGGAACGTTCCAGCTGGCATGTGAGCACGGCTGCTCCTGAGTGGCTGAGCCCTTGTGGTTATTAATGACATGTTCCTTCATTTCACACCAACAGCACCTTCGCCCTGAGCTCAGACACGGGGCATGTGCGGGTGAAGGTCCCTGCCCGGGGTCACACAGCCAGTGAGCAAGGGCTCTGACCTTAAGGCTTCCCGGCCATCTGCACCCTTCCCAGCTGCCTTGCCAAGTCACAGGTCTGACAAGGGGTGCTGGGTGTTTGGGCCAGGAGAGCCGGAGGGGTCCCGTGGAGCGGGGATGTGCAGGAAGAGAGGCAGCTGCTCTGCCAGGGAGGCGGCAGGCCCTGCAAGGCAGGCAGGAGACCCCCAGCTCCTGCTCCAAGACGCCGTGGTCTACCCAGAGCTGGGCCTGGTCGGCTCATTAGCCCCTCCCCCAACATGTCCCTCTCCCTCATCCCCACTGAGCTTGACTGGCTTCCTTAGGGGGACCAGGGAAGGCCCGGGACAGCAGCGCCGGCAGGACACAGCTTGCACAGGGATGGCCCCCCTCGCCGGCTCTGTGGCAGCCCCTTTGATCTTCCTGCCCTCTCTCTGACAGGCCACCATCGGGATCGACTTCTTGTCCAAAACCATGTACCTGGAGGACCGCACGGTGAGTGTCTGACCTGCGAGGCGGGGGGAGGGCCGGGCAGGGGGCCCCTGGTCAGCTCACCCCCGGGGTCCACACTGGGTCTGGCCCTCAAGGAGCCCAGCCTGCCCTCCTGAGCCTCCGGCACCTCTGCCCGGGACAGGTGCGGCTGCAGCTCTGGGACACGGCCGGCCAGGAGAGGTTCCGCAGCCTCATCCCCAGCTACATCCGCGACTCCACGGTGGCCGTGGTGGTGTACGACATCACAAGTGAGTGCGGCCGGTGCCTGGGGGCCGGGGGTGAACATGGGGGGGAGCGTGGGGGTGGGGGTGTGGAGGGCATCGCAGGGAGGCGTGGCGTGTATGGAGTGGGATGTGAGCTTTGTGTCGGTGTATGTGTGGGTGTGTGGGGGGGGTGTTGAACGTGTGTGTGGTCTGGGGGATGTGGCGCGTAGTGTACGGGGTGTGTGGATGGGTGTGGTACAAGGTGGACAGTGTGTGGGGAATGTGTGGTGTGTGGAGTATGTCTGTATGGGTGTACATGTGTGTGGTGTGCATGGGGTGTGTGATGTGTGTGGCATGTGTGTAGTATGTCTGTGTATGTGTTTATGTATTTGTGTGTACGTGTATGGGATGTGTGTGGTATATATGTTTATGGGTGTATGTGTGTGTGGTGTGTATGGGATGTGTGGTGTGTGCTCAATGTTTATAGATGTGTATGTGATATATATGTATGCATGTGATATGTGTGTAGCATGTCTGTCTGGGTGTATGTGTGTGGTGTGTGTGTAATATGTGTATGGGTGCATGTGTGTGTGGTCTGTACATGTGTGGGGTGTGTGGTATGTGTGCAGTATGTCTGTGTATGGGTGTGTGTGTGTGGCGTGTAGGTGTGTGTGATATGCGTTTAATATGTCTGTGGACGGGTGCACGTGTGTGTGGTGTATGGAGTGTGTGGTGTGTGGTATGTGTGTAGTGTATCTGTGCATGGGTGTATGTGGCGTGTAGGTATAGGTGTGTGTAGTATGTGTGCGGTGTGTCTGTGTGTGTGTACAAGCATGTGTATGATTTGTGTGTGGTGTCATACTGTGAGACTCCCTAGTGGGAGGCAGCTGGGGGGGGTCACCCATTCCTCACTGCTCTGAGCTGCCAGAGCATGCTCAGTCTCCTGCCCCTGGAGGTCTGTGGGGGCCTGTAAGGGCCTGTCCCACCCTCCTGTTCCCAGGCGCATGCCTTTCCTGCACGCCTATACGCATACCCCAGGGCGCTCACTCCTGCTCTGCCCCCGCTTTGCACCTCCAGACCTCAACTCCTTCCAGCAGACCTCCAAGTGGATCGATGATGTCCGGACGGAGCGGGGCAGCGACGTCATCATCATGCTGGTGGGCAACAAGACAGACCTGGCCGACAAGAGGTAGGTGGGTGCCAGGGGCAGCAGCGCCAGGACAAGCCCCGCCTGAGCTCGGCCATTCTGACCTGCCCCAGGAGTCTGCAGAAGTTCCCCCGGGATCCTGGCTTTCAGGGAGCCTGGGAATGCAGGGATGAGGGGTGGTCAAGGATGAGGAGCAGGGTGGAGTCAAAGGGGGTCCTCACAGGAGTCGGTCCTGGCACAGTCAGCACTGGGGAGGGGCAGAAGCTCTGCCTGGTGTGCTGGTGCATGACTGGGTGAGGAGAGGCATGTAGGGGTGCTGCTGAGTAGGCAGGGGTGTGGCTAGGCATGCAGGGGTGTAACAGCGTGCAGGAGTAGGACTGGATGTACGGGCATGTGTTTGGGCATGCAGGGGTGCTGCTTGATATCCAGGGGTACAGCTGTCCGTGTAGGGGTGTGGTTGGATTCATGGGCATGACTGGGCATGCAGGGGCGTGGCTGGTCATGCAGGGTGCAGCTGGGCATGCAGGGCCATGAGCTCCTCTGTGCAGCCTGCATTGGCCTGGAGCTGGGGTGCCTGGCCCAGCCGTTAGAGTGAGGTTTGGGGCTTGAGCCCCACCAGCCCCATGCATAGCTGTTGCTGCTCCCAGGATGTGTCTGCCCCTAAAGTGCCCTGGAGTGTGGGTGGGTGGCACCGCCTGAGATAGGGGTGGGGGTGCCTGCTCTAGAGAGGCTGCTCTGGGGGCTGGAGCCTGGATCACTGGGTTATAGCCTTACTGTGAGAAGCCCCTCCAGGCTCCATGGCTAAGGCCCATGGGTTGGGGGCTGTCACTGTCCCCCAAGTCCGTTTAAAAGGGGCCTCTGCTGGCTGCGGGGGACAGAGGGACCCCAGTTTCAACCCTGTGTCCTGAGCAGGTGGTTCCCTGGAGGGCGCCCTGGGGCAGGGGCGGCAGGTCCTATGAGTCAGCAGGGAGGCTGGGCGGTGCCCCTGGCCAACCCAGGTGCCCTGGTCCTCAGGCAGATCACCATCGAGGAGGGGGAGCAGCGCGCCAAGGAGCTGAGCGTGATGTTCATCGAGACCAGCGCCAAGACCGGCTACAATGTGAAGCAGGTAGGGCCTGAGGCCTGCCTGGGGTGTGGACAGGGCGGTCCGAACCTGGCTCCAGGCCTGGGAAAGCTGCCTTTGCTCGGGATGGGACGGACAGCCTGGAGTGGGTAGGCCACGGGGCTCTGGGGGCTGGGGTTAGCATGGCATCTGCCCTGGGGGCTTTTGAGGGGAGATCCCAGGTCCAGGACCAACTGACCTGGGCTGGAAACAGCTGCCCTTTCTCTCGCTGGCCTGCCCCCGTCATGCTCTGCAGGAGACCCCCTATGCCCTGTCCCCCACCCTGGTGTTGCGGGGGCTGCCTCTGTGTCGAGGTGTTAGACCTTGTGGCCTGTGGTCCCCCATAATCCTCCGGGCACCCAGTGCTGCCCGGGCACCGTCTGTCTGTCTCTAAAGGGCTGGGAAACACTTTTAGGCTTCTTGGCCCCCACGTCTGCAGTCCCCAGGCTTCAGCAGCTGGCCAGGGGCTCTTGCTTCAGAACAGGGTCGGCTATGTCGTGGAGGAGACTCGGAGAAGTGGTGGGAGGGAGACGGCTGGGGGCAGCCAGGCTGGTGGCTGTGGGGAAGGTGGGGAGGAACAAAGTGGGGGAGCGGAAGCCCAGAATCCCCAGATTCAGGCCTCTCCCCTACCCACCTGGTCTGCCTCCCAGCTCCTTCCTTGGGAGAGCAAGTCCAGGGCAGCTGCGGTACATCCTGGAGAGGGAACGCCACGCTTGTGGCCGCCAGAGGCGCCAGACAGTGCTCTTGGTGGCGCTGATCGAGTCTGAGAGCAGAGGCAGGGCCAGCCCTAGACCATCCACAGGACCACTAAGCTCAGTGAAACGCTGATGCTGCCCTTCTGGAATGTTCTAGAAGCTAGGCAGTGATCTGTGGGAATTGTGTGGTCCGGAACCCAGGTGTTTTAGAGAGGGGGCCCAGATTCTGGGCCTCTAAACACAATTGTGTCCGCTCTTGAAGGTCCCCCAAGAGTGTCCTGACTGGCCGTCTGGCCAGCGGCAGACACAGGCCGTGTGGCCAATGTGGCTGCTGGGACGGGAGCAGGAAGGGACGCTGGTGAGGAGGGGCCTGGCCCTCTGCACCCTCTCTCCCTGTGCATGCTCCTCTCTGCAGCCCAGGGGCGTCCCTGTCACCCTGCCTGGGTCTGGATCAGACAGCCCCTGTTCCCCATCCCACCATGGGGTCCCCAGGGCACTTGGGGGTGACCACTGGGTGAGTGGCTGCAGCGCCCGGCTACCGGGGGCAGTGCTGGGCTGGGGAGGAGCGCTCGGCGCAGACCCTGTGTCAGTGGGACAGGAGCATGAAGTCCAAGGCCACCCATCCCGAGCAACAGGACGGAGGGGGCTCACACTGCATCTCCCCTCCCTGCTCCAGCTCTTCCGACGTGTGGCCTCTGCTCTGCCCGGGATGGAGAATGTCCAGGAGAAGAGCAAAGAAGGGAGTATCCTTTATCTGGGCCGCGTGAGAAAGCCATCAGCTCGGCCCCACTTACCCAGGCAGCGTTCTGGGCGGGGCAGGGGCGGGGGCAAGGGTTACAGCCTGTGGGACTGCCTTTGTGGCTAACACCCAAGTTCCTGTTTGCAGGGTGTGCAGGCAGAGGGAGCAGGCTCTCCTGGGAGCCCTGATCTTCATGTCCTGGGTTCGAGGGAAGGTTCTGGGGCTGGGCTCTGAGCTCCTCCTATTCCACCTTCTCCACCAGAGACAGCTCCCCTGACAGGAGTCCCCAGCATGTCCCAGCCTGAGCACAGCCGCAGGCTCCTCCTGCTCTGTGACACAGACCTGGGACCACAGCAGGAGCCGGAACTGAGGTGCGTAGAGGTGATACGATTGGCCAATAGGAAGGAAGGGGCTCTTACTATCCTCTGACTCCGCCACATATGAAAGACACTTATGCAGGGTCAGGGAGATACTGCAGGGGTCAAGGTGCTTATCTTGCCTTTAGCCATCCCCATTTCAAGCCACATGGTGCACCAACATCACCAGGTGTAGCCCTTGGAGTCCTCTGAGCACCACTGAGCCCAAACAGTACCGGACCCTCAGTCCCGAGCACTATTCATTACTCTTGAGAACCACCAGGGGTGACACCCCCTACCAGCCCCCCTGCGCTCTGCTTGGGAGGACCCCACTAAAAAAACAAAACACACACACACACACACACACACACACACATACACACACACACCAGGGAAAATCAGCAAAAGGATGAACAGGGAGCGAAACAAGGAGAGGTCTGGGAGAATGTCATCCTCAGAGTATTTGTCACTGCGTGATGGTGACAGGGAGGGCGTGTGTGGTGGTCAGATGCTTAAGGCGGAAAGAACCGTTTCCCTAGTCCCACCTAGGGCCAAGAACGTGTCCCAGAGTTCTGGTCCCGGGCCCAAAGCAGGGTGCCCATATGCTGCCCCATCCCATCTCCCTGTGCCCCCCAGGACCAGCCCCCAGCCCCAAGAGCAGCTGCCATCAGGCCGTGCGAGGGATTGCGCGCAGCTGCTCGGCGTGGTCCTTGGACCACGGCTGATGCTTCAGTGTCCGCCCCTCACAGCTGCCACCTCAGGAGTAAGTGATGCCTTCTGCCAGCATGCAGGAGTCTGTGTTGTTGCTGCCAACGCGCCCAGGCCCCCCTATGCGTATGTGCTTTGAGACAGGCGAGACCTGGCTGGGCAGTGGCCATCCACCCACAGTGCAATCTGAGTGGGCCTGCACTGGTTGCTAGGAACACAGAGCACAGGAAGGCTTGGCTTCAGGTGGACAGGGGTGAGGGCAGTGATGGTCAGGGGAGGAGAGGGGGTGGGAGCTGGCCACTCCACACCCTCCTGCCCAGTGAGGGTGTGTGCCGAGGCCCAGAGCCGCGGCTGCCAGGCTGAGGGGTCTGCACCAGGCTGGTGCTTCCCCAGGAGCGTCATCTTCCTTAGCACGGCCCCCGCAGTGATCGACATCAAGCTGGACAAGCCCCAGGAGCCCCCAGCCAGCGAGGGCGGCTGCTCCTGCTAATGCGGCTGCCTCTGCCACTTCCGCTTGTTGTGTTGCTTCCTATTGGTTAGCTTCCTAAGGGGGGGCGGGACGAGCGCGGCAAGATGGGAGGACTTTTCTTTTCTCTCTGTCTCTAGCGGTGGGGTGGGGAGGGGAGGGAGGGAGGCTGGGCATCAGGGATCACGTCACTCTTAACAGCTGTTACTTAAACGACTATTTTTTGGTTTGGTTGTAATATATTGTACTTTATTAAGATTGCCAAAAACTGTTAAAATTTAAAAAAAAATTTAAATCATGTGTATACAACTTTTTGCCAGATAAAAAAAATGTAGTCCTTTTTATTTGAAAGATGTGCACTTTTGTTTTTGTATATTTGTAAACTTACAGAGAACCTTTCCTCACACCTCCTCCTTCCTGTCCTCCTAACTGTCCTCTCCCCACGTCCCCACCCTCCAAGTTACACCAGGCAACTGGTCAACCGAAGTCGTCCATCCTGCCCCTCGTCCCCTACCCTCAGCACCTGGTTAAATCAAACTCTGGTTGAGCAAAACAGCCTCTAAAGAGGCAGCTCGAACTCCGTCTTCCCGTATGGCCAGAATGGGGCATCAGTCCTGGCCCTGAGCCGGAATTCTGGCCTTGACACCAACCAGAGAGAGCCCCAGCACACACCCCCGCTCCCTGCCCCCTCCCTGCAGCACACCGGCCCCGCTCCCTGCCCCCCTCCCTGCAAAGCTCTGACGTGGGTGGAGGGCAGCTTGGTGCCCTGGTGACAGGAGGAGCAAGAAGGAAGGATGGGGTGCTGTTGGTAGCTGTGGGCTGTGTTGGGTCGGGGGGGGGGGATAGATGTGGAGCACCATGTATAGTTTTGAAAATGTTGTAACCAACCAGCCTGCCCAGCAGTCAGCACAGCCTCTGGGTCGAATGTAAGGGAAGGGTAGAGACAAACTCAGTGTGAGCCTGAAGCTGGGCATGGTACCTGTGCACCTGTGATTGTGTGTGTAGAATCACCATCTCGAACAGGAATGTTCTGGATGCTTAGCTGCTAATGCTGCTTGGTGCCGTTTGGGAAGTGCCAACTTCCTGGCACTTTCCTGCTGGCCTCATGCAGTTGGAGTCTTTTGTGTACGTATCTTTGTGGAATTGTTGCGATGTTCTGCTCACCTGAGGGCCGGGCTGCACTGGGAGGTACCCAGAGAAAGCCTTCCTAGCCATCTTGACTCATTTCTGAGAAGTGGTTGGTCTGAGAACTGGTAAAACCTCCGATGTGGCCTCTTCTCACTAGATGATGTGACTGACTTGATACTGCACCTATACAAAGCTGCCCTTGGGCTGTCCCTGGTCCTTCCATCCTGACACGGGCTTTCTCCAGGTTTCTCTGAGGCATGTCCTAGTGAGAATGACCCACCACCTTAGGTGTGGGGAGCCGGATGAACTTCACAGAACAAGGTTCTGACAAGTTGTTGGCAATGAGCTGTGGAAGTTCTCAGAAACGAATCCAAAATGGCAGCCAGTAAGTGCAGTAGAACTCGGTGTGACCACCGAAAATTCATCAGTGGATTCCTGTCACTTGTTCTCAGCCAAGGAGATGGTGTGTCAGAGTTGATGCTTAGAGGGGGGTTTGTCTTCAGGTATAGGAAAGAGGAAACAGGATTCCTCTTCCAGAAGGCAAGGACCAACATATGAACATAATTACAGTGTCACATGTTTAGTTTTTATATGTGTGTACATAATTATATAGAGAGATAGACTTGTGTATACACTTCCCACAGACATTCTCACAGAGATAAATGTGCTCAATGTATATTCTTGTTTTTCCTGCTCCCAAGTGGAACCTTGCATTGTGGTAACAGTTTTGGAAATTCAAAAGTACTGCAACGTGTTGACTTAAGAATTACTTAATATTGTCCAAAAAAGAAAAAAACAACTTGTGATTGTTTTTGCCATCAATAAAAACAGTGCATAGATGTGTCAAGCGCCAGTCAAACACCCACGGGGAAAGGGGCAGCGTTTCTTCTATACTTAATGCAAGGTGCGTGCGCTCCCAGCCCAGTGAACCCGCACGCCCCCGCGCGGTGCTTGTGGGAAGAACGCTTCCTTACCTCGAGCGCGGCCACAGGGGTCCCTGTTAGAGCCTTGGCCTGGGGGGCGGTCAGGGTCATCTGGGGGGGGGGGGGACTTGGGACAGCCTCATTTACAGGGCCCTGCGCTGATCTCCGTGCGTGAATGTATGCTGGATTTTTATTTTCTTGGTTAAAAAAGAAAAAGAGTAGCTTTTCTTATAACATTCCTGTTTTGTAACCAAAAAAAAGGAAAAAAAAACAAACAAACAAGTAGACCATCCGTTCCCTTCTCATGTGCATCCTCTCCTTTCCGGTCAGGGCCAGTCGGGGGCAGGGCAGGGAGCACCGAGCCCTGCGTTCCTAGGATACACGTGACAGCTTTCCCTCCCTGCCTCTCCTGAGCCTGGTGGGCTCCAGGACCCCTCTTCTGGGGCCCATGCCATCCAGTGACCTTCCTTTCCTCAGACCCATCTGCCCCTGTCCCCAGCCTCCCACTTCCTGCTCTGTGAGGGCAGCCAGACCTCTTGCCCAGAAGGGCTCCGCTCCCTTCCTGGGCAGTAGAATCTTTCAAGCCCTTGACCAGTTGCGATGATGCGCCCTCAGTCCTGTGACGGTGTCGTGGGTTGGCTCCATGCCCCAGGGGAGGGCGATACAGCTTCCCGGGTACCATCGGTTGGAGGAGTTGGGGAGGAGATGATGTCAGACCTGTCTCTTCTCTCTCTCTCTAACTAGCCTCCCAAACTGGGGGTTGAGTGGGAGCATCTTTTTCCACCTCGTTCCAAAACACCCAGCTCCAGATGGGAAAAGCAGGGAGAGAGGGTGGGTACCCACGTGCCAGCTGCGGGCCGGGAAGCTGCGGCCTGGCCAGGGTGAGGGTCTGGGGCAGCAGGCGCCACATGGAAATGGGCGCCAGTGGCCCCACGGGATGGGCTTGAGGACTGGAAGGATGCAGCCTGCTCGTCCCCCACCCCTGGGGACCCTGCCCTCGAGGACCAGCTGTGACAAGTGTGGCACCGCTGGCTTCGGTGCCCTGTAGGCCGAGCGGCCTCTTTCCTTGGGCAGTGAGAGGCGGGGGGGGCGTGTGAGGTGGGGATGGGGCAGCCCAGGACTGGGCGAGCAACCTCGAGGAGCAGCTGTGCCGCAGGGCACCGTGTTGGTGCCAGCGCCCCAACCCCCTTGGAGCAGGACACAGGGCGCGGACCCCTCTTTCCTCCCAGGAAGAACCAAGTCTGGCCTGGAGGAGTGACTGCCGCAGGCCAGGATCGGCGCCCGTGGCTCCCACGCTGCAGCACGGAGGACCCGCAAACCCTCACGTGACTTCCCGCGTCTCCTCCTGCAACCAAGGCTGGCCTCGGCCTTCTGATGGTCCTGGGCACCGCACCCCCGGCTGGGCAGGGTGGGATTCGTCCAAAATGCACTGCTTGGCCCTTCTAAGGTCTTGGGCTCTCAACATGTCTCTGTCCCTTGGACTGCAGGTCCGTGTGGCCAGCAGGGCACCATGTGGGAACGGACAGGGTTGTTTCTGGGCTGGGGTGGCCGCGCTCCAGATAGGGAAGGGCTGCCTGTCGCCCCGCACTTCCCCCCTCGCACCGCCTACCGTGACTGTAAGGAGCACACAGGAGCACCCACATCACTCACGGGCCCGGCTGGCATCAACGGCCATACCGACTTAACGTAAAACTGTAAACTGTGGAAGATTCAGCATGTTGATCTGACAATAAAACTGTCCTGATTCTCAACACAAAGCGTCTGTCTGCCGTTCCTACCTGGTGGTGTGCAAAGGGTTTCAAGTGCACGCATGCTCCACGCTCATGGTCAGTACTTAGCACCCCTGGCGCTAAGCTGCCACCCAAAGCTGCCTTTGTCCGCCATGCAGGGCTCTCTAGTTTGGGGGCCACGGGATGGGGTGGAGGGGGCCACAGTGATGGCGTCAGCCCCATCTCTGGAGTCCCTGTGCAGCCAATACGGACACTCGGATGTGTGGTGCCTGCAGGTGTCATGGCCGGGTGGGCACGGCTTGGTCAGAAGCTGGCTCTTCCCTTTCTGGTGATTTCCAGAAAGTCCCTGAAGGGAAGAGTTTAAGGTGGGTCCCAATTTCCCTCCTGATGATGCAAAGGCCCATAGCTTCTGCCCACCCGACTCGAGAGGGTCCTTGAGCCATCACCTCAGGAGACTGAGAACACCGGGACCCCAGGACTAGGGGAACAAAGGCTTTCTGTTCTCACATCAAGTACAACTTCACTGTCCTATAAAAATGCTAATGGTCCCAGAACACCCTCCAGCTGCCACCATCAGAACGGTGTGTCCCTGCCCATTGTACCTTTCTGGCAAAGCATGTCTGTAAGCCGTGGCTGGCTGTTCTGCCATGCGGAAGCTTGTGGTGAGTAGGTGAAGAGGAACGCTGGGCCTGAGTTGGGGACACATGGATGGGAGTCCTCACATCTCAATGTGCAGGTGACAGCCCTTGTGACCAGGAGATGAGAAAGGGGCTTGAGAACCTTTCTGACGTCATTCCCCAAGAGTGTTGCCTTGCACATGGGGGGGCCAAGTTGGATCCCAGAAGCCTCATGGGCCACCCCCTGCCAACACCATGGGGTGAGGCACCTACAAAAAGAACAGTGATATGAGGCCAGAGCGAGAGTACAGAAGCCAGGGCGCTTGCCTTACCCGCAAGCCGACTCCGGTTCAATCCCCGGTGTCCCATGTGGTCCCCTGAGCATGCCCGGAGTGATTCGTGAGGGCAGGAATCCCCCCCCTAAGAACCTCCAGGTGTGGTTCCCACCCCAACAATAACAATAGTGCCCAAACGAACAAGATACAAATAAAGGGGAAGCGCAGTCCTGCTGAGACGGGAGTCTCCAAGTCAGTGCCACCATGCTCTCCGCTCCTCTCTGCCTCGGACGGAGGGGCCCTGTGGGGGTGTGGCAGGCACAGGCAGCAGGAAAGCAGGGGCAAGGGGGCAGATGGCACTGAGCTGCTGGTCGTGGATGGGTGAGCAGGGGAGTTACCTGCGTCTCATGCCCTCAGACCGGAAGCACAGGGGTGTGTTTTATGTCCTGCTCACAGGGCCTGGGCATGCGTGGTGTGTCTAAGTGAACCAGCACCACGTGTGGCTCCTGCAGGTGACCACAAGTTGTGGGGGAGAGAGGGATGACTTGGCTGTGCAAAGCCAGTGCAGTAATGGCCTTTCTTGAAATACCTCAAGGATGGGCTCTGTCCTCCCATTGTTCATCAATTTGCTTAAGCGGGCCCAGTAATGTCTCCATTTTGAGACTTGTTACTGTGTTTGGCATATCCAATACGTCACGGGTAGCTTGCCAGGCTTTGTCCTGCAGGCGAGATACTCTCGTAGCTTGCCGGGCTCTCCGAGAGGGGCAGAGGAATCAAACCCGGCTCGACCAGGCTGTCTGTGCGCAAGGCAAATGCCCTACCGCTGTGCTATCACTCCAGCCCCCCAAGGATGTGCAAGGGGCAGGTAAATCATCCTGACTGCTGCCAACAGCATTCAGGTGAGAAGAGGCAGAAACCTAGGTAATTCTGTTAATCCCAGACCTTTAAAAGGGGGTGTAGTGGTTGGGGAGGGGGAGGCCTAATATTCTAGCTGAAGTCATCTCAAGTCAACGAAACCTGGTCAAGTTCTCACACAGAGCCAGACCTCTGGGATCTCGGAAGAGGAAAGGTTAAGTGATGGACGCTCGGGCTCCTACCAGCAGCAGCCGTTCATCAGGAAGTAGGAGCCCAGTAAACTGGCTGGTGCCTGGCCAGGAAGTGGGTCCCGGGGGCCTGGAGCCACTGGGAGGTGGACAGAGGGTGGAGGCCCACAGCCTGCTCCCATGCAGTGACAAGCTTTTTCATATCGTGCTCTGCATGACACAGCTCCCCAGGGCCTGTATGGGGAAGAAGGGACACCTGTGACTGCTGGCAGCCGGATCACCTCTCAGGTACAGTTCTCGGGGAAAGGATGCGTCCAGTGGGCAAGTGAGGCCTTGCCGGGTGCAAGACTAAGCAAGCCACACCACACATGCTGCAGAGCTCATCCTGATACTCAGAATCGCTGAGATCAACTTTCCTTTCCCAGAAGTCGATCTTTTAGGCCTTGGATAAAAATTCAGCGTGTCAACTAATACAGGGAGGGGTTCAGTACTTGCCTGTGACCTGGCCATGCCCAGATCAATCTCTGGCACAAGCAGGTGTGACCATCCAGGAGTGATCCCTGAACACAGAACTAGGAGTCAGTCTTGCACACCAATAGGTATGGCCCCAAAGCCAAAGGAAAAACACAACTGTTTTTCCACCGGGGAGACCCGGGCACACTCCCTGGCATCACAGGGTCCCCTGAGTACCAACCCCCGAGCACAGCCAGGTGTCATCATAAAACCCCCCAGTTCAACTTGCTCCCCTTCTTCAGGTGCTCGTTTTGGCGTCGTGCTCCAAAGACACACACTTTGTTGATCAGAACAGATCCCAGCAGGCAGAGGGCACATGCCCTGTGTCAGCCTCAGCTGCCAATTCTATTCTCTCAGCACCTCTGATCACGTGCCCCGTCAGCATCACATCCTTCTCCAAGGCACAGGCTCTTGCCTCCTTCCTTAAATCCCGACTCAGCTACTGCGGCCTGGGCAGGACAGACACCTGCAGGTGAGGCCTCTATGTGAGTACCCTGGCGGGGCCCCGCCACCCAACCTGCTGTCTCAGGAGATGGGGGTCTAGGGGAGCTGGCACCCTCACACAGCACCCCAGTGACCCCGGATATGACTGCAAGCAGCAGCCTGGGCTGTGATGCACATTTGCTTTTGATTTTCTGAGGCATGTCAGGCTGTGTGCTCCCAGAGCATCCCTGTACCACTCCTGCATGGGCATCCTGAATTGGCTTCTCACGACTACAGGCACCCTGTTTAAGCCTCAGGTGACATGTCCCCATGTATGAGTCACGGAAAGAGCTTGCTCTGGGTGCCCTACAATCTTCAGCCCCTGAGGGTCTGTTTCCATCCTCACACAGGCGCCCATGTGTACTCACTGCACCCTTCTATTTGATTGCTGCGAGCTTACTCAGAAATGTATTAATACTAAGAATGTATTAATAATTTATAAAACCCTTTAAAAAAACATGTTTAAGACAGCAAAGAACTTCACTTTGAAAAGCACTTTTTTTTTAAACATCACTTCAAAAACCTAGAGATCGAGGAGATAGCTTCAAGATGTGACCATGTCGAAGAGATACCGCCCTGATTTGACAGATTTTGATTCTCTAGATGAGCATAATGTGGAGACGAATAACCAGCTTGCCTTTGATATTGTGGAAAAGAAGCTGGGCATTTCTCCCATCATGACCAGCAAGGGGATGGCCTCAGTGGGGGAGTCTGACAAGCTGTCCATGGTGATGTACCTGACTCAGTTTTACGAGCTGTTCAGAGACTCCCTCCCCTCCAGTGATGCCTTGGACTAGAATGCTGAGGAGAAAGCAGTCCTGATAGCCAGCACTAAATCCCCCATTTCTTTTCTCAGCAAACTGGGACCTTCTCTTGGAAGCGTTCTCCTAAGGATAAAAAGGAAAAGGACTTGGATGGTGCTGGAAAGAGGAGAAAGACTAGTCAATCAGAAGAGGAGGACGTGCCCCGGGCCTGCCAAGGAGGGCAAGCCACGGAGCATGCTGACCGATAGGTGCATGGATGTGGCCCTTGGCAACCAGAACAAAGTGAAGTATATGGCAACCCAGCTGCTGGCCAAATTCGAAGAGAATGCACCCCCAGAGTCCGCTGGTATGCAGAGACAGGGTTCCATAAAGAAGAAGTTCCCGCAGACTTTGGGAGGCAGCGACACATGCTATTTTTGCCAAAAGAGAGTCTATGTGATGGAGAGAATGAGCACCAAGGGCAAGTTCTTCCACCAGAGCTGCTTCAAATATGAGTACTGTGCCACCACCCTGCGCCTCTCAGCCTATGCCTATGACATCGAGGATGGTAAACTCTACTGCAAACCACACTACTGTTACCGGCTCTCAGGCTCAGCGCAGAGGAAGAGACCAGCGCTGGGCCCTCTGTCTGGGAAGGAGGCAAGAGGATCCCTGCAGGACGGCCCTACTGCTGATGCAAACAGACCAGCCAGCGCCCTTGCCAACCCCGCTGAGAGAACTCTAGGGCAGGACTGAGGACGACTCATGGGCACTTGATGTGTTGTGAAGAACCATTTTGCTAATTCGCTTAAAATCACTTCTCTCCACTCCATGTCATACCAGCCTCAGCGATGTGTCCACTGTTTCACTAAATTCCAGGTGCTTCAGAGCCCTCACTACTGTCCAAGGTCACTGTGTACATGAGAGGAGAAGGCAATAGGATCATGTTTCTGCCGTTCATTTCCTCTTGATCAAAGCAAGCATATCACAAGCAGCCTAGTAACTAGTAAACTCTATACATCAATAAAATTCAAGCTGAAAAAAAGAAAGACCACACGTGCCCAGCATATAGCAAGGTCCTCAGCCCCAGCACCATGGCGCCCCCTACACCACCCCAGACACCACCATGCGTGGCCTGGTGTCCCCTGAGCCATGCCAAAAGTGTCCCTGGCAAGCCTATGCGCCAGCACCACAGGATGTGGGCTCTAGAAGTCTAGAGAACCCTTTTTCACTTTGTACATGTTCCACAGTGATGTGGCTAAGGGTGTAAGACAGAGCTATCCGACATCACAAGAAGGGAGTGCAGGGGCTCTGAGGCACCCAACAGAGCAGCTGCCACATCTCCCGGGATGCAGCCTGCCCCAGAGGCCACTACTTGGGAATGATCCAAAGGCTTATGACATGTTTTTGGCCCTAAGTGCAGGAGCACAGCCAAGTCAACGAGTTCCTGAAGAGCAAACCCAGCGTAAACGCAGCCGTGCTGTTTCCTTTCTGTCTTCACATGTCACGAGGCTGCGTGGGACTGTCTGGTCACTGGACACACAGGGGAGAAGCCACAGAGGCCCAGGAGCTGGGCTGCCCGCAGAAATGAGACCGGCTGGCCGTCGGAGGACTCAAAATATGGGCAGGTTTGTCTCTAGGGGAAAGGGACCCACACACCAAAGCAGAGGCTAGAACACTTTCCATGATGAGACCCCCTCCTCACGGAGCCAGCAACCGTGTCACAAAGGCTGACTCTACATCAAGCACACAGCAGGGGGGCAGGACGCACACTTAAGGGGGGGGGGAAGAGGGGGCGGGGGAGGGGAAACAACACAGTTACAAGGGTTTGAACTTCGACACATCACAGCTGGTTTCAACCACTGGTTGTCCCTATGAGGATATGTCTCTGACTGCATCTGTCTCCCGTCTTCACCAGTGACACCCCTTCCCCACATATGGACACGGCCTGGCGCTGGGCGCTGTGGCTCAGGCAATCTTGGCCAGCCATTTCTCCAGGTCCTGGATGTCAGCCGAGCCGGTGCTCCCGCCTTTGGCGCTGCACTCCAGGAACTCCACTTTGAGGGGCAGCTGTGAGAATTCAAACTCTTTGCCTTTCTTTCCGAGCTGAGCAGGGGTCGTGCTGGAACTGTCCAATGTGCTGGGGGCAGCAGAACGGGTGACTCGTAAAGTGTTGCTGCAAGACAAAAACGAACAGAAGTCAGAAGCCACGAGGAAAATTCTTACATGGTTCCTAAATAGTTCAGAAGTGGGTTAAATAATCATGTGAGGGGGCTGGAGCAATAATACAGCAGGTAGGGCGTTTGCCTTGCACGCAGCCGACCCAGGTTTGATCCCCAGCATCCCACACGGTCCCCTGAGCACTGCCAGGAATAATTCCTGAGTGCAGAGCCGGGAGTAACCCCTGAGCATCGCCAGGTGTGACCCAAAAAGCTAAATCAAAAGCAAACAAACAAAAAAGAAAAATCGTGTGAATCATGCTCTAACTAGTCCTCTGCATTTATAATGCCCTTTCTTCTCCCCCCTTCCTTCCTCCCCCCCCCCCCCCCCCCGGGAGAGGGCAGGGATCCAAGGACACAGGCTGGTTGGGGACCAAGCTGCCTAATCCTCTCAGCCCTGTGCTCCCTTCCACGAGGTGTTGCTGCCTGACACCATGTTTGAAATACATGCTGTGTTATAAAAAAATATGTCTCAGAAAGCTCAGTGTGGGTAGCCAGGGTATTCATATTAGTTTGAGTCTCTCTGGATATTGAACTAAGAAACCTACAAACCCCAGATTTTCATATCCAATGTGGACGCGATGAAAACGCTAACCACCAAAGCCTTACTCACTTAGGTGGCCTTACTGCCACCTGCTGGTCCCAACAAAGAAAGCGCAAACCACACTACCTCCCGGCCCCTTTCTGCTTGCCCAGGAGCAGAGAAATAGGTGTGCTGAACTGCTTTCTTGCAAAATAAAGCTTTTCTTGTTGCTATACTGTGCAGACAAATTAGTGAAGAATCCACATTAAAACAACAACAACAACAAAACGAGGCTTGCTCTTCCAGAGTATGCTCTCCCGTGGTTATGCATCTTGCTTTGTAGCTTCTTTGCCTCTTTTCACTCTGGAGAAGCCTGTGTTCTCTAAAATACAAACGTCTCTCTCCCCTAAGCTTTTAAAGGTTTCAAAAAAAAAAAAAAACCCCAAAATTAAAAATCTAAACAATGCCTTGTTAGGAAAAATTCACACACAGAAAAGATATTTTTTGTTTTTGCTGTTGCTGGTGATCAAATACAGGATCTCAAGCATACAAATACGAAGTACATCCTGGCCAGAGAAAATTGTTTTTTAAAAAGCAAAGGAAAAAGGAATCAAAATATTACTGACCCCCAAAGGGCAAAAGCTCTGGAGAAGGGGCATGTGGGTCTCATAAACAAAGCAGCAGGTCTGTGGGTTTTCATTTTACTACTGTTTAAACTCGACATACACATTCTTTCGTATGTAAGATAAGGGACATTCCGTTATGTGTAAGATTCTTTGCAACTGAAAACAACCTGAACTGTCAACACTGGGAGCTGATGAACGCTCAGCTGTCAACCCCACCATGCTGGCCCGGGGAAGCCTCCGTAAAGGCCTGCCAGTAGCATACGGTTTCAGAGAACTTCCGGGTCACAGCACACTCTGACAGCATAAGATCCTCTGACTCCAGGATCCCCCAAACCTTGTTCTATGCATCTCTTCAACTGATTCATCACCTTTATTCTTTAACAAATGCCCAAAGTCAATAGAACTGGGGAACTGTATACAAAAGGAAGCTTAACTGGAGAGGGGTGCTGGAGGAGGGGTAGCAGCAGCAGATTGGAAAGAATGCACGAGCCCTACCATTAACAGTACTGTAATCACGGTGATATATAGATAGATAGATAGATATAGATATAGATAGATATAGATATATAATCTGCTATGAAGCATTACATAATTATAATGCAGAGGGCCTAATAGGCTCCTGCCTTCTTATTAAGTGTATCTTTCCTAATAAAAATTAAAGCAAATGTAAATGTTACTTGGTAACAATTTTACTTGGTAACAAGTAAATATTACAAATGGTAATAATTAAGGAACTGAAGGAGGGGACTGTGGAACTTCCCATCTGTAACCAAACTGGACAGAAAGTGTGGGCTGTACTTGCCAGTAGCATCTGAGGTGGGGGAGGGAAAGTCTGACGGGCTGTGCCCAGACCAATGGGTACGACAACCACCTCCAGACTGACCATTAAACTCGGTCTAATGTCAGAGAATTGTTCATTGTGGGGGAACTCTCCAGAAGTGTCCTTCCTGGGCAGTTTTCCAAATGAACAGAGACTGGCATCTTAAAGAGGTACCTGTACTCTCGTGTTACCGCAACGTGTTCACGAGTGGCAATATACATATGGAAGCAATCTCAATGTCCATCCAAAGACAGGTGAATCAAGAAAATATAGAACTTACATCCAAGAGAATACTGGTTGGCCCTGAAAAAGGAATCCTCCTATTTGTGGCATAGATAGAACAGTGGGCCTCTGCTAAGTAAAATAATCGACATAGGGCTGGAAGACACAGTACAAGTGGTAAGCTGACTGCCCATGTGTGGCCAAGCCTGGGATGACCTCCGGCATTGCACAGGGGCCTCGAAGCACCTCCTGAGCACAGAGCCAGGAAGAGGCCCCGAGCACCAGCAGGGGTGGTCCAACACACAAATGAAGTCACTGACATAATTAGATTATATGACTGCAAAAACAAACATAAAAAGCAAAGACTAGAATGGTTTCAGGGTTGATGTGGGGGCAGAGAGAAGATGGGGAGATAATGGCTAAGAGTAGAGATTCAGTTTTGCAATAGGTACTAGAGACCTACTGTACATGATAGCACTGTGGCTTTCACACTGAAGTACTATACCTTGTCTACTATAGTAATTTCTTAGCTATTTTACATAATTTCTTAACTATTAACATAATTATATTACTTAACTATTTTGAACTCATAAGTAACATTTTATCTAAGATGTTTTGACTGTGCTTCCCCCCCCCTTCCTTTTTATTAAAGCTCTGCATAGCATTTTATTATTTTTTTAAATTTTTATTATTATTGAATCACCATGGGATAGGGTTATAAAGCTTTCATGATTGAGTTTCAGTCATAAAATGCCAGAACACCCGTCCCTCCAGCAGTGTACATTTTCCATCACCAATGTCCCCAGTATCCCTCCTGCCACTCCCATTACTTATTATTCTTTTAGTTGGGTGTTTGGCCTCACCCAGCAGAGCACAGGGTTAATTCCCGTGGTACTCAAGACTGACCCTGGCTTCAGTGCTCTCAGACCCTTTGTGATGCCGGGGATTCAACTGAGGTCAGTGGGATGCCAGTGGAGTGCATTAACCTTGAACTCTTTCTAGTCCTTTTTGTTCAACCTGAGCTTTAAAAAATACTACTCTTGCCTTGCAAACCCTGAGCAAACCTTAAAGCAAACCACAGTCTACTGGAAACTAAACTCATGAGCACAGGTGCCACAGTCCCATTTCTTCCTGTCCTGAGTTCAGATCTTGAACACCTGCATCTTGGATGCTAGAACTGAGTATAGCACTTGGCATAAAATAGATATAAGGGATTTAAACCACAGTGGGGAAAACCCTAAGTTGAATTTATTGTTTTAATGTGAGATTCTTTTAATAGATTACAAGAGCGGCAAAAGAAAATGTAACTTGTTTTTTAAAAAAGTCATAAACAAATGGTCACTGCCACTCTCCTCCCGTTGTTCATCGATTTGCTCAAGCGGGCCCAGTAATGTCTCCATCATGAGACTTGTTGTTACTGTGTTTGGCATATTGAATATATCAGGGGTAGCTTGCCGGGCTCTCTGAGAGGGGCGGAGGAATCGAACTCGGGTCGGCATTGTCGGCCGTGTGCAAGGCAAACGCCCTACTGCTGTGCTATCACTCCGGTCCCAAATGAATGGTATACTTCAATAAAAGTAAAATGAAAACAGCTGCTTTATGATAATGTTAAGGTTATCTTTTGTGGAAATATGCTCTTAGCTTTCACAAACCAGCAGGACACACTATATGCTACAGTCCTTAAATTCAAGTTTATGGTTCAACTTGCAAAATATCTAAATCAATGCAACTGCCATGCAACTTGAAAACAAAAAAACTAAGCTATGAAATAGAGCATACATTTCTTGAAAACAAAAAAACTAAGCTGTGAAATAGAGCATACATTTTTATATTGTTCTATATGTTCTTTTCTTATATCAACAAAAGCTGCCATGGTTTTTTAAATCTAGTTTCTAAAGCCTTTTCATAGGGACTGCAAATGAGCTAGCACTAGCAACAGTAGTTAAAAAAAAAATTGGGCATACAGTTCAATAAATCTAAGATCTTATTTCCATGAGAAATGGAAAACGTGTATAAAGTCCCATTCATGGTTGTTATTATCTATTATAATAAGTATACTTCGCACTGATCCTCAGCCAACTGTGCTCATCAATGGTCATACCCTGTTTCCTGTGTGTTGTAACAGTTAACCAACAGGACTTAGCTATACTTACAGTTCTTTCTCAAGCTGCTGCTGAATTAATTTTGCTGACTTTGCCATTGTAATGTCTGTAAGAAAAAGAGACACCATTATAGTTTAAACCAATACAGAAACTTTCTTAAGCCAGAAGTTTCTTCTTCCTTCTTAGAAAACAGCTTTTTTTCATTTAGTAGTATCATTATCTAAGTAAGCTTTATATTTCCTTATGTGGATTTTCCTAAGGAAATACTTATAAATGTTAAGCTGGTGACCCAGAAATTGATTTTTAGCTTTTTCACAAGTTTTCCACACCTGAAAAACTGGTGTGACAAAAGAAAACCTACACACTTAGTGATACTAAAAAAGAGAAAAAGGCCTTTATCCCAACACTGAATATTATGCCATAAAGTGAGTGCACTTCTAACTGATAAGCATCAGGTACACAACAGAAAGAAACTGGGTCTAGTGACCAAGTAGACAACAGAAGCTGAATAAATCTTACCCTCAAACTGAACCTAAGAGATTCTTCTCAAAGTGATGGGGCCAAGATGGACAGAAAATAAACAGCTGAGAATGCTCTGATGCAGCAACATTAAAGAAATATAATAACAACACATAAAAACACAATAAACACAGCATCCCTAAAGGGCCTTGCTGAAAACTTCACTGGAGAACACAGCTATCATGTCAGAGAGATTTGCTGCTACGGAGTCAGAACTCCTTGCCAGGGGAAAGCTAAGGAGTGCTTTTCCCCTGGATGGGGGTAGGGGCAAAGGTTCCATTGAAGAAGAAAAAGAACCAGCAAACTGGCACCAGAACCAGAACACCACTCAGACAGAGCAGGGTGCTGATCACGTATGAGAAATGCTGTGAGTTCTTTCAAAGAATCAGGGTTTAGATCAGAAGAGACCTACAGGAGAGATCAATTAGTCTGATTCTCTCTTCTGAAACAAAGTCGAATTATTTTAAGTATGGCATGGCTAAAAGCTTTGTTTTGTTTTGTTTTCTGAGCCACATTTGGCAATGCTCAGGGCTTACTCCTGGCTCTACACTCAGGAATAACCCTGGCAATGCTCAGGGGATGCAGGTTGGATTCAAGCAAGGCAAACTCCCCACCCACTGTGGCCCCAAAGCTTATAATGGTTAAAACAAGAATCTTCAGGGGCCAGAGTGCTAGTTCAGCAGATAGGGCATTTACCTTGCACATGGCCAACCTAGGTTTGATCCCCAGCATCCCATATGGTCCCCCGAGCACCTCCAGGAGTAATTCCTGAGTGCAGAGCCAGGAGTAATCCTTGAGCATCACCGGGTGTGACCCAAAAAGCCAAAAAAGAGGAAACAAACAAGAATCTCCAGGCTTCTGAGGCCTCTGAAAAAATGTTGACAGATGGTAATCCTGTATAAAAGGACAATCTCCATCCTGACATTTCAGAATTGTTTATGCGACATTAGCTGTCAATCTGATCGACCTAGTATGTAAAGCAAAATGATTTATCTTTGTAAAAAGAGACTGTATCAAAGAAAACTTGCTAAGTCACTCTCATCCCCTGGTAAGACTAATGAAATGCAGGAGTATGAAGATTTAAAATCCTTCAATTAATAGTTCATTATCACCCTTAATAATAACAACTGTAGACAGCTGCACTGAATCGTAGTAGCTATGCCAGAGACCTCAGTGACTGTAGCCCCACCCCCCCAACCAGGCTGGCACCTTGTTTATTGCAAGCGATCAGGAATGAGGGCGTGTTCTTCAGGCTCATGCTGTCAATGAGGACTTGATAGAGAAACTCAGCCACATCTTTCACCTCCCGCTGAAATGTTGCACTATCCACGACAAACACCACTGCCCTGGAAGGAGGGGAAAAAAAGGAACAGCATGTGAGCTTGTAATAGTGCAGCATTATGCTGAAAAAAAAAATCTCCTCGACTGCATAGAGTTCCACCATACTGAATGGCATGGAGTGAGCCAATAGGCAGGCATGCACACCAAACGAAGGTTGCTGAGCTAGAAAGACCACAGAAAAGAATGCCTGCCCTCAAGACCCGGAAAGCAGCTAGGCAGAGTGTGTGCTAACAGGAGTAAAGGAAGACCAATTTCTTCCCTCCGCCCCATTTTTATTGAGTACAGTGACTTACAGTACTGTTATGGGAGTTTCATGCGTCCATTGTTCCAACACCACACCCTCCACCAGAGTGCAGTCTTCCCTCCCCCAATGTCCCTTAGACCCTTCCTTCCTAGTTCCTGCCCCTCTCCCCCAAACCCAGTAAGCTCAGTTCTGTAAACCAACTCTCCAGTCTTGTTACTTCTTGTTCCCTTTTATGTATTCTTCACACATGAGAGATCGTTTGATATCTGTCCTCCTGACTTCACTTAGCACAATAACCTCTAGTCCCATCCTCACAGCAAATTGTTTGATTTCATCTTTTCTTAGCTGCACAGTATTCCTGTGTGTGTGTGTGTGTGTGTGTGTGTGTGTGTGTGTATACACTACAGCTTCTTGATCCATTCAACCATAGATGGACGTTTGAGTTGTTTTCATATATCCTGGCCATTATGCAATGAACACAGGTCTGCATATATCCTTTCAAATTAATGTTTTTGTATTTGGGGGGTTAGATATCAAGAAGTGGCATTACTGGGTTCTATGGAAGTTCTTTTTTTTTTTTTGAGAAATCACCATACTGTTTTCCAGAGAAGGTGAACCAGATTACCTTCCCACCAACAGTAAGCAAGGATCCCTTTCACACCACATCACATCAGCACTGGCTGTTTTCAGTTTTTTTGATTTATGCCAATCTCACTGTTATCTCATTGTTGCTTTGATTCGCATTTCCCTAATGATAAGTGAAGGGCACTTTTTCATATGCTTACCAGCCCTTCAAATATCTTCTTCAGGGACGTTTCTGTTTACCTCCTCTCCTGATTTTTGAACGGGTTCTTGGACTTTCTTCTTGTTGAGCTTTGTTATAAATCTTATAAATATTAGTTCTTTATCAGAAGCATTGTATGCAAATGTTTTCTCCCATTCAGTAGAGTGTCTTTTTTATTTTAGCTTGAGTTTCTTTTGGGCAAGGGACATATTAAATCAAAACAGCCTTAAAAATAATTAATTTACTCTTTCTGTCAAACCCAAGATTTCAACGTCCTGACCCTGTGACAGGCTGTCATCACTGGGGCAACTCAGAGGGGGACGGGTAGAGTTTCCCTCCCTGTCCCAGCAGAACCCCAGCAGCTGAAAACCTCCATAACCCAACTGTGCAGCCAGGCTCAAAGCCGCTCTCCACAGGCTTGGATGAGCCTCACCTATGAGGGAACCTGCAGAAAAGCCCAGACATGTGGGACCCGTGACTGAGATCTCCAAGTTTACTCGGAACGGGACTGGACCTCCTTCCCCCAGCTCCTTAGTTTTCTTGTAGCTTGGAAGTCACACCCACAAACTGCCCCCAGCACCATATAATCTCATCAATGGCCAAGGTCCAGGGACCTTGAAATAAAGCTCCTGGAAGAGAGAACCATAGAAAGTCCTAGAGCGAGAGGCCGCATTTGTGGCCATGAGACCTCTTATACTCTAGTCCACTGATGTACCAAAAGTAGCACACATTTGTTTGGGTTTAACATACATGCTTGTAATCTGGGCTTCATGGTCCCAGGATGAAATACAACAATCTTCACACACTTTCCTCTTATGGTGGTGGGAAGGTGCATAGTGGTGGGATTGGTGTTTGAATATTATCTGTAATGAACTATTGTGATCAACTTTATAAAAACAAAATAAAATTTAAAAAAAATCAAATTATAAAACTAATATATTGTTTCAACAAAGAGGAAAATAAGAAAAAAATATACTCAAAAAAAAAAAACCCAAAAAACCAAAACTGATGATTTCATCATCTTAAAGACATATCATCATTTTAGGCACAACTAAGAAAGGAAAAATATTGACAGTTAAACTAGGAACACCACAGGGACTGGATAGTACAGTGGACAGGGTATGTGCACTGCACTGGATCAACTCAGGTTTGATCCCCAGCACCCAATAATGGTCCTCCAAGCCTCGCCAGGAGTTATCGCCAAACACAGCCAGGAGTCATCCCCAAGCACCCCAAGCTGGGTGTGGCCCCAAAATCAAAAACGAAATTAGGACACTACCAACTCTAAGTAGCATGCTAACTTTATAGATATTAAAAATGTGTTTTAGAGGCAAGAACAACAGTAGAGAGGAAGGTTCAATCCTTAGCACCATATGTGGTCCCCCAAGCTCCAACAAGAGTAATCTCTGAGCACAGAGCCATGAGTAATGCCTGAGTACTGCTAGATGTGGCCACCAGACAAAATAATACAACGTGTTTTAAAATCAGTATGATTTTTTTTAAGTCCTTAATGGTATTAGAAACAGAAAAACAACATAGCTGGAGTATAGCAATTTTAGGAAATGAGAGTATCACAAGGATAATATTAAATGACACATGAGAAAGTCATTCTGTGCTTTTGAGTCACCAGTTTTAGGTAATTTGAGAACAGAAATGTTTGATTTTAATAATTTCTAGGATGCTACCTAACTTTAAAATTCTTTTCTTAGATTTTAATGTTTTTTTTTCCCCTTTATTTTATTTTTTTTTTTAAGTTGTAGATTTACAATTTTTTGTGCTTTGGTTTCAATTATACAATGATCAGATACCCATCCCTCCACCAGTGCCCATTTTCCACCACCATGGATAATATCCCCCCCACCCCCATCCCCCCATTCCCCCTGCCTCTGTGGCAGGGCAATCCCCTGTGTTCTCTCTCTCCTTTTGGGTGTTGTGGTCTGCAAAAGAGGCATTGAGTGGCAAACATGTTCAGTCCATAGTCTACTTTAGACATGCATCTCCCCTCCTGGGAGGATCCTCCAAACATCCTTTATTTGGTGCTCCCTTCTCTATCTGAACTGCCCTTTCCTCTAGGATACCCGGCTGGCCTCTAAGTTATGGAGTAATCCTCCTGGTGCTGATCTCAGCTATTCTTGGGTATTAATCTCATACTTTGTTACTTTATATCCCCCAGATGAATGCAATCTTTCTATGTCTATCCCTCTCTTTCTGACTCATTTCGCTTAGCATGATACTTTCCATATTGTACCACTTGTATGTAAATTTCATGACTTCATCTTTTCTAACAGCTACATAGTACTCCATTGTGTAGATGTACCAAAGTTTCTTTAACCAGTCATCTGTTCTTGGGCATTCAGGTTTCTTCCAGTTTCTGGCTATTGTAAAGAGTGCTGCAATGAACAAACAAGTGCAGATGTCACTTCGACTATACAATTTTGCCTCTCTGGGATATATTCCCAGGAGTGGTATTGCTGGGTCAAATGGGAGCTCAATTTCTAATTTTTTGAGAATCGTCCATACTGTTTTCCAGAAGGGCTGAACCAGTGGACATTCCCACCAACAGTGAAGGAGTGTCCCTTTCTCGCCACATCCACACCAGCATTGGTTGCTTTTGTTCTTTTGAATGTGGGCCAGTCTCTGAGGTGTGAGATGGTATCTCATTGTGGTTTTGATCTGCATCTCCCTGAAGATTTTAATGTTTTATACCTTATTAAATTTGTCCTTTGTGTAAATGAAAAAATCACAATGACAAATCAACAGTTTCTACACATTCTGAGAGATGAATTTTTAAATCTTCAATCTCATACAATCCTCATAAAATCCTTCGGAGGTGGTCTGAAAATGACTGAGCCCACAATCCACACTCTTCTCACACCAGGCAACAGGCTGCCTTACTGATAAGCCCCGGAACGAACGCCAAGGTAAAGCTTATTAAGCAGACAAGTTCTGACAAGCCCACTGAACTCCCTTCTTACTCACCTGGCTGAAGCCTTAAAACGCTCCAAGAACTGAAGTCTCAAGCTTTCATGGCCAGGGAGGTCAATCAAGGTCAGGTTTGTGCCCTGAAGAAAACAGTAATGACAGGGTCTCAGTCCTGATATTGGCAACGTAAATGTTTAATATCAGATTTCAAGTATCGAAACAGTACCCATTTAGCCAATCAGAAAAGTTCACGACCTCACACTAATGTTCATAGGCTAAGGGCCAGAACAATAAACAGCAAGCAGGGTACTTGCCTTGCAAAAGACTCATTGATGCTCATTGTATGAGGCTCATTGATCGCCCGCACCACGAATGGTTCCCTAAACACCACCAGTAGTGATGTGATCCCCAAGCATAGAGCCAGGAGTAACCCTGAGCACAGGTGTGGCTCCAAAATAAAACTGTCACTGTTCTCCCGTTGTTCATCTATGTTTGGCATATCAAATATGCCGATATTCTGTGTTACTTGTTACTGTGTTTGGCATATCGAATACATCACGGGTAGCTTGCCAGGCTCTGCTGTGCGGGTGAAATACTCTCGGTAGCTTGCTGGGCTCTTCAAGAGGGGCAGAGGAATCGAACTCTGTTTGGCCATGTTGGCTGCATGCAAGGCAAATGCCCTACCCGTTATGCTATCCCTTCAGGCCCAAAATAAAAACAACAGCCAAAAAAAAAAAAAAAAAAAAAAGAATTCACAGACCAGCTTCTATTTATAAATCATTAGCCAAGGCTCTGGGGATATAGTATGAGCAAAAGCAAACATGACCAACAACTGTAACAGGACTTACAATAATAATAATAATAATAAAGGCAATATAATATAAATTATAGATAGTTGTATAATTACAACTTTGATGAAAGTTCTGAGGGTATAGGAAACTTGACCTTATCTGGGAATCAGAAAGTGTGATCTGAGAGCAGAAATGTGTTGCAAATATATAATCCCCAAGTTATTTTAACGAGCAATTCCTCTGCAATTCACCATTTTAAAATGACAACTAGTTACACTATGTATTTGCTCTTCCGCTCTCTACTGTCAGTTCCTAATTTAGAAGGCACCCACTGACACATGGAGGGGTCGTGCCTCTCCTGAGCAAGGGCGCCCTGAATCCAGTCAGGTGCTCTTCGTCCAGGACTGCATCCTGGAGTGCAGGTTCAAGGCAGATGTGGCTGTGCCCCTAAGATTCAGGGCATGGCATGGTACCTGCAGCAGACCCCTGCATCATTTCACAAACATTTCCCCTTATCCACAACACTTTTAACCACTGATCAGAAGGATGGGATCAGCATGACAGACAGAGGAGACAAAATTGCCAGTTGGACTTATCAGCTCTCACTGTCTGTGCAATCTTTTACTGGTAAATATACAATGTGGATTGGTTCACTTTGTAACACTGGTCAAAACCTAAGGATCTCAGGTGGGGTCACCTGGAAGTCCAGAAGGAAGAGATCCAAAACCTAAGGGAGAGGACTGTGGAAGGAGAGAGAAGAAAGGAATGTTCCAAATTTTCAACAGAATTATGCAAGTCTCATACATGGCCTTCTGACAGTCTTATTAAAGAGGAAAAGGAAACAGGTAAAATTTGTAAATTCTTGGATTATTTAACATAATAGAATATAGTCTTTTAACTTTAAATCAAAGTATAATCTTACATCCTTGCTTTCATTGTAAATCCTAAGATCTCCTGTGTTCATAGGAGTACTTATACTTGGAGCACCCTTTCAATTGAACACGTGACATTTCAGGAGCTCAATAGTCACATGTGACCCGTGGCCACTCCACGGAAAGTACAGGTCTAAAACGTACTATGGAACATCCCACATGGGATCTCTGGAATTAGTGCCTCAAGAATGAATGAACTCCCAAACCATTTTTTAAGTCAACTTTAAAATCTGAATCCATGGCGTTTAGGGCCAGAAAGAGGGCCTTAACTGGAACTTGGAGAAGGTGGTCCAGGTTCAATCCCCTGAACCAAATGATTCCTCCAAGCACCACCTAATGCATCAACCCAGCGCCAAGCAGGAATAGTTCCTGAGCACAGTCAGGTGTGACCCAAAATAAGAGTGCCACTACTGAGAAAAGAAAAAATATACATATATATCCAAGATAATTAAATGGAAAGATATTTAAAGGGAAATCTCTGCTTATAATGTTTAATTCTGGACGCATGAGATAAAGAGATAGCAAGAAAGATCTCTCTGATCGCCTTCTAACAATCCACTCTTCTACAATTCTGACCTAGCCATCCCCAACACACCCACCGGGTCCTTCCTCTTTGTGGTGCTTGGGATCAATCACACTCTGGGCTCATAGAGCAAAGAACACACAGCACCGCCGAGCTCCTACTCCAGCCCCATTCAATACTTGGTAAGCAACTGGCTTAGCAGTCTGTCTGCATTCTAGAGTCACTTACATATGTGTTTAGGTACATAAAGAGTCCTGATGATTCCTTACTGGTACTTCTGAAAGACTCGTAAGTTATCCACTCTAACACTTTAAAGGGAAAAGCTTGTAACAACAGACAAAACTAAATCTCTATTATTAAGGTTCTGATAAGGATTTAACTGTGCGGGATACCATGCAGCTCATAAATCAACCAGAATGTTCTATGTGCACAAATGAAGAAAACAAGAAAACAAACCCAAGCTATGGCAGTTACACTGTTAATAAAGAAGGGGCAAAAAAGATAGCACAGCAGGTGGGCTGCTTGCCTCGCATGTGGTCAACTTGTGCAGGATCCCACGCACATGTTTGGGTCCCCAACCTTCGCCAGAGTAATCCCTAAACACAGAGCCAGGAGCCAGACCTGAGCACTGATGGGTGTAGCCAAAAAAAAAAAAAAAAAAAAAGCTACAAAATCTGAGAGTTGCCACACTCAGACAAATGCATCCTAGAAACAGCCTTTCCTACACGCCATAGTAAAGAAAAAAATCTAGTCTCCAGATCTTCCTGGAACCTCTTACCCGAGAATTGGTGACTCTGTATGCAGCAGAACTGTCAGTAATAGAAGTCTGAGTATCTCTGTAAAGTCCTGTGAGCAACTGCAAAAAGATAAGACAAACAAGATCAGAGTCAACTTAAATTGCAAACCTAAAGAGCACTATGTGCTCTAGTTCTCTTAGGTATAAGGCCAAATAAACGATTGTTGCTTCCAATAGTTGAAAGAATATTGATGTTCTTCCTGCTTTACTTATTGAAAAATCTAATTCGAGCAAACTTCACTCCCTTCTCCCTAAAAACACTGTTGTTTTTAAAGGTTAGAGACCAAATTTTATCATCAAAAATGACTAGACTGTATGTATTTCTTTGGATTGTATCTGAAATAATTTATATTCTCAAGCAGAAGATTGAAGAAAACTCTACTACTCTTCACAGCAAAAAAAAAAAAAAAAAAATTATAAATCCCAAACTGATTTTTAAAAATATTAAAGGAGCGGAAGTTAGTTAGCTCAGGAGGTAAGGCACTTGCCTTGCAAGCAGCTGGCCAGGTTGAAATCCCTGCCACAGCATATGGTCCTCAGTCAGTCACTGCTGCGCATAGAGCCAGGAATAGCCCCCGAGTACACCACCAGGTGTGGCCCAAACCACAACCCCCAAGTACTTGATTTTACAAAGCATAAGTAGCTCATTATGTTAAAGATGAACCACCCACTAAAAAACAAATGTAATATGCTCTCAAAAGAACTCATTACACAAAGTATACACGCAGCCCTTTGTATCATCAACCATAGATTCGACCGTAGGTCAAACAGGTACTATATAGTTAGTTCTATAATGCAATGTAAAGAGCGTCTTCAAATTTCTCCCTTATCATTATACCCTACACGATACAGTTTAACAACTGCTTACAGAGCATTTATGTATTGGATTACTGGGCTTTATATGCAATCTAAAAACAATTTAAGGTATCCCAGAGAATGTGTCTATGTAAGTTATACATAAGGGCTCTGTCATCAAAAGTTTGGGTCCTGAAATCAATCTCTCAGGGATAGAAGGGCCAGTGAGTACCCATCACTGTCTTCCACCTCCAGCTTCCGGCATCCTTAGCCACAGCAAGTCAGTACTTACACAAGACTCTTAAGTGGTAGGATGTCAACGTCAGGGTCAGGTAAACCAAAAACTAGATCAAGCATTTCACTTGGTGGGTTTCTCAAGAATCTTTTTGTACATCAAGATGAAATCCTCAATTTGTCAGCATCAGCCAGCTTTCCAAATCAACCATGTCCTCACTGGGAGGGGTGGGTGGGTGTCCTATCAGGTTTAAGAGTAGCATAAAAATCAAATACTTACTCTAACAAAGAGCAACGTTTTCCCGGAGTCACAAAGGCCGACCAGAAGAACAGCTCGCTGGCTGCTCCTGCTGCTCCGAATGAGCTTCCAGAACACTGTGGAATAGAGAAACACACACACATACACACACACACGAATTGATGATCAAGGGCAGCACGTAAGACTGGGGTGGAGATGTTATCAGAGTCCACCCCACACTTCCTTAGCCGGGAACTTGCATGTGCCCTTATCATCACTATGCTACATCATCGCCCCTGTCGTTCAGGGGACCCCCGCCCCCTTCCCCCAGGAGTGCCAGTCATTTACCATCCTCTCTCTTTCCTGCCGCACCCTCTGCATCTCAACTGCGGCCGCTTCGAGCACGCCCGCGCTCGGCTAACAGGGGGCCAGACTCAGGCTCCAGATCCGAGTCCCGCGGGGGCGCGACGGAAGAAGGGGGCCCCGTGCTCAGGCATACCCTGGGCTGCGGGGATCCCCAGTAGGGCAGGGCGGCCCCGCGGCCTCCAGCTCCAAGCGAGCCTGTCTCTGCCCCTCTGCACGCCCCCCAACAACTCTCCGCTGCGCGCAGGCACGCCCGGACCCCGCCGGCCCCGCACCCGCCGCGGCCGCTCCCGCCTCGTTACCCAGCGTCAGCAGCACCGCCAGAAGCGCCACCACGACTGAGAGCACGGTCGGGTCCCTCTGCTGCAGCTCCTGCCGCAGGGAGTCTAGGTAGGGCTGGAAGGAGCCCCCCACATCACCGCCGTTGCCCCCTCGCCGGGTGTCCGCGGAAGCCATAGCTGACGTGCGTGCGCTCCGGCGCCCCGAAAAGCGACGTGGCCCTGGGTCCTGCGCATGCGTCCTGCGAGCGACATCACGGGACTTGTAGTCCTTAGATGTATTTCCCCGGCTCCTCCCGAAAGGCTCGATGGGAGTTGTAGTTCCCTGGGACACACGAGAGGAGCGTGCCCGCTGCAGTTCATTCTTTAAGACGTGTTCATTTTTCTTCTTCTTCTTCTTTTTTTTTTTTTTTTGCTTTTTGGGTCACACCTGGCGATGTACAGAAGTTACACCTGGTTCATGAATTACTCAGGAATTACTCTTAGCGGTGCTGGGGGGACCGTATGGGATGTCAGCTGCGTGCAAGGCAAACGCCCTACCCGCTGTGCTATTGCTCCAGCCCTAAGACATGTTCATTCTTTAAGACATGGGTCAGTGTCTTAAAGGATGAGCTCCCTCCTTCCCTCCCTCCTCCTGGTTGTTCACAAAATAATAGATGAATAAAACGATGGCTCAAGCTATCTCCCAAAGAGGTGGCTGGACAGAATCTGGAAAAAAACCTGAGTGTCCGAGAACAGATGACTGGTTAAAGGAACTTTGGTACATCTACACAATGGAGTACTATGTAGCTGTTAGAAAAGATGAAGTCATGAAATTTACATACAAGTGGTACTACATGGAAAGTATCATGTTAAGCGGAATGACTCAGAAAGAAAAGGATAGACATAGAAAGACTGCATTCATCTGGGGAACTTAAAGTAACAAAATAGGAGACTAACACCCAAGAATGGCTGAGATTAGTGCCAGGAATTTTGCTCCATGGCTTGGAGGCCAGCCACACATGCTAGGGGAAAAGGGAGCTCAGATAGAGAAGGGAGCACCAAATAAAAGGTGTTGGGAGGATCCTCCCAGGATGGGAGAAACATGCTGAAAGTAGACTAGACACCAAGCAAGATTGCCACTCAATGCCTCTTTTGCAAACCACAACACCCAAAAGGAGAGAGAGGACAAAAGGGAATGCCCTGCCACAGAGGCAGGGTGGGATGGGGGGTGGGGGATGGGGGTGGGAGGGATACTGGGATCCATGGCGGTGGGAAATGGGCACTGGTGGAGGGATGGGTATTTGATCATTGTATAATTGAAACCCAAGCACAAAAATTTGTAAGTCTACCACTGTATCTCATAGTGTCTCACTAATAAAAATTAAAAAAAAAAAAAGCGAAGGCTGGAGAGATAGTACAAGGGTTAAATCACATTTGGCAGACCCGGGTTATCCTGAGCACCGAATGGTCCCCTATGCACTACCTCGTGTCACCCCGAGCCCCCCCCTTAGCACCGCCGAGTGTGGCCCCCAAGTCACAAATATTGACAATAAAATTTATGGTCCATAAAGATGCCATGCAGATTAAGGTAATTCCCTGGTTTGTGGCTGCAGTTGAAACCCTAGTTCAAATTCCAGTATCACTTAAGGTGGATTCCAGAGCACTGCCAGGTGTGGTCCCTGAGCTCAGAGCTAGGCCTGTCCCCTAAACCTATGTGGCCTCTGAGTATGCAGGGTGAGACAAGGAAGGAAGGAAGGAAGGAAGGAAGGAAGGAAGGAAGGAAGGAAGGAAGGAAGGAAGGGAGGGAGGGAGGGAGGGAGGGAGGGAGGGAGGGAGGGAGGGAGGGGAGACGAAAGGAGGGAAGGAAAGAGGAAGGTAGGGAAGGAAGGGAGGGAGGGAGGGAGAGAGGGAGGGAGGGGAGACGAAAGGAGGGAAGGAAAGAGGAAGGGAAGGAAGGAAGGAAGGAAGGAAGGAAGGAAGGAAGGAAAGAAGGAAGGAAGGAAGGAAGGAAATAATAGAAGGATCAGTGGCACAGGGTCTCACGTTCCAACCCCAGTACCACATGATTGTGTGGAGGCTCTGAGCACCCCTGGGTTGCCCTGGTGCCCCCCACAATGCCAGATCCTAGCATTGAGTCATCCAGTCCAGTTGGACAAATATCCTTCAAAGTGGCCTCTAGTGTTCCCCCCAGTACTACTTGGAGAGTCACTCAAATTAATTGATTAAGTAATTAATGCTATTAAATCATGGAGAACATGAAATGTGAGAAAAGAAAGGAAACTGCAAAGAAGTCTAAGAGGAAAGAGTCCAGGAAACAAGGTCAAGCATGTCCAGAGAGTGGTCAGCAGCATCTCTTATAATACAGAATCCCTGAGATGAGACCTGGAAGAAAAGGGGATCTGGGAGGTGGTGCCAGGGGCATGGGGAATGGGAGGCTATGGAAGCAAAGTTACTGTGGGTAGAGAATGGTAATGAGAGTAATTGCTAACATGAGTTATTGCTAGTGCCAGGTAGACGTCTGAACACCTGGTAAGCTACCCGTGGCGTATTCAATATGCCAAAAACAGTAACAACAAGTCTCATTTTGTGTGACAGGGATGAATGGAGAGGTTACTCATGCCCGCTTGAGCAAATCGATGAACAACAGTGCTACAGACTACAGTACTATTTAATTCTTACAGTGGTCCACAAGAGGTTAACTGAAGTATGAAGTAAGTAACTCACCATGGTTCTTATGGTTCTAAGCCCTGTGTGTGTGCATGTGTGTGTGAGAGAGAGAGAGAGAGAGAGAGAGAGAGAGAGAGAGAGAGAGAGAGATCGAGAGAGAGAGATCTGACCTATGAGGGAACCTACAGAAAAGCCCAGGTATCAGGTATGCGGGACCTGTGACAGATCTCCAAGCTTGCTCAGAAAGGGACTGGTCCTCCTCCCCCAGCTCCCTAGTTTTTCAGTAGCTTGGAAGTCACACCCACAAACTGCCCCCAGCACCATATAATCTCATCAATGGCTAAGGTCCAGACTATGAAAAAAAGCTCCTGGAAGAGAGTGACACAGAACATCCTGGAGCACGGTAACGACCTCTTATACTCTAGCTCACTGATGTACCAAAAATCGCACACATTTGTTTGGGTTTTTAACATACATGCTTGTATTGTCTTATATAAGGGCTTAAATGACCCCAGGATGAAATACAACAGTCTTCACACATTTTCCTCTTATATTGATGGGAAGATGCATGGTGGTGGGATCAGTGTTTGAATATTAACTGTAATGAACTATGTAAACAAGATTATAAAAATAAAATTAAAAAAGAGAGAACGCCTATATAATATATAATATGGTTACATATATGTATACATGGTTGCACTGATCCTCTTTAGAAAAGTCACAGCTTGTATTCTGTCATTAGCCCTACCACTAGTGACAGAAACTACAGGGAAGGAGGAAGGGCAAGACATGAACCCCTGCTATAACTTTCCCAAAAGTATTTGTGTCTTCAGTCCCAGTCAGTGGAACGAAACAGGGCTGCTGTGGTTGGAAATCAGGGAGTTGTGAAAGAAGGTTTTAACTAATCACATTCCCCCACCATTTGTTTCTGGCTGTTATGAAGGCAGAAGAAATGTGCACAGTACCCGAAGGGAAATGTTGCTTTGTTGCTTTCAGGAATGAGAGCAGTGAGGGGAAGGTGATTAATCAGTTGGGTTCTGCCCTCACGTTGCTCCATCTTCTAGGAAGCTCAGCTCCAGGTTCTGGGGGGAACAGTGCAGAGAAGGAACATGGGGATATTGACTGACACTGAAAAAAATGTTCTGTCCAGTGATTTAAATAGCAAAGTTAAAATGAAGTTAAAATGAAACAAGTGTATTGAAAGAATTTTTTCTTCTCTTCCATTCATCAAGATGTCTGACCCATCAAACACAGTTTCCTCCTTTCTCCATTTCTGCATATCCCCAGGTCTGATGGAACTTAGCTCAGACTCAGAGACATCAATTCTGTGAATCCCATATGGGCTCTGACTTAACTCTTTGTTTATTTGAAAAAGAACATTTAACATGTGTTTTGCAAAAAGTGAGGACTACGAGATGGTCCAGTGGCTAGAGCACATGCTTAGCCTGTGCCCCACCCAGGTTGGATTCCTGGAACCATCACTGGGTACAGACATGGGAGCCCCTGAGCACAGTCAGGGGTGTCCCTGGAGGTCCCCAGCACAGTGGAGGTAGCCCAGACATGCGCAGCACTCCAGGGTCCAAGTAGCACTGCATCCTCAGACCCTTACACTGAACTGCTGACCAGCAGATGGGGGCCTCTGGGCCCCCTGACCACCACTTGGGAGCCCTCCAGATTAAGGTGAGATCTGTTTTTTACATAAAACTCAAGAAACCTTTATACCTATAACTTTTTTCTTTAAAAATAAAATCACTTTATGGTTTGTAAATTGAACAGTGTAAGATACTCTATATATTAATCAAATATTGAATACATATGGTATCACTAAAATTATATTCTATCACCATATAAAATTGTTATTTAATAGTTACTTTTTGTATTTAATCACTGTGATAAACAATTACAAAGCTGTTCATTATAGGGTTTTAGTCATATAATGTTTCGACCCATCCTTCCACTAATGTACATTTCCCACCACCAATGTGCCCAGTTTCTCTCCTGCCACTGTGCCCTGCCCCAACCAAAATCGGGCTCTATGTCTCTATGGCAGGCACTTTCCTTCTCTCTCTCTCTCTCTCTCTCTCTCTCTCTCTCTCTCTCTCTCCATTTGAGCATTATGGTTTTCAATCCAGATGCTGAGAAGTAATCGTGTTTGTTTCTTTACCTACTTTCAGCACGTAGTTCTTAACCAGAGTGATCATTTCCAACTCTGTCCTAGTGGTCCCTTCTCTAACCCAGCTGCCTTCTGCCCCAGCACTTGAGTCAAGCTTCCAACTGTGGACCAATCCTCCTGGCCCTTGTTTCTACTGCCCTTGGGTATTTAGTTTCATACTTTTTTTAAATAACTTTTATACCTATTCACTTTTGTACCTATAACTTTTATATAATTGTAGTTTTACATAATTTTATATAATTTTTACATAACTTTTAAAAAGTTTTTCTATATAGAAAGTTACGTACATAACTTTTTATATAGAGTTATGTACCTTTTATATAATTTATACCTATAATTTTTATCCCTATTGACAAACATTATTTCAGTGAAAAGGCAGTCTGGATGGAGAAATGAACACAAACCAATAGAAATTTATGGAACAGATATGAGATTTCCATGAATGACAGGTTAGATGTGAGATTAATAAAGGGCTGGAGTAAGGGCTGGAGTACAGAGTCTGGGTAAGGTGTTTGACTTGCATGCTCTTGACCCAGGATTGATCTCTAGAACTGCATATGGTCTCCTGAGCCCACCAGGAGTGAATCCTGAATGCAGAGCCAGGAGTAATCCCTGAGTACCACTGGCTGTGGCCCCCAAACTAAACCAAACAAAAATGAATAGTATGGAAATAGTGGGGCTGCAGTGATAGCACAGTAAGTAGGGCATTTGCCTTGTACGCGGCCAACCCAGGTTTGATTCCTCAGTCCCTCTTGGAGAGCCCGGCAAGCTACCAAGAGTATCCCACCCCACCCACACAGCAGAGCCCGGCAAGCTCCCTGTGGTGTATTCTATATGCCAAATGCAGTAACAACAAGTCTCACAATGGAGACGTTACTGGTGCCCGCTCGAGCAAATCGATGAACAACAGGGTAATAGTGCTACAGTGCTATGGAGATAGTGAAGTTATTTCACATAGTCAAAAAGAACATGAGAAATCACAAGTGATTCTTTAGTCCCTAGGGAGGGGGACGAAGTTTTTTTATATCCAGAGAGCTTTGCAAATCAGGTCATACAGAATAAAGAACAGCATTAAGAATTTTATTTATTATTCTTTTCAAATACCCATCTCTCCACCAGTGCCCATTCTCCACCACCACGTATCCCAGTATCCCTCCCACCCCCCATCTTCCCCATCCCACCCTGCCTCTGTGGCAGGGCATTCCCCTTTGTTCTCTCTCTCCTTTTGGGTGTTGTGGTTTGCAAAAGAGTTGAGCCTGATTTTCAGGGATAAATGTTGGATGATTTACTTTCCATTGATCATTTTGTATATAAGGAAATGTCACACGGCTGCGTAAGCGGCCACACGATTCGGAAAAAAATGTCCTGGTACCCGCATGCCAGAGCTATGCTTGTAGGAAGTAAATGTGTAAACTCACACAAGAGGGGGCACGGCACCCACACGGCGGCGGCTCTATCTCTCCGCCACCCGCGTTCGGTAGTCTCACCCTTCTTCCACCCCGGAGAGGTCGATGGCGATGGTCAGGCAGAGGAAGGAACGAGGGCCAGGCTGGTAGGTATTAGTCGTAGTTTATTCTGATTCTCTCCTCATCTGTCTCTCTATCTCTGCCCCCCCTCTTCCTCCCCCAGCTACTTCATTCTCCTTCTCCATTCCCCTTCATCCTCCTTCTCTGGAGTCTGGGTTCTGATCCTCTCTGAACTCTCTTCTTCCTTCTGCCCCAGCCCACTCCTACAGTACAGTTAAATCCTCTCTCCATGAGGAATTGGGGAAAACAATTACATAGGTGCGGTCACAATCAATAGGGTAGAGATCAACAGGGGTAGAAATTTTAGCCTCAGGGAAGACCGCTCCTAGGACAGATCCTTCCTCAGCAGGAGGACCCACCCTAGAGCAGAATCCCATGGGCGTGCCTCTCCTCTCCTTGTCCGACAAGCATACAAGAATATAATATAAATCATTTTGTATGGATACAGTAAGAAATATCTTAAACTTATAGAATTGCTCTCCTAGGGCCATCTCGATCTCAGACTAAGGTGCTCAGGCCAAATAGTCTTTCCCACCCCTAGCAGGATCCTAGTCTTGTCGTTACCTTTGGATCATGACAGCATTTGTCTATGATCAAACTCTTAACTTATAGTTAAGAATCGTGGCACCTTGGCCTGGCCCATTTCGCTGCCAGGGTAGCTCACTGCTTGCCCTGGGTCCATTCAGTCCCTCTTCGGGACCCTGCTTTTGGGGTGTTAGGAACTAAGGGCAACTGAGGCTTAAGTCGAGAAAGATGCCCGGGAGTGAATAATATTCAAGGCCAATCAAATCCTAAATTACAAAGCATAATGTTAACGGTCTTCCTGTATCTATACAAAAAGGATATTACTTTAAGGTAAACTATTCATAAGGCATAGGGAGAGGAGAAAGGCAATATTTCACTCATAAAATCATAGACTTCTGGGAAACTGATCTTACAAATTAACAAAGTCTGATTAAGGGGAAAGCTGATTAACTGGGTGGGAAGGAGAGCATAGGGAAGACTGTTTACATGTTTATATGTAAACACAATGGAAGTGGAAGTGCTTCAGGAGCACTGTGATGGGTGTAACCAGATTGATGGGTGTAACCAGATTAATGGGTGTAACCAGATAAAACCTAAGCTTCTTGAAGGACAAAGCAATGTTACCCAACAGTCACCAGGGTTCCATCTGGAGAAGGCGGGACGGCAGCACCTACCCTATCTGGGACCTCCCGGTGATAACGGCTCTGTTTGGGACCTGGAGCATTCTCCGGGAGCTGTGGGACCCTCCAGCCAGTTTTCTTCTTTTAAGAATTTTTTTTCTTTAAAAAAGAAAAAGAACTTATTTTCTTCTAGCTTGCCTTTTCCCCAGGTGGTTGTCCAGAAGCAGGAATTTGCTAAGTCTACAAGGTCTCTTGAAACTGAGAACTGGGAGTGCAAGCAAGTTATCTGGAAAGAGTTTTCGCAGAATCCTTTGTTCTAGGACTCCTTGCCAGAGACTGTGAGGTATTACCTTCTAAAAGCCTGTAAGGTCTGACCCCTAAGACTCCAACACAGATAGGTAACCTAATTGAAATTATTTTAAGAGATGATAGTTTTTAATTATTTTAAAACACTGCTATATTTAAGTCCCCAGAACACAGTTTGGTTCATGGTAGATACTCTAAGGTTAGGTTTATTAATTCAATACAATAAGAAAGAGAACAACCTCAAAAAAAATTAGGGCATCTCAGTAAAGCAAAACAGTGTTACTACAGGATTTGAAGAGTTGTGACATATCATTCCCAGGAACCCCCATCTGCTGCTCTGCCCCTGAATATAGTTATGGCCATGGTAAGAGTTAGGAATTAAGGAGCAAAGTGAGGGGAATGGGTTGGACGCGAAGTGGGGGCAAATAGGGTTTGAAATTTTTGAAATTTCACTCCTTGATTTGTGGATGGAGGACCATGTTTTTGGCTGTTGTGAACAATATGGAAATGACAGTTGAATGACAGGGAAGTCAGAGAGGGAAGGGGCAGAATAAAGTGAGATGAGCATTAGATTAAGAGATGTCCAGGAAGAGTTTCATGTTATATCCAGGCTAGAAAGATCAGCAGAGACAAGTTCCAGTGCCAGGTTGGAACTAAAGCCCAGAACTGTGGTGGCAGAGAAGCTGGGATAGTCTGTGAAAGACTGAGCAGCCCACCGTACTATTCACTCAAAACTCAAAACAGAGTGTGACTGAAAGAACTTAACTTGGTTTTCATGGGGATTTGGTGGGTGGCCACCTTTACCTTGACTGGGAGACCTTAACCCTGGCCTTAATTGAAGAGAAGTAGGTCAAAGACTTATGTCTGTTTGGTCAGCCCTAAATGAGGCGTGGTAGATGAGGCTCTGCCTTTCAGGATTCTGACTGAGAAGGGAAGCAGGCAGTGACTGCCATGGGAATTGAGGTCAACTTAGATTTAATAAGATGTCTCAGCGCTTCACTTTTCCAACCAGTTAGAACCAGAAACGAAACCATACCTCATCAATCACTTAAAATATTTTAAAAATATATTGGGGCAGGTAGGGCATTTGTTTTGCACACGTCTGACCCAGGTTTGATGCCTGGCACCCCATTGGTCCTCTTAGCACCACCAGAAGTAATCTCTGAGCACAGAGCCAGGAGTAAGTCCTGAGTACCATCAGGTGTGGTCCCCAAACAAAAAATTACCAAAAAACAAAAAACCAAAGTTTTAAAAATATAAATCTCTACACTCATTTTTTGTCATCCCCTGAGTGCTCAATTTTCGTAACTCACTCCACAATCTTCTTTTGTTTTCCTTGGAAACACACACACACACACACACACACACACACACACAGAGCGCCACACACATGTGATTCCATTATAATGAAATTCTGCATGTGGATTCACATAGAAAAAAACTCTGACTGAAACTGTACCCTACTAGGATGATGTGGCTATGCTACCACAATCACTGGAAAATAAATGAGTGCCAATTTTAAGAAGGGCTCCATTGTGGGCCGGATTGATAGTACAGTGGACCGGGCATCTTCCTTGCATGTGGCTGACTCTGGTTCAGTGAGACCATTTGGCAGCCCATATGGTGTCCCAGCACCACCAGGAGTAATTCCTGAGTATAGAGCCAGTAGTAACTCCTGAACATAGCCAGGTGTGACCAAAAAACAAAACAAAACAAAAACAGAAGGGTTCTGATGCATATGAAATAGCCAGGCAGTATTTTAAGTTATGTTAGGCCAAACATTTAGGAAAGAATGAGATTTTTAAAAGATAAATCAATGACTTTTATTTGATGTCCTCTAGAGATGCCACCTCCACTCCATGGAGGCAGCCACATGGTCTAGGCAAGGAAGTCAGAGGAAAGCTGGGGTACATGTGAGCTTCATCTCCAGCTGCTGGTGGCCCCTTTTTTTGGGTCTTAAACTCTGTGGAAAGTGCAGGCTTCCAGGAGTTCTGGGAGGGCAAAGCAGAGAGATAGGAAAGTCAAAATCAACTACATTTATTTTCTATTTCGTGAATAAACACTTCACTCTGGTACTTGATGCCCTGCTCTTCTGGTGTGTGGAACCAGTAGTGTCCAAGCTGCCTTCTCATCATCCCCTGCACAGCCCCTGTGCTTCTCAAGGCAGTGCCACAAACTGAAGATGGAAACATGGCTTCCCTACCTTCTCTCATCCCAACCTGAGTTCCTGGGGAGAGAAGCAGCCTAGAGCCCTGATTTTGGCAGGTGAAATATGAACAGAGCACAGCAAGAAGCACCAAGCACCTGGAATTACCAGTTTCTGTGCTCAGATGTGGAGTGGGAGCAGAGAATAGCAAAGCCAGACTCTCTCCCATCATGAAGGATATAGAGTAAGTCAATGCGACAACAGTGGCAAAGGCAAACTTGTTCCTTCTATCAGAATGACAAGGGGAAGCTGTTAAAATACATATGTGCTGCCCAGGAAACAATATTTTAAGAACCCTGGTTCACTTCCATGCACACAAAAGTGAAAGAATAGTCACCCTGCACCCACATGGTATTGGCAGATCTTCCAGATTACTTCAAGTGATGAAGTGATATCCCTTGCTGTTATAGAGCAGCACAAAATGTGCATGTGCACACACCTGCTTTCTTTTCTAGTTGCAAGAGATTTCTCCACGGCTAGGTAGTTCATTACCTCAGTGCCCTGAGCCCAGGAGCCCCTCATTGTCTCCTCATGCAAGCAGTCTCTCAAAGAACTCCCAGTTCCGTTACTCCCTCACCCTTTCACCTTATTCACGTGGTCATCCTTCCAGGGGGCCACAGTCCTCTCTTCCCTTGGTTCCCCCCATCTGGAACCCTGCCTGTGTAAGGTCTGTGTTTCCCCCATGCTGTTCCCTCTACTCACGTGAAGTGGAGCACTGTTTCAGGTTAGCGGTGGCCTGGACAAACTCACTTCCTAAGTAGCTTTCATAGGTTGCTGAATCTGGAAGTTTGGCCAGACATAATGTGTCGTCCCTGAACAGAAGGTCCTTGGTTTCTGAGTGAAACATACAGAACTTGCCGGAACAGTCAGAGCCTCTTCCAAACTCGGCCTGCCAAATGGAGAAAAAATGTGTGAGGACCCGAGGCCAGGACAGTAAGTACAAATGGCTGGGCTGGAGGAGGCTGCAGCCTGGGGACTGGCCGAGGAAGGAAGGGAAACTGAGGGATATGCTACAGGGTCTTCCTACATCCATCACAGGCATTCATCATTTCCGGCTCCAGACTCAAGCTTCCATGAGACTTCAGAATTCTCTGTACAGAGTCTATCCTGGTCCCAACTCCTCCGCAATGTCTTCCTCACCCCTCCACCTTGGCCCCGACTTGTCTGAATTCTCTTCCCCACTTATTGATCACATTCCTTGGGGGATGCTCACGGGAAATAAAGAAAGAAACAAGTCCCTTCCAAATGTTACTGTGGGGGGAGATAGGAAATGTGAGCTCCTGGGTGGAGTGTGGTACTGGTTGTTGTCAAAAGTTCATCCTTGTTGCCAGAGTGGGTAAGGCACTTTCTGGGCATGCGGTTGACCTGGATTTGATCTCTGGTACCCCATTGGTCTCCTGAAGCTGCCAGGAACAATCTCTGAGCACAGAGCCAGGAGTAAGCCCTGAACACAGCTTGGTGTGCCCTGCATACCACTTCCCCTCGTCCCCCCAAAAATTCATGTTTGATTGAGTCTGATCCTATCTTGAAACAGAAGCTTGACTACCACCAATAGGAAATGTGTACTGGTGAAGGGTTGGGTGTTGGTACACTGTATAATTGAAAATCATGAACAACTTAGTAATTGTGTTATCTTATGGTGATTTAATAAAAAAGAAAAAAAGCAGAAGTGGGGAGAAGAGGCTCAATTACCTCAGGCTTCCTAAGCAGTGAAAGGATGATTATGCAGTTTACTAGCGTTCCATCTGCACTGAGAAAACTGCTCATTAAATGTGTAATGTTATTATTATTTTTTAAACGTAGGAGTACTGCAATTTATTCAGCCATTGATTAAGCTGATTGAATTGGGCATGAACTCCACATGTGTAATGTCATTAACACTCACTTTAAGAGAGCCCACAAAGATTGGTAATTTTTTTCTAAACAAAACTAATAGTGAAACAATAGACTGGGAGCTGTCATTGGGGGCAAGGTGATGGTTGTAGCTGAAGGAATCTTTAGGATTAGTTGGGGCCAGAGAGATAGTATAGGGGGTAGGGTGCTTGCCTTGTACACAGCCAACCTGGGCTCAACTCCTGAGCATTGCCAGGTATAGCTCCTCCAAAACCAAAACCGAAATAAAAGGGGGAACCCTTAGGATTAGAATATTCAGGCTGTGCATTTCCCCACAAGGGACCTTAAGTTGCTTGTTTTTCCAAAATGACAAGTTTCCTGGAGTGAGGGTCCAGGGTAAAGAGTCCCATTAGGGTTTTTTGTTGTTGTTTGGTTTTTGGTTTTGGTTTTTGGTTATTGGAATGGTTGTCAATCTGCCAAGCAAGAAAAACACAGTTCACATGTCATGACCTGTGTTTAGAAAGGTCTAGAAATAGAACCTTTGTCCTTCATTTTAAAAAGGAATGCAGGGGGAAAATTGGGGTAACACCGAACAAGTCTGTATGTATGTCTGTCCTCCCGTTGTTCATTGATTTGCTCAAGCAGGCCCAGTAACGTCTCCATTGTGAGACTTCTTGTTACTGTGTTTGGCATATTGAATACTCTGGGTAGCTTGCCAGGCTCTCCGAGAGGGGCGGAGGAATCAAACCCGGCTCGGCCGGGCTGGCTGTGTGCAAGGCAAACGCCCTACCACTGTGCTATCACTCCAGCCAAGATCAAGGGTGATCAGGAAGACAGACCTTGGATTGAGGACACATATATCAAACGGGGACTAATCTCCAATGACCAGGCACAGGCAGGCCTGGGAGATCTTTGTTCCCCAACCCATTCCCTCCCAAATCTAGTTTCCAGCAGGAGAAGGCTGCATGAGTCTCAGCTTGCATGCCACTGGGATCAATCCCAAACAATCCCCATCTACCCAGGGGAAACAGTAAGGGCCTGGCTACTCCATACCTGCTGGTCAAGTAGCATCTGGCGAACGCAAGCTGCCTTATCTTTCCGCGTAACCACAGCATGATTTGGGCCTCTGGCAAGGTGGCAGCTCTCAGCCTCAGTCACAGCCTTTGTGGAGCCATCAGTACACAGCAGCCGGAAGTCTTCCTGCTTCAGATCCTTAGCCCAGGCATCAGTGTTCTTTCCTGGGGTTCAAAAGAGGGGTCAGCCTCACCAATGCCTTTAGTCAAGTCCTCTTCCACAAGGAGTGACCAAGCCCACTGGCATTTGGAGGAGCCAGGGGCCAGTAAAGTATGCTAGTATTCTGGGGTGTGGAAAGGGAGAGATGCCCCCTGTCCACAGGAGATTAAGCTCAAACCAGAAATGTTTCTGACCAACCTGCCCCACCTCATCCTGGGATAGGGCGCAAAAAGGTCTACATTCTACTGAATTCAACCAGGACTTCTGGCTCTACAAGCAGATTGATACTTTCTGCACTATACCATGCTGGTACCACCAAGCAAGACTTTCCCTTCTGCACGTTGGGTCAATAAATTCTTTATTTTTATAGAGAGGTCACACCCTCAGTGATGAGGGGGTCTACCAGGTCCACACTTAGTGCTAGGGGCGTGGCAGGGGGCCCTGCAGTGCCAGAGAGCAAGCTCAAGGCTCATTGTGCCAGGCGATGCTAACCATTTGGGTCATATCCCCAGCCCCTATGCTAGTATTTTAAGTCTGATTTGCTCCTATTAGATCTATGAGCTCAGGCCTCTGTGTTGGTTCATTTCCTTTTCTCAGATCCTTGCATCATTCAATATTTTCTCCAAAAACATTTTTCCTTCCATCTTCCTGAAGCAATTCACAGTGTTGTCCCAGTTTCCACAACCCTCCCTCCTGCCATAAAAAGCAAGAATTTAATCCTTTATTAATTTTAATAGTTTTCATTGGACTCAACAAGTAACACATGGATTCACTATCATAACTTTTACATATAATGTGAAAATATTATTTTTCTACACTTCCCCAAGCTATTAGTTTTAATAGAAAACTCCAAATCACCTGCTTCTCTCTCATTGAGTCACTATACAAATCACCTCTCACATCTCTCCTTTCTTTACCTCCAGCCCACCACCACCAGCGTCTTTGTCTCCAAACTCATTCTGTTCTAGTTAGAAAGTTTAGCTCTTAGTGTTGAATATGATGGTCTCTGTCTTCGCCAAGACATAGTCTTAAAGGAGAGGAAAATAGAACAGAAACCAAATGCGAAATTCAGGGCACAGATAAAAGCTCTTTCTAGTTTGTGGCACACACTCTCCCTGGTGCTGTCTGAATTCAGAACCAGCACCTTGAGAACACATGCAGTAGACACTGACTAAGAAGGAGACGGGCTTTAGGTGTGTCTCGTGTGACACGGTAAGAGGGAGAGAAGAAAAGATTCTCTGGGAGCAAAGAGGATCCTAGCAAGACTTGGTGTTGGGACAGTGTAGGCCTGAAACTCAATCTTAAACATCTTTGTACCTTTGTAACTCATGGTGATTCAGTTGAAAAAGAGAAAAAGAAAAACAGTAAAATTGTTCTGTTGGTACAATAAGGAAAATCTTTAGGTGGGGAAAGGCAAAAATAATAAGAAAGAAAAACTAGTCAAACCTATTTTCCTTAAGTAAGTAGAGTTTCCACAGTTACTGAAGACTAATGAATTAAATAATAGCAATACCTAAATATGACTCCTACTGTGGAATGAGGATGTGCTGTATTGGAAGGCTTCTTGGAGGATTTGGGGATCTGCTAATTTACTCTAGAAGAGGAAGGATTTGAGGTTGAGTGCGAGGACAAGAGGGAGGGAATAACTGCCTAGACACTAACAAGTTCCACAGTGGGGAGAGACCAAGAGGGAGCAGGGACCCATGAGTCATTACTTGTGTGTTTGTTTTCTAATATTACAGCTATCCAATATTTATTCATCCACTGCTTTGATACCTACTGGTGATCATTTCTTGAAGCGATCATTAATCTTTAGTTTGCCAAAAGATAGTCTTTTATCATACTTTCCATATTTATTAATTAGGATTCCTTGATAGGGAAGTACTTTCCCTTCACTTTCATTAATATCAGAATGGGCTGTGTATTCTGATTTGATTCAATGGGTGGTCATCTCTCGCTACCAAAGTTCAATCCCATTGGTGCTCGGGGGTCAGTGGGGCCCCAGATGGTGGTTCTGGAAGGGAGGACATTCAGTACCAAGTACCAGGGATGGAACCACTTGAACTACATCTCTGCCCCCTATGGCTTCTTTTAATGCTCAAAATATCCATTCTGGGTCAATGAGAAGCCTTTCAAAAGAGCATCCATGTGTTTTGCCATGTCCCTTCATCCTAAACACTTCAGTGTGATATTTCAGACTCAACATACATATTTTTCCTGTCCCAGATAATCAGTTATCCCATGGGGCCTTGGATCATTCTAGTACAAAATGGTTCTAGAAGCCAAGATCTTGGTGCTCATTCTTACTGCTGCGTCGCTGTTCCTAGTCTTCTCAGTGAGCAGATCTAGGAAATGTAAGGCATAGTTTAAAGACCTATTTGGGATGCCTCACAAAGTTTCAATATGAATTGTGAATGTGATGAGTATCAAGTCCATTATAATATAAATTTCCTGAAGGTTCCTCAGAAACAACTGGGAACCTCATGGTCTTCACTGTTCCATTGACTCAGGTTAACACATCTCCCTTCACAAAATAGTCAGAGCCGGAGAGAACACTTCTTGACAGAGCATACAGCACTTCCATAAAGGTGTCCTGAGCATGGCGAATCTAGGGACTCTGACTTACGGGGACAGAGAAGGATGTGTACATACCCCCAGTGTTCTGCAGGACAGTCTGGTCTTTGACAAAGGCCACATCTCCTCTCTCAACCAGACACCTGCAGATTGCCAGAGACGGGGACAGAAGAGAGGAGGTCAGAGACACATCTGTCATTCAGGATTGCTGTCTTCTAGGTCCAGGGCTGGTCATGTGATACCAGCAATTAGAACTTCCCCTTTATCCTTATTTCACTAATGTCATGAAGATTATGTGTTTAATAAACAAAAAGAAAACAACCCTCCTATTTTCTTTTTATTTTCTTTTTTGGGTCACACCCAGCGATGTTCAGGGGTTACTCCTGGCTCTGCATTCAGAAATTACTCCTGGCGGTGCTTGAGGGACCATATGGGATGCTGGGAATTGAACCCGAGTCAGCTGTATTCAAGAAAAAACGCCCTATACGCTGTGCTCTTGCTCCAGCCTCTAACCTTCCTATTTTCTATGTAGTTATACACTCCACATTCTATACACTGAACCCTCATCAGAGCTAGGTCAATTCCTAGCATCTATCAAGATGTTAGTCATTTTCCAGCAAGGCTATTCCTTACTTACACCCTACTTTGTGAAAACTGGAAACTGTGAATTGTACTCACTATAACTCACATGGTCATTCTAAGCCATAAATTGGATCATCTTAATTTTTCCTTAATGATTTATAGGTTTATCGCCATTATTGTACAGCTGAACTACTCGTGAAAAATTAATAAAGTCGTGCCGGAATGACAGTACAGCGGGTAGGTCGTTTGCCTTGCACGTGGCCAACCTGGGTTGCATCCCCAATATCCTATATGGTCCCCCAAGCACCGCCAGGAGTAATTCCTGAGTGCAGAGCCAGGAGTAACCTCTGTGCATTGCAGGGTGTGACCCAAAAAGCTAAAAAAAAATTAATAAAGTCAAGAGGTGCACAAGAGTCTCTATAAAAAGGTTAAGCATAAAATAGAAGTGTAGCGATTATGTGCCTTCCTTTTGTGTATTTCCAGGTAAACATGGTTACAGTTTCCTCAGACGTGCATGAAAGCCTGGTTCAGACTCCCGAATCCTATATTCAACTATGCTAAGCTTTCCCTTACCTCAGCACTAGCAACATTTTTGTTTTCCTTCTTTGTGAGACTCTGTGTTATTCATACAGATCCACAGGTTAGATGTTATTAGCAACCCTTGCTCTTATTTATTTATTTATTTTGTCTTTTTGGGTCACACCTGGAAATGTACAGGGGTTACTCCTGGCTCATGCACTCAGGAATTACTCCTGGCGTGCTCAGGGGACAATATGGAATGCTGGGAATCGAACCCAGGTCAGCCGCGTGCAAGGCAAATGCACTACCCACTGTGCTATCGCTCCAGCCCCCCTTGCTCTATTTTATAATTGAAAAAAAGCCTTTATGCTGTCGAATGCACCGAAGGTGGGAGGTATATCATTTCCTAGCGAGAACTTCTAATCAGCACTGTAGAGCCAGTTCCGACTGTCAGTCACTGTGAGGTCTCTGGGGACAGCATCCTGGAGAGGCCTGGACTGTCCCTGTGTTTGCTAAGCTGGTACCCTCACACACGCAGGACTATGGGCTAGGAACGAAAGAATTTCACCCTCCTTCCTCAACTGAAACCCGTCAGGATAGGCGTTATTATGAACTATTCCTTCTATTCCTCTAAACGATTCCTTGAAACTCACCTGAAAGCCCCGGTGTAGCCATAGTATCTCTCATGGTTGTTGGGGACACACTTCTTTCCTGGAACACTTTCTGAGCCAGCACACAACTCACAGAGAGTGGAATTCTGCCGGTAGCCAGGGGCACAGCCTTGACTGAAAAATTCATCTGTGCAGAAGAAC